>NC_143241.1:3378501-3689639 GCF_009617815.1 Ciona robusta | reverse complement strand
GTTTGAAGTTTTTCCCATTTCGGAGTAACGTAGAAGACAATGCCCTTTCTTGCACCTTCTAGTGTGCAGCCTCTCACCAGAAGAATAATGAGAATAATGTACGGGAAGGTTGCCGTGAAATAAACGACCTGTATATTATACCATAAATAAATGATGTCTCTAAAATTAGTTTATTACTTTTCGGATAATAGCGGACCTATAAACATGTGCAGTATAAATGATCTATTCGCCGTTATCTCTATAAGCATCCAACAGAAATAGTAGGGTGGAGGAAGATGGCACATCTTTTTATTCTTTTTCTCATCGCATTTGGAAGTAAACAAAAATTATTATAAAACCGTTTCCTACGACTCTTATTGACTGTTGTTAATTGTGTAAAACCCGATCAGGATATTTAGATATTATGTGCTAAAGGTATCCCATGTTTCCCCACTCTATACTATATAAATTTAAGGTGACGACTTGAATATAATGTACACTAGGTAACCTGCAACCATGAGCTTACCTTTCCTGAAGACTTCACTCCTTTAATGAGACAAAAGAAAACAATAAGCCAAGCAAGTAAAGACACAGAACTAAATCCCACAAGACAGTCCCTGGGTCATCAATACCATCACTCTTGTTTATCCTCAGTACACGGTTCCTAGCGTAAAGAACGCAAGGTTACATTTAGAAAATAGGTGTCTCTGTTGTAATGTAATGCATCGTCCAATACAGAAGTAAACTTTAATTAACCAAGTCTGAGATTACAATAATAAGTACTGTTGTAATATAGGATCGTAAAACAATCCGTAGGACACCTGTTTTTGTGCCTAATGGCTGACTAAAGGTGGCTGTGCACAGTATCCCACGTGCGAATTCGCTTGGAAGTCGTATGCAAACCCATTACTGAGTTCCGCATTCGGCAGCGAAATCCGGACAAAACATACAAAACGGACGAATTACGGATACTGTGTACAGCGACCTTAAGCAGTTTGCTTTAATAGTGTCGTGCAAACCATGTCATTTCAAGTTATTAAACAACATATTTTGATATTAATACCTCCAATATTCTTCGCTTGAACTAATTCGTTTCACCGCTGCCATAGTTGTCATGTTTACATCCGAGGTGTAAGCTGTTGTCATCTCAGGTACTGCCGTAGTTGGTTCCATGGTGCAGTTAAGACCGATGCAGGTTGCCTGTATGATAACATGGATGTTATTACTTAATAACGCGATAGTGAAACTATAAGTGTGTGTTTTTGCAAACCCTACAGTGTTAATACTTTGACACATTTTATATACGAAATATAGTCATTATCTACTAGGGTGGGGAAGATGGGTCACCTTTAGCTCATGATATCCAAACACCTTGATCATGTTTTAAACAATTAACAACGGTCTATAGGAGTCGTAGAAATATAGTTTTATATTTTTTTGAATGTCCTTTGTTTACTATTAAATGAGACAAGAAAATAGAGTTAAAATGTGTCCTATCTCTCTCCCCCCTCCGCTGTATATGTTGCTAAATATAAATATATAGGTATATCTGGTTTGGGATAAAGTAGTTCTTACATTAGCTGTCTCAACGCAGGAGTCGACGTTCCAGTCAGTCCCGCATGAAGATGTCCAAGGAAGGACAGCTTGGAACGAAGCAAACATATAAAACAATGACCAAGCGATTATGACGTTGTAGTAAACAGCAACCAGAAAGATACAACCATCATCCCGTAACCGATGCCTGCGTAACAGTATGGTTACGTTTTGTGTTTTTAAACAGGATGAGACTGCTTTGGTTTAAAATCTCCAGGCATGAGCCAAATAGTTCCTTTTAACATAATAAAATATAGTAGGGTTCGGGAAGATGGGACATCTTTTCGTTCTATTTTCTCATCTCATTTGATCGTAAACAAAGAACATCCAAGGAATTATGAAACTGTATCCTCAGGAATCCCATAAACCGTTGTTAATTGTTTAAAACACGATCAGAATATTTGGGTATAATGGGCTAAAGGTTCCCATCTTCCCCCAAAGTATTATATAGTTAAGTTACACATGTTGTGCCGTCATATGCATTAGCCATTAATCACTGCGACCATTTCATAGTACCCGTTTCAAAACATTTCGAAGTACCCGTTTCATTTAAACAGGGTATTTTATGTTGTTGTAACCTGTGTTAAAGTCATATACTGTTTACAGTTAATACTTGCCGTAACCAATGAATAAGTTTATAATCTTATTTTTCTTAGCCAAAACGCCGCTTTTCCAAAATTAGGTTTACAATTTTTCCCGCATTTATTAATAACACCGAAGCCGATAAGATACTTATATAGCGAACGGAAAGTCCAGAAATCACGGGTTACTAATAATATAATATTATATACCCCTAGGCATCTTCAAACATATACTTATTTTGGCTCGGACAGAAAAATAGGTGATTTTTTGTGTTTTAAGTGGTAATCGGTCAAAAACATTTATGCCTATTCACCTTTAAAAATGGGACTGGCCCTCCATGCGGTAATGACACCATAACCTGAGAATTGTCCAAGCGCCAATTCTATCATGAAAAGCGGAATCCCACAAAACGTCAACATGATGAGGTAGGGTATGATGAAAGATCCTGTTGGGAAAAACAATGATGATAATATACGCGGAAGTCCGTGTCATAGGTCGACTAATGTCCGACGGCTAAAATAGATTGTTTGAATGGTGCGTTTAAAGCAACCGAATACGAACGGTTCTTAGAATAACAAATAATACGATGACTCATACTTAACTCGACGTCATTAAATATCGAACGGCAAAAACATGGGTGAAACGAAAATTCAATTTTATTGAAGAGAATCCTGGTCGGATGTTTCTCAATCTATTTGCTAGGTCATGAGAAAGTCTTTTAAATTATATGTCAACGCTCCGTTAATGACTGCGCATTGCAATTGCAATCGCATACAAATATCTATAGAGTTGCTGAAAGGTATATATTATACGTGTATTTTGACTTTTCCGGAAATAATTTTGCTTAAGTTTTTATTAAGTGTCCTTTACCCTGATAAAGGGGAACTGAATAGGACTTCGAAACGTCGGTTTGTAAAATTGTTGTCCAAAGAGTCAAAACACAAGTATATAGCATAAAAGTGTTCCAACTTAGTTCTATTTTCTTCTACTTACCTCCACCATTGTCATATGCGAGATATGGGAATCTCCACACGTTTCCCAACCCCACACAATAACCGATGCACGATAGAAGGAACTCCGCCTTATTTGCCCACATTCCTCTTTCCTCTCGATCCGCGGCTTCTTCCAATGCATCCGCATTTTGCTGTTTATTAAAAAAAGAAAGTTCATTTTGTATACAGTAGGGTGGGGGAAGATGGGACACCTTTTCATTCTATTTCTCGTCCCATTTTTTAGTCAACAAAGAACATTCAAAGAATTATAAAACCGTATCCTCACGACTCCCATAGACCGTTGGTTATTGTTGAAAACTCCATTCGCATATTTTTATATTATGTGCTAAAGCTGTCCCATCTCCCCCCACCTTACTATACATGGTGGGGAAGATAGGACACCTTTAGCACATTAAATCCAAATATTGTGATCGTGTTTTAAACAGTTAACAACGACCTATGGGAGTTGTGAGTATTCGGTTTTATAATTTGTGAAATGTTATATAGTAGGGTGGTGGAAGATGGGACACCTTTAGCACATAATATCTAAATTTCCTGATCGTGTTTTAAACAATTAACAACGGTCTATAAGACTCGTGGGGATATAGTTTTATAAGTCTTTGAATGTTTTTTGTTTACTATTAAATGGGATGAGAAAATAGAGTCAAAAGGTGCCCCGTCTTCCCCCACCCTACTGTAAATATAATAAATAAAATTTAATACACTAAACAAACAATATTTACAGAATTATATAACTGATAGTCCGGCGACCCTGTATAAAAAACGTCGTTAATTGTTAAAACACGGTCAGGAAATATGAGATATAACGGTATATTATCTTACACAGATATAGATGCAGAAGGGGATTTACCATAACGATTCAACAAAAATAGTTACACCGTCGGCTATTTATTTTTATGTCGTGAAAAACCACCAATGTTGCAGGAAGTGAAACATTTGTTTGCGATTACTAAAATAGGGCAAATGTTCCAACAACAAAAACTTTTAAGCAATGTTTTACATCATATAGCCTACTTTATATTGCGCGCAGATCTAAGCAAATTGGTGCGTATTTAATAGTAACCATATCGACACCGGTCATAAAACTCACTAATTACTCCCATGCTATATAATTTTTATGTTATTAAAGCAATGGTACGTCATCATACGGTGACGTATAGCTTTGTATTCATCTAAATTGACTTGCCCCTTGGCGAACTGCCGAAACATCGTGTTTATATTTTTGCCAAAGGCGACAATTATAATACGGGTTATTCCTGTGAGAATGGGTGGGGTCAGGTCGGTGCGGGTCACGAATTCGTCAATTTTACGACTCAAGTCACTCAAAACCAACTCCGGGCACGTTTTATTAGGATTACGTATTTGTTATTGAGATTTCGCTTTTGGAGAACAGACCATTATGCGTCGAATAACACGAACTCAATGGTTAATGTGCCAATGCACCGTAGAAGTGATTTGTAAGTACCAAATATCGGTTTAATACATTAAGCTTAACTAAATACCAGTATATGAAATTACTCAAAAAGGTGTATACGTTGGGGTAAGATGGGCCTCGATTTTATTTTTCCATTTTGTAGTAAACGAACATGTTTACAGAATATTAACGTATCCTCACGATTCGCCCAACACGATCAGGAAATATGAAATATTATATCCTAAAGATATCTTACCCCAATGTACCATAAGGAAAGCAATTTAATATTGGTAAATTTTCAATATGCAATACGAAATGGTATCTTTATAAATACAATAACCCGTAGTTGCACACTTGCATACTTTATCTATATCTAAACTATATTAAAAAATCTAACGAAGACATTACAACACTCTCAGGTTATACGTTTAAAACACGTGCATTTACATATTTTACCAACACACTTACCGATTCCAACTGATCCGAACTTTTATCTCCGTTTTTCATCTTGAGACCTCAACGTGAGGTGCAACGAAATTCAAAACTGTATCAACAAAAGTGCACGTCCAGCTGCACTAGGTAACTGTTCAACCAAAGTCAGATATCAAGTGACTACTGTGATCGGTAGGTATGATTTATAAACAAGATGCGGCTGACCAACAAAAAACAACGCCCGTGGCGATTTTTTGACGTGTTGGCTGTTCGTCTTAAACCCTTAAAGGTGTTTGTCAGCTTCTGATTTAAACCTATTTAAAAAAATTTTTTTTTTAATTTATACGCTGAAATCTGGCTACTGAAACAACGTTTTGCTGTTATAAATCATACTGTGGCAACAAACAAAAGTGAATTCAGCCTTAAACTGCATTGTAAACGCGTTTCTAGTTAAATGCTTTTTTTCTCCGGCGTAATGCCCTGCCGGTAATTGGCGGAACTCGAGACTTGCGCGATTTAAATTGAATCCATGGATGATGGTGGTGCTGTGTGTAAAAGACGTGTTGATATTTGTGTAATAATCACTTTGGCATTCGTCGGGTGTATTTATAATTAGATTTAATACACTGAGATAAAATCCGACAATGGTTTATTTCTGATGTATCTGATTACACAATGGTTATGCTTACATATTATTTATATACGCAGCAACTCGTGTAATATAAACGTAGTAAAACGTGAAATAATACTAGTTAGACGAACGTTTCTTATCCAAGCGCCAAAAGTGTTCTCAATACCACACGCTTAACAAAATAAAAAATATTATTATGTTATAAAAATTTTCAATCATAGTAACGAACACCGGCGGAGTTAAAGTTAAACACTTTGATGTATGTGCCTGACACCTCACTAACAAGTAAAGATCCTGATTTTGTGGCGACGACGTCATGGGGACGCCACATTCCGTTATCTCGTTTCGTGAGCACAGAAGCTCTGTATACCCCCTCAGACGTGAACTGGGAAACACGGTGGTTCCCCACATCCGCTACTAGTATGTTGTCGTGAGAATCACACGCGACACCTGCCGGATATTTGAAGTCGTACCGCAACCGGGGGATGGTTTAATAGCGTTGCTAGGGCGACCGTTGTGCTCGAAAACGTAGACGGCGTTTTGAAGATGATCTGGTATTATTAAACGCCCTTTGCTGTCTGCACTGATTCGTAGAATTTCATCTTTGATTCCAGGATCAAAGGAGTCGACCATTTTCCCAGTTTTACTGCAAGTTATCACTCGCATCTTACGTCTGTGGATTTTTTTTATAAATTTAGTAACCATAGTAAACTTACAAGATTTGCTATCTAAGTTATAAACGTTACGCGTATGTAATTTCCATAACCAATACAGAATAAATGATTGGAAATTCACGGCCTGCTAGAGATATCCATAGTATAGGCCGTAGATATGGTAATGACAAGTGTACTTTTTAACCTCCTTTGGCACGTTACGACAATACTTTAACAGGATTGCCCGATTTCAGTCACCTCGTATGTCCACTTACGAGCTACCATATATGCAAATTATACCCACTGGACTAGATAAACGATCATTAAGTGTCTTGTCCAACGATACGACCCCGTATAATAGTCGAAGCATCAACCATCAAATCCGGTATCATTTAGTTACGGTACAAACCCTCAAACCCTTACGTCATGTCACAGGACAATAATACCTCAATCAATTAAGCTACATTAAAAATCTAACGTACAAAAATCATGTAGTATTTAAACCTGTCAACAACTGATATTCTGTCCATTTCGTCTACAGCCATAGCGCTTGTTGAACCAAAAACTCCGGGCCCAAAATGTGAGATGGTTTGTCCTTCTGGTGAAAAGATGGCAACTTTGGAAGTTCCGTTATATCCAACACAGTTTACACACAAATCTCCATTTCTCAGAATGTGAATTCCACGAGCTTGAAAATTGAAGCCTGCGATATTGGTCTCGAACGAATGACTGTAAAACCAAAAAGTGGCGTCACGATACGTGAAATATTTATTTTTTTATTGCTTGAACCACGGCCTATTAAAACCACGACCTACTAGAGATTACAGCCATTCGTCTCTAGTAGGCTGTACTTGAACTAAGTTACATATTAAAAATATATTATTAAATAAATATAATAAAAATAGGTATATGAATATTAATTATATAGTGAAGTGGGGAGATGAGACACTTTTTTGATCTATTTTCTCGTCCCATGTGGTAGTAAACATGGAACAGTTAAAGAATTATATAACGCATCTCAAGGACTCCCATAGACCGTTATTAATTGTACACGACCAGAATATTTGAATATTATGTGTTAAAAGTGTCCCGTCTTGCCCCACCCTAATATAAAGATGGCTGGCAAATACGACGATTGTGTTATATGTAAAACACCAACTACATTGCATTTCGTGTTTTACTTCAATACCATCTGAGAGCTAAATACACTTATATACGTAATACGTTACCAACGTACAGGGATTTTCTATCAGGTAGTGATATCAACTGTATCCTCTTATTCCACACATCACAAGCATATAGTTTGGTTCCGTCATCGCTGACAGCGAAATGTTGGATCCAGCCGCCAAATTGCCCAGAACTGTTTCCTTTACGACCAACCTGTAATTTCAATCAAAATTAACGTTTGTGCACAAATTGAACCGCGGGCAACTTACATGCAGGCATTGAAATATGTAATTTTACTAATAATTGAACCCCGATGATTAACAGATCAAACAAATTGGTGATGTTGTTGCAATTTATATAAACAAACTGCTACATGATTTACATACGGTTCAGAACAACAACTATATACACAAAGCGCTACATTGTATATGCATATAGTAGGATGGGAAAGATGGGACACCTTTTAATTATATTTTCCCGTCCCATTTGGTAGTATACAAAGAACATTAAATAATTATAAAACTGTATCCCCACGACTCCGAAAGACCCTTGTTGGTTGTTTAAATTACAATTAAAATATTTGTATATTATGTGCTAAAGTTGTCCCGTCTTCCCCCAAGCCATTATATTGTATATATATATATATATATGCACGTTTCAATAGAATGTAGAGTTACAATTGCCTCATACCTCATACGAGTAATCAACGTATCCAGATATTGGCATTCCTGATGACAAAGATGAAATTCCGACTTTTTCGTACGGGTCCTCTCCATGGACCTCGTCTGTTTCGAATGGGACTTGAGCATAATAATCCTCTGGCATATCCATTGTAGTTAATACAAGATGTACAACTCCTAACGTAAATATAGATATGTGCAATGCCCAACCATCAAGCCATCTTGAAAATGGTAATACAGTATATTCTTATAGTACTGTATTACTAGACAGTATACAAAGTACGTTTCTTTCATTTAATCAAACTGGTATAACAAGTTATAGTATATACCTAATATAACTGAACCAACGCGTACAAATACAGTTACGCGGTGCAGTACAGTTTACAAACAACAGCACTATAGCGACTATAGAAATTAGCAAATTGTCTTCTCTGCTTTAGAATATAGAATTCAAACGCAAAGTGTGACGTCAGAATGTGCATTGTTTGATTGAGAAACCGGAAGTGAGGTGTAATCACACCTACTGATTTCCTACTAATGAGTGACGGCACAGTTTTATCTTATTTTACCAAGAAGTAATGACAAACATGAATATATGAATGTAACTTGCTTTATCCTCGCGCCAGAAAATGACAGTCGTTATAACACGGGTGTGCATACACCTCGTGCCAGCTTATAAGCTACCATGTATGTTACTTTGTGAGTGATTTTTTTTGGATTTTTTTAATGTATGGCTGACAATTTGGACAACAAATCCGTGACCACCTTTAAGTGTTTTGCACAAAGACACATATGCCCACAATGGTAGCCGCAACGAGCATTGAATCCATTACCTCTGGGTTACATGTAGGCGCGCTAACCACTCAATCAATACTGCTAAGTAAAATATATCTATCAGATGCAACGATGCCGTTGTTACAGTTATTTCCACCAATTTATTATCTTTCAAAACGGAGACAAAGTTTCCGCAATAAAACGCTTGAGAGATTGGCAACCCTATAGTTATGCACCTAAATTTAGTAGCAACATGTTATGTATAAACTTGGCGTCTGTGGAATAAACCTCTCGTTTACACAAAACGGTCGAAGTTTGAAACGAAGAAAGTAGGCGTTTGACAGTTTAACACTGGCGGGAAAATCTGGTCCTGCTGTTTTGAATGTGTATTTGGTTGAGCAAGTCGTTATATCGTATATTATATATCTTCATGAATCATTAACAGGAGGCTAATAACTAGTATTTGGATAAGTCACGCTCAGGAACACATACCGATTACGGACAGTATTGGTTGACTCTGCTTTCGTTAACGTTGTGTCAATCGTAGGTTAGTTGACTATTGTATATATTGTCGAAGTGCAAGAAAGTTTTTATGTTAAATAGAAGCTTCTATTATTTGTATAAAAGAGACGTTGGTACGAGTTAAGAGATCGATTGAGTATAGACCTACGAATCAAATCATTTTCGAATTCGCGTGGGTTTTCGAAATGGCGTGGAAATGCAAACAGCAACTGTAGTAGACAAATAACAAAATCATACGGTTCGACGTTCGAGGGAATACTTTAGTTTCGTCAACGACACATATACGATGTTGCTGATTTATCCGATACGGTTTGTCTTGTGTAACCATAACGACGTTGTGCATTCATGCGTGAAGGCGAAAGAAACCAGTCAAAACCAAAACATCACAAGTTTTCCTTCATTGTTCATGTTTCGTTGGTTACGTCATAGCCTAGTTACGCTGAGTGATTTTCAAGGAAATGCTGCATTTTTTCACAGACGTATGTTACATATATAGGTGTCCAGCAGTTAAATTACTGTATTTTGCTATAACTGGTACAGGGCTTACAATCAAAATGGAAGGTAAGCTTTGTGTGAACTATGTTCACTGACAACTATATATATATATACTTTTAACTATACTGGGAATCGTCGTAGGAATAACGCTTGATATTTTATTATATTTATACTTATATTAAAGTTATATTATCATTGTAGATCCGCATAAACCTAAAGAAGAGATATTACAGTGGGGTAAGACGGGACACCTTTACTACATAATGTCCAATTATTCTGATCTTGTTTAAAACTTTGATTTGATCTTGTTTATACCAAATGGGACAAAAAAAGAATGGAACGGTGTCCAATCTTCCCCATCCTAATATATGTAATATTTCGGCTTGATCCAGGTTCCTATTTGTTACAGCGGTTGGTTCGTTTTTTAAAAGGTTGTGCGACTCGAAGTTTACGACTGACGAAGGGAACATCCATGATATCGGGAGTTTAACAGGAGACCAACTTCTTCAGCGGTTTATTGAGTTGGTGGATAACTTTGGAGATACTTCTGCAGACAACCATCAGTTTAAAATAGGACGGAAAACTATATTCCAAATTATTAAAGTTTCCTTGCCAGCAATGGATGGTTATCTGGAGTTAAAAATGAAGGGAAAAGTAAAAGAAATAGACAAGTCGTTTGAGAGAACAGTGACAAAAAATTTTGACAAAGATTTCAACCACTTTCTAAGCACAAAAATAAGCGAACAAGATCCGCTATTGGTTGGTTTCTGTGCTTCGTTGCTGATCATTTTTCGAATCGCTACTCAGAAGTTTAATCTTCCGCATTTAAGCCGCGCTGAGTTAGCTAGGGGTATTTGGTTTGCTCTGACCTGCAATATGCCAGAGACTATTGTAAATATACTTCAAAGAGATAAGCCGGAAAACAGCAGAAGCATCTACGACACTTTAAAGCTGTAAGTAAAATAAGTGAAAATTCTCTATGGCTACACTATTGCGTAACATAGAAATTACTACTGAAATGAGTTTAATATTGCATGTATACGAAACTTTTTATTAACCCACTATGAAGTTTGTTGTTTATTCCTTTTAGGCAAGCTTCGAAGATGAATCCGCAGTCTGTACAAAAGTCAAAACCAAGTACTAATATTAAAAGGTAATATGATTACGCCATAAAGTATCAGTCCTGAGTACTTGTTTTGTCAACTCACTTTATTATGAAATACTGAATATTGTCATCTGTAAAAAAGGTGCAGTGTATATACCAATAGTTGTGTTTGTTAATCGGTAGCACCTATAGGCAAATAGACTCCTAGAGAATGTTTTAATTTGTTAACGTGTACAGGAAGAAACCAAATACATTAACACAAACATCAACTGATGAACAACAAATGCCAACTTCAACGACCAGCAATCCACCACCGGAACCACCTGTGAAAAAAGTAAAAGTTGAAGCAACAAGGCGACCTAAAAAGAAGGTTGTTGTGGATCTAACTTCAACATCAAGTGTGCAACAACCAAGTCAGTCCAATGTTACTCTGGAGAGAAATGATGAAACAAGTCCTTGGCCAACGTGGGAACATGCAAACCGTAAAGAGTCGAACAGTTTTGGATCGTCCGTAGACAAAGTTGCTATTCATAAAGCAGGCCGTCAAAATCTTAACAACAATAACCATTATTCTAACGAAAGTGTCAGACAGCAGACGAGCAATGACCAACAAACTAGTTCAGCACAAGCTTGGTTTCAAGATATGATCAGAAAACGAATGTCGGAAACAAATTAAACAAGTATTTATGGTCCAGGCCTAACAGTACAAACGAAAACCTTACTCAGTATATAAGTAGCACCACGTTTCGAGCTTTAATGTATAATGATGCACTACCTTAACAAAGGACTCTCTTCATTCTGAGTACAACATTTTGTAACTATACTGCTGTACTAACAATCACTGACGGTGTCGCGGAAATCTGGTTCCCATCGGCTACTGCGCATGCGTAATAGACACGGTACTTTTTTTTATCAGAAATCTTTAAATCTGGTTTCGAACGAATCATATATTCATGTTTTTGTATAGTTTGTATTATTAAATGTGAAAATGTAGGTTTTGTTGCCTTTTTTCGTTGTTGATGACGTATTAAGGGTAGAGGTCACTAGTCATGCGTCATAATGTACAATTTAAGTAAAAAAACTGCATAAATTACTAAAATATTTCTACAAAATGATACTCGTATAGAAGAATTGGAAAATTATTTTTTTGCTTATAGGAATTGGTAAACAAAATATTGCTGCACGCATAAAAGAAACGAATCGGCGACATTTTCTGACTTTACTACGATATGTATGGTTTAATGGCAGTCGATCTGCCTTGTTGTAATGTTGCCATTGCTTTTTGCTCTTCTTCCGTCACGTCTCAGCCAATTCGATGTGAAGTAACCGACCATGCAACCGGCCAGAATGCAGACCACAGTCAAACCGTTATACGTCATTACAAATAGCATTAAGATGTAAGAAACGCCCTATACTATATATTAATAGAATACTATATATTATACCCTACTACATATTAATAGGATGTAGAGTTATAATCGCCTAAGCTAAGTTAACACTGCCTGTCTCAACAATCGCCCCATATTCCCGGATTCTCTAAAATACGCGCTAACAACGCGAGCAGCTCACTGACTGGGTTTTACACTATTACAACGCCGTGGCAAAGTGGTTACCACGTCTGCCCCCCAGTTCAATGTTCGTGGCTGCTGTCATTGTGGACGTATGTGTTCTTGGGCAAGACTCTTACCATTAATTGTTCCAAATCAGTGGTCACCAATGGGTTGTCCAAATTGAAGGCCTTCCAAAAAAAGCATCCCCACCGTCCCCCCAAAAGTTATCACTTACAAAGTAACATATATGGTAACTTGCAAGCTGGCACGAGGTTTGTACCGTGTTATAACGACTATCGTTTTTCGGCAGTGGTCACCAAATCAGTGGTCACCAATGGGTTGTCCAAATTGAAGGCCTTCCAAAAAAAGCATCCCCACCGTCCCCCCAAAAGTTATCACTTACAAAGTAACAAACATGGTAACTTGCAAGCTGGCACGAGGTTTGTACCGTGTTATAACGACTATCGTTTTTCGGCAACGCGAGGATACAGGAAGTTACATTCATTCATTCATATACTAGAGTGGGGGGAGATGGGACACCTTTAGAACATAATATCCAAGTATCCTGATCGTGTTTTAAACAATTAACGACGGTCTATGGGAGTCGTGAGGATATAGTTTTATAAATGTTTGAATGTTCTTTGCTTTTACTACTAAATGGGAGGAAAACAAATAGAGCTAAAAGGTGTCTCCTCTTCACCCACCCTACTATATATCTAACAACCAATAAAAGCAGAAAAGTAGGTATCCAGGATAGCTCGAGCTGTTCTCGCTTATTCTAACTTTGAACCTATACTTTGTAAAACGTGTTCGCGCTCAGCAAGTTAGCGCTGAATTTTAGAGACACCGCGTATACCTCATATACGAGTAATCAACATATCCAGATATTGGCATTCCTGATGACAAAGATGAGATTCCGACTTTTTCGTACGGGTCCTCTTCATGGACCACGTCTGTTTCGATTGGGACTTGAGCATAATATTCCTCTGGCATATCCATTGTAGTTAATACAAGATGTACAACTTAACAGTAAATATAGATATGTGCAATGCCCAACCATCACAAAGTTTTGAAGTTGGTAATATATTTCTATAGTAAGTGCATTTATTTCATTTAGTTAATTTATTATAACAACTTTTACAATTATAGTACTTAATAATTAAACCAACGCGTACAAATACAATTACGCAGTGTAGCATAGTTTACAAACAACAGTGCATATAGGTACCGTATATAGAAATTAAAATATTGTCTTCTGTGCTGTAGAATATAGAAATTAAACGCAAAGTGTGACGTCAGATGGTGCATTAATTGTTTACTTGCAAATCCGGAAGTGAGGTGTAATCACATCTACTGCTTTCCTACTAATGAGTAACGGCACAGTTTTATCATAGTATACTGAAGTGTTTATTATAGGATTAGTATATACCACTATAGTTCACAGGCGACTGTTGCATATAGGTGTCAATGAGTTATAAATACTGTATTTTGCTATAACTGGTACGTTTCGGATTTTGAAAACGTTCGAAATCTTACTGATATACTCTGGACTCACAATAAAAATGGAGGGTAGGTTTTGTGTGAACTACGTTGTACATTATTAGCTTTGAACTTTTAACTATACTAGAGATCGTCGTTGAGATACAGCTAGGTATTTTAATGTTTACACTCACATTAAAATTATATTATCATTGATGATCTGTATGAACAAGGAAGATACAATGATGTGGGGGAAGACGGGAGACCTTTAGCACATAATATCCAAATATCCTGATCGTGTTCTAAATCTAAACAATTAACAATAACGCGCTCTGTGGGAGTCGTGAAGAAACGGTTTTATAAATATTTAAATGTTATTTGTTTACTACCAAATGGGACAAGAAAATGGAACGAAAAGGTGTCCCATCTTTCCCACTCTACTATTTGTAATATTTCGGCTTGATTCAGTTTTCTATTTCTTACAGCGGATGGTTCGATATTTAAAAGGTTGTGCGACTCGAAGTTTATAACGGACGAAGGGAACATCCATGATATCGGGAGTTTAACAGGAGACCAACTTCTTCAGCGGCTCATTGAGTTGGTGGATAACTTTGGAGATACTTCTGCAGACAACCATCAGTTTAAAATAGGACGGAAAACTATATTCCAAATTCTTAAAGTTTCTTTGCCAGCAATGGATGGTTATCTGGAGTTAGAAATGAAGGGAAAAGTAAAAGAAATAGACAAGTCGTTCGAGAAAACAGTAACGAAAAATTTTGACAAAGATTTCAACCACTTTCTAATCACAAAAATAAGCGAACAAGATCCGCTATTGGTTGGTTTCTGTGCTTCGTTGCTGATCATTTTTCGAATCGCTACTCAGAAGTTTAATCTTCCGCATTTAAGCCGCGCTGAGTTAGCTAGGGGTATTTGGTTTGCTCTGACCTGCAATATGCCGGAGACTATTATAAATATACTTCAAAGAGATAAGCCGGAAAACAGCAGAAGCATCTACGACACTTTAAAGTTGTAAGTAAAATACATCTACAATTCGGTTGTGTAAACTTGCAGTCTATGATGTCCATTCTTGTTCTCCAGCATGGCTGCACTATATACTACGTAACATAGAAATTAACTTCGAAATGAGTTTGACTTCTCTATTAACTTGATATTGTATGTTTACGAAACTTTATTAAAACCCACTAAAGTTTGTTGTTTATTTTTTTCAGACAAGCTTCGAAGATAAATCCGCAATTGATTTCTCCACAGAAGTCAAAACCAAGTACGAATGTTAAAAGGTAATATGATTTTGAAAAAGGTAATATAATTATGTACATGCTTTGTCAACTCACTTTATTAAGAAATTCTGAATATTGTCATCTATAAAAAAAAGGTGCAGTGTATAACAATCGGTGTGTGTGTTATTGGTAGTACCCACGTTGGTAGTACCTAGAGAATGATTCAATTTATTAACGTGTACAGGACGAAACCAAATACATTAACACAAACGTCAACTGATGAACAACAAATGCCAACTTCAACGACCAGCAATCCACCACCGGAACCACCTGTGAAAAAAGTTAAAGTTGAAGCAGCAAGGCGACCTAAAAAGAAGGTTGCTGTGGATCTAACTTCAACATCAAGTGTGCAACAACCAAGTCAGTCCAATGTTACTCTGGAGAGAAATGATGAAACAAGTCCTTGGCCAACGTGGGAACATGCAAACCGTAAAGAGTCGAAGGTTCCCATTCATAAACCAGACCGTCAGAATGTTAACAATACCCACCATTCTAACGAAAGTGTCAGACAGCAGACGAGCAATGACCAGCAGTCATTAGGTTCAACACTAGCTTGGATTCAAGATCTGATCAAAAAACGAATGTCGGAAACAAATTAAACAAGCATTTATGGTCCAGGCCTAACAGTACAAACGAAAACCTTACTCAGTAAGCACCGCGTTTCGGGCTTTAATGTATAATGATGCACTACCTTAACACAGGACTCTCTTCATTCTGAGTACAACACCTTGTAATCACTATACTGGTGTACTAATAATCACTGACGACATTGGATTGCGTATGGGTGCACGCAGATTTAATGTCAGGCAATTGAAATACCAGTTGCGTAACCATATGCAGCTATACATATAAAACTACTTTTGTGGTTAAAATATTTCTACAAATGGTACTCGTATAGAGGAATTGGAAAATTATTTTTTTTGGCGACATTTTCTGATCTTACTACGATATGTACAGTTTAATGGCAGTCGGTCTGTCTTGTCATGATGTCATTGCGTCTTGCTTTTCTTCTCCTGCCACGTTCCGGCCAATTCGATGTGAAGTAACCGACCATACAACCGGCCAGAATGCAGATCACAATCGAAACATTATACGTCATTACAGATAGCATTATGACGTAAGAAACGAGCAACTGCACGCCATGAACTAGTGTCTCGATCAAATGAATCGTGACCAACGTTCCGTGAGGAATTGGTGAACTGTGACAAGTGTAAATAAATGAAGAAATGAATAAAATTTATTTATACCTGCGTGGCAACGACAGTCGTTATAACATATCATATATGCACCAAACTTTACAATCTGATTCATATTTGTGGATGAGACAAGAATACCTTTGAACAAAAGGTTTCGCTAGTAACCAGTGCCAGCCATGTACAAGAAATGTTTTGTAAAAATAGTGTATATATAGTTTAAAAAATATTAACATTCTTGTGTACCTATCTTCCCTTTGCTTCTCTTTTTTGATTCTTACTTCAGTATCCATGCGACTGTCGTCGATCTTGGGCAATCCGTTTCTGATTGGTTGCTTTACCACCAACTGCAACAGTGTAAATATATTCGTATTTAGACAATACTCAAAGATTGTAACAATAAACCTAATAATTTTATTTTTGTACAAGCTAAGATTAATAATGAATTCTGATGTATGCAGAAATGAATGTAATATAAAGCATCTTAATTTAAGCAGGGGTATATATAACAGCCGTGTTCTGCTCGGTTTTACAGGCTAAAAGAATATAAAGGACCGATTTCACAAATGTTTGTGAATTATCTTTACGCCCATGACAGGACATCCTACCAAATGTGGGGGTTGTTTTACTGGTATATATAGATGTACAATTGCGCCGAAAGCGAGTCTATATGCTGCCACTGCTAATACCACAGTTTTACCTTCGTCCTAACAATTGATTCATTTGATTTGCTCTCCTTAATGTCACTGTGTTGCTCATTGCAGCTGCAGCACGAGACTGGGCATGTTGTCATTGAAGCAAGGCAGAGACGATAGTGTTTGAGAAACTCGTAAAAAACGCCAAGCAGGAACATTATAAAGCCAGCGATGGCGAGTTCTGAAACATGTTTGTATGTCAAAATGCATTTATGGAAATATAGATGCTTTTATAAAAAAAACTTTCTTAGCTTTTATAAAAAGATTCTTAGAAAAGACTATTGCCGTTTGAGCGATTCAAGTAATAAATCTATAGTTAATGAAGTGGTTTAGTAGAATGTCTACAACAGCAGTTATATAAACATGGTTCTTATACATTTTAAGTACATATTTAAACATAAAAACTCAGTGACAAAAAGATACCTAGAATCCACCTAATTCGTTCCCCAAGTTAAAAAGTAAAAAGAACGAAAATCACAAAACTACGTTGTGACATAAAAGGCGTATTATAAGTCAAATTTCATTAAAAAACCAAATTGTTCAAATTGCGTACAAATAAGATGTTATTTACTTTACCAAGGCAACGCTTTCATATAACTTTTCCATTCTCAATTGAAAACCACATTTTCTCGACAATAATAAAATTCCAATGTTAATTTTTTTGAGTATATTTGCATTATGCTATTTGTCTTGCAGTACTTGGAACTTTAAGAATAATCAGCAGAAGAATAAATAAATCCTTTAATGTGTGCGTACTTTAACACCTATTAAAAGTGTGTGGCAGCATTTTCTGTGGATCCGATGTTAAAACAGGCATTTTTGTGTCGACGTGTTTAAATGACAGTATATGCTTTACACCCATAACATTTTGACATCTGCAATGACGCCAACAGCGCTAACTAATATAATGGGATTTTTGGACCTGCGTTTTAAAATAAAATGGCTTATAAAAAAGGGAGCTATAAAACCAACACCGTATGTATAGTTATATGGGGTAAGATGGGATACCGTTAGCACCAAAATCACATATTTTCTAATCGTCTTTTAATAATTAACAGCGATTTTTTTCAGTGGCGGGGCTACGATTATATTTTTCTGTAAATATTCTTTGTTTGCTATACCAACTGGGACAGCAAAATAAAATTAAAACATGACCCATCTCCCCCCGACCTACTATACATAGAACTAAAGAGCATTTTCTACCCATGTTATTTCTTATTTCAATCGACTTAAGAAGAAGAAAAAATGGAAGTTGGTTTGTGAACGTCATCGTCATCATCATCGTTCCTTCCATAGACATCATATTTCCCATTGAAGAATTTCCCTCCATATTTTATATATTTATGACTACTGCCTTAAAATCAGTTATAGTAAGTAATAGAGTCCAATCGGTCACTTCATTTAAAAAGCAGTAAAATTTAATTGGCCAATAAAATACGAAATGTGCCTTCGCTTTTATGGTGTACCATGGTGAAATATCGTATGTAGGGTAAGAGCGTATAACAATAACAATGATGTAAATAATTTTGCACAACGATCTCTAGCTTTTAATTAATTGTATGGTTTAATAATAAACCTAAACATAACGCGGGTTAAACCAACTGGGAATAACTACTAAAGTAACTGCTGTGTATACTGTACTCGCCAAACATATATTGCGTTTGGTCGTCCGACAAAATTGCAAGCCGGTTTAGATAATACCTATTTTTGATTGCATATTAAACGTTAGACTCTGTGGCGCGCCCCTTATTTAGCTTTTATACAGGAATTATTGCTAAAATTCCACTGTATCTGACCAACTGGTTACTACACTGCTGGTGGTACATGCTTACACAGCTAAAACTTACTATGCAAGTCGATTCCAGTTAAACAGACTAAAGTTTATTCACACTGTATCAGCAGAAAAAATTCACTGTCGCCTCTCACTATATATACACTTGGTAGAACTGTTTAATTAACGGAGTTCGTTTTAATAGATTTAACTTGAGGCTAATTTTAAAACTTATTTTAAGCCAGTCCTGCTGTGCAAGGTCTGATAACAATACAATCATTCCCAACCTCGGCCCTGTTCCCATGGATTTTCATAGGCGGAACGAAACTAGTATGTTTCCCCTTAGCGCGTAATTAACGCGTTTCTCATAGCGAAGCTGAATCATAATAAACTCTCAGCAGGGCCGGTGAAGAAGTTTAGGAAGACGTGGAAACTTTACGCCGTCAATTTGTTTACAGCCGAATACTTGGTTTTGAAAATCGCTGTAGAAATCCCCAAACGCGCACACTCAATGACGATGTTTTGGTTAAGACATGCCATTTTTTTAACAAGCAATCTACTTTAAAAATCTGATTATAGACACGGTGTCACGCCCGATCAAAAAAAATATAGCTTCAAACTTTTATAAAGAAACCCTTGTAAAAATGCCGTGGTAGTCAACATTACACTTGAATTTGAACCCCTGTGGATTCCTAAGCCGTTTGTTTGCCACGGACAATCCTACGAAATTTTATTTTCACAAAAGGATTTATGACTATTGTAACATTCAATACATAATGCGTTGGACGTTATGTTTGTAATCTTCTTTTTCTCTTCTTCGTACAATTTACATACATCAGCATCGGAACTTGTGAAGTTTTTGATTTCTAGTATAGTCATACCCGCTATATATTCATAAGGAAAAACAGTTTATCTTAATTTGAAACCCGTTCACTCAAAAATGTATCCACGCCCCGAAACCACAAGAGAGAAGAAGTATACGACAGTAAGCAGCATAATACTTTTTTTGTATTTAAATTCAGAAGCGCGTGTAACGTAAAAAAACAAACCAATTTCTCTTCGGGGCTTGTATATAGCCTTTACTGTACATAAATGTATATAGTACTGTGGGGCGTGATGAGATACCATTAGCACCTAAACATAATATTTCCTGGTCGTGTTTTAAAGAAATATTAACGCTCTTTTAAGTTGCTGGGCTAAGGTTGTAAAATCTGTAAATACTTTTGTTTGAGATGAGAAAAGAGCATGAAAACGCCCATCTTACCCCATTCCTTTAAAGGTCAAATATTAAATACAAATGCAATAAGTTATCATGGTAAATGTGACGAAGTGGAGGGTATCATGTCTTGTGGTAAGTTTAATGAGACTGCACGGGCTTGGTTCTTTATTACGACAGCTTGACCTTTTTTGCTTTTAGATGGGTGTGCTGGTTCAAGTACACCAATGCTGGTTGAATAAATGTCATTGAATAATAGCTTTTCGTGCCGCTGTACACGTAGAAACGTGGGTGATGTGCCAAAGGCAATGCTATACTTTAGTTTACAATAGTGGTTTATCTGTTTTGGTTTAGGTAAGCAGTTTGTACATGCAACAGTAAACAAGAAATAGTCTAAAAATTTTAATGCAGTAGCACATACTGTACAGTTGATATTTGTCGATGCAAAGTGCATGTATATCATGATATGTCTACTACATACGTTTCCGGTATAGTGAATACGCCAAAACATAAACCTACCTGATTAAAAATATATAAATACCAAAGACTGCAAATGCTGCAATAACTACTCCAATCGGCACCCAGTACACAACTTTATTCGTCTCTTCTGGCTGTAAAGTTACAAACGAAATATTCAGGTAGCTCGTGGTAGTGGCATTGAGAATTATCTTGACCATTTTCCTAACCATTTATCTGACTAAGTTTTAAATAGCAAATGCTTCTGAAAACACCTTTGAACACCCCTTCAAATAAATGTGAAAGTAAGCGTAATAAAAGGCCAAATTCCATAGTGTACTGAAGGCAAACAGTCCGTTTATTTTGCAGCAATCTCAAAAGAGATCTTAAAATCTCCACGGTGTTTACTGAAATAGTGAAATCATTATATAAATCTGAAATTGCCATTTTAAAGCGACATAAACCTGGCTATAATACCTTCAGACTTCAAACCAAGCGAACCGATGCGCAGTACTGACCGCTGACCAAGAATACAACTAAAAGACCAGCCAAGGCGTGGATTTTCGTAAAAAAGCTGACTGAGCTATTAGGTTAGCGCGTGTTGCAAACTGAAACAACAGCTGGTTCGTCCTACGCAATCAAATCAGCAAAACAAATGTACACGCCTGCGTAAAAAGCATGCTTTTCTAGTATAAAAAATAACGTGTTTTTCTAGCATCAGTTCATGCATGACGGAAGGATCATTGTACGCCTCAAGTTTAAATCTCTGTCAAGTTATAGTTCAGTGAACATTCCTATCACAAAGCGGTTTAAATTATAGTATCTAGATTACAGCCTGACAAGCACTGAACAGGATCCTGGAAAGCTGTATAGATCAAAATAAGGTTTAAAACGTGTACAGCGTGTTGTTCACAGTTAAGACGGTTGTGCGTATTCGGCCTTGGGGCGTAAAAGAAATTAACTGAAGTGCTTTGTGTGGTTGAGTGGCGGTTAGTATCAAAAAGAACACAAATTAATCGTTTAAACGCAGTGTGCAATGTAACGCCTTTGGCCTGCAAGCTCTAGTCTATGCAGTGGTGTTGGGAGTTCAATTTGAAAATAAAAAAGGCAGCAGTGATTATAGAAATGACGTCTTATGTTAGTGGAGCAACACACGGAGCGCATCTCACCGCATTTACAAGCAAACTTCCCTTCTACAACTTGTTCGAGTTCTGGAGGGTCCAGACGGTTACTGGTAAGGGCATGTTGAATACCACGCAATTTTATGATATAGTATAGAGAGGGGGAAATTGGGACACCTTTTCATTCTATTTTCTCGTCCCGTTAGGTAGTAAACAAAGAACAATCAAAGAAAAAAGAATTATAAAACCGCATTGTCACGAACCCATAGACCGTTGTTAATTGTTTAAAACACGATCAGGATATTTAAATATTATGTGCTAAAGGTGTCCCGTCTTCCCCCACAATAGTATATGTTTGTGGAACCTTACTTCGCGCCAATACATTTACCATGTATCGTACTTATATGTGTACAAAGCTACACACGCCGTTGATTTTCAAATTCAATATCGCAAGTTTACACCGCAAACGTTCAGTTGTTCATGGAGCAGCGGAATCATTATCATTCATCATTCCTTACGTGTTACGTGTAATGAGAAGTAATGGTTTCGCTCTGTGTGTTAACTTTGTTAATGATAAGCGCCGGGGTTCACCACCACCGTGTTTGCCGATAATATGTAAATACCTTTTACAGATACTAAAATATCCCCTATGCTTATCTTTTGCCGCATCTTTAGAACTCGTCGTCAGTTGTGTGGTTTTATTTCTTCTTGGACTTGGCCACGAGTTTCTAAAGTCGGTTCAGATAAGCCATGGGAAATGCCACGTGCCTGGACGAGACGTCACGGACAGTGACGTAACATGTTTTGATAAAGAAGCTAGTTCACTATCCGAAGAATATAGCAAAAGGTAAGCGCACCGACATACATTAGAATTTTTAAACAGAAGTGTCTAAACAAACATGAAAGATATGTATAGTCGGGTGGAGAAAGATGGGACACTTTTTTATTCGCTTTTTTTCTCATAAAGAACATCTTAAGAATTAAAAAAAAAGTAATAATTTTAAACAGGGTCCGGATATTTGGAAATTATGTGCTAAAGATGTCCCATCTTACCCCCGACAATGATGAATTTGTTTAATCTAATTTAGCTTCCGTAATCGCTACATACGACTTACTTCCACTTTCTTGGCGCTATATATACGGTATGACGAAACCTCCACACGGCAGCTCATTCGTATAAATCAGTCATCTGTAGTAAAATAACAAGCGACTTAATTTGTGACTACAATGAACGTGGCGGTTAACATCACCATTATTAAGCAGATTCCTATACACTTATAGTGTATTAAATTACGTGTATGGTTGTGAATGTCGGATCCTTTTCGTTATATTGAGCTTCAAACAGTAGTTCTTTGTATAGAACTATGTGGTAAGGTGGGACACCCTTAGCACATAATATCCAAATATCATGACGTTTTAAACAACAATTAACAACGGCCTACGGAAGTCGTGGGATACGGTTTTATAATTCTTTGATGGTTCTTTGTTTACTACCAAATGGGACGAGAAATAAAATGAAAGGTGTCCCATCTTATCCACCCCACTGTATATACACAACTAATGTAGCGAAAGTTTATCCGTCACGCTATTAGGCAGTGTTGAAACCACAGTGGAATAAATTTACAAAAGAACAATTTTCGCAGACCAGCAATGAACGTTGAACAAAAGATGAGTACTTTGCACCACCTAGCGAATACTATTTTATACTGCGTGGTGCTTGCGTGGTCTTACTTGTTAATGCTTTCCGTGATGACAATGAACCCGTGGCTGGCTGGGAGCTCTGTGCTTGGATGCAGTACTGGCTTCATGATTTTCGGCGTTAACGAAAAGAGTCTCCCGAATTCGCAAACGGTAGAAATTGATAACAACGAAAAGTCAGACACGAACAGAAGCGATAAGGTGGTGGAGCTGGAACATTTGAAGTAATTTCATAAAAAACGTTTTCCTAATGCTAACTGCATCGTTTTATTTGCTGAATCGCATATCTAGTTGATGTTACAACACCAACTGCAACATTTGATGACATATCTTGGACTTGCTTGCATACCTCACAAACACACACACCAGTTATGCATACCACTGCAGTATGTTTAAGTTACAGAAAAAAACTTTTGCCCTAATGTTGGCTATTGATGCGACGATACATGAGTTTCCTTTATATTTCAATTATAATCTTAAAGAATGAAATACCATAGTACACATAATATTGTTAAAAAATCGAAGCAAAATTCAACACCGCCAGACAAAACAATGTAAATAAAATGCACAAAGTATACATAGCGAACAAGCTGCAAGGAATTAAATAAGGAATAACAACACTCGAATGAAAATCTCCAAAAAAGCAATGTAGTTTTTTTGTGTAATAGAGTCACCAGTACTATAAAGCACAGTAAATTGTTGGAATTTATCATCAATGAAAAATCAGTACGCTTATGAGTTAAAACGGTCAGGTGATGTGTTATGTCAGACTGTGCTAAAATCTTTATATTTAGGTAATAAAACCAGGCCATTAAGCCTCGCATATTGCAATACATTTAAATTTGCTATTTTCAGGAAACATTTTTAAGTTTTATCTAAATTGTCCTAGCTGAGGTGGTTGCTTGGACAATATAGTTAAGAACATTTGCTAATGTAAAGTAATAACACAATGTTGACGTTAGGACTTGCCTCGAACTTACTTTGACAGTTTATGATTTAATTTAAGGATGTTGCATATTGTGTGACATACAATATCTGGATTGTTATATATTTTAGTTGATAAAAATGCACCATATTGTAGGCTATGATTTGATCACCAATGTAGAAATAAAATGGGAAAAAACTCTAAAACAAAATCTTTCATTTAGAACCAACAGAACATAAGGTTTTCTTTTGGTGTGGCCAAGATTTGAATTTTAGACATCTAAAAACAGCAAGTACAGAAAAAAAAACCTTAAAAAAAAGTGTTTATCCAAATTACCAATAGAGTATAGGTTGGAAAACTTCATCAAATACACAAACCTGGGGCTTAAATAAGCAGCAACTTCGTAAAGAACTTTGAATACATTGTATAAGGTTCAAGCATGATGCTTAGGCAAATAGCGATGATTGACATTTACATTGAAAAAAAATGAATTAGATTTGAAACTTTGGAAATAAACTCTGGTTTATGTGTGGACAGTATAAAGGTGAATGCTATACTGTGTATGGCCATGGAAATGTGATCAATTGAAGCAATGCATAGAATGTACAGCTCAGAGGATTAGGCATTTGTGTTTATAAATACGATGAATAATAACAACTGTTTCAGTAAATTGCCTAAATTTTTAAGAAATCAGAAAAAGACGAAATACTTATTAGGCAATTTCCCGTTCGCGTCGTTTTGCAGCTTCTACAGCAAACCTTACTGAAGGAAACACTGTAGCCAATCCCTCATCTTCGTCATCACGTGATGCGACCACGCCCACTTTCATGAGGCGTGTCATGATATCAGGTTGCATTGAAGCTAAATACACTTGCAGGCCAGCAGCGATGAATTCTTTGCAAATCTGAAGAAATGTAAAACAATGGGTAACTCAAAACAATGGGTAACTAAATAAAAGCAGTTGTACCAACAAAACATAAAAATTAAATGCATTTCACTATTTTTACATCATTTATTTACAAGACATAAGTGGCAGAAGCAAACTCCAAAAGAAGATCTTAAAGTCGAGAGAAATGAGAGGAAAATCCTACTCTTAAAAATAGAAATTAATATTTAGCACCATTTCTCTATCGCGCCTCACTATATCTTAAACAATCACCATATTTATCTGTTCTTTCTCATAATTTTATCCATAGCATGTCTTAAGACTGTGTTTTGCTAATTACCTTTTCTTCATTGTTTCAATACTTCGCTATCGTTTTCGGAAAGACAAATTAAAATGTATTATGTTTACAATATGGTATCGAAAAAAAAATGTCAACAAACACACCTGTTTCATTGAATCCATTCCCATGGTGTCCATGAATATCCACCCCGAGCAATCGAACACAACCGTGTGGAAGTTGTGTGTGGGGTTAAAGTGAACTCCGCCGTGTTCTGGGGAATCACCTGGGTGAAACTTGACAGTGGCTGGGTCAACGAGGGTCACTTGCTGTCGGGGTGAGTAGGAATGTAATTCTTCGACATCGGTTGCCTCGCTGTCCGGTGAATCCACAATGGTGTGGTTGGTCATGTTGTTTAAATTATGGTGGGAACCAATGCCTAGAAAATATTTTATATTTATTGGTAAAATAATATTATACAACTATTTCCTAAACACAAACAAATAGACGTATTACTTTAAAAAACTTCTAAAAAAGTTTTATAGATTTCTGTAAAAATTTACATTTCTTTTGTTACATCAAAAGAATAGTTTTCACAATTTCATATGCTTGGTAAGCCCTGATATAAACATACAACACATTTACACCGACTTGTATGTGATTGTTCAGCGTCACATTTCCGTTTGGTAGCGATAGTTTCTTCCGCAAGAGCTTGAAGAGCTTCTTTGTTCCCAAAAAATGGAGATTGTGGAAAACGAAGAATTTTAACGCCATGTATTTCTCGAGCCTGTGTGCACAGAGTATTTGTTTTACTGATAAATAAAGAATATTGTTCATAAGTCTGGGTAGTAGCTCAGTAGTTAGGCATTTATACCTTAACTGGCAAATACAAAGTTTGATGCTCGGCACTATAGTGATCGGCGTATGTGTCATTGGGCAAGACACTTAACGGCAATTTTTCCAACCCAATAGTCATCAGCGGGTTGTCCAATTTAACAGCGACTGTCTTCCCTTTAAAATGCAACTAAATGGTAACATGATGTCCCGTTTCATACACCTCGTGCTAGCTTGGGACACATATGTAACTTTGTGAGTGATTTTTTTTCTGTATGGCTGACAACTTAGACAACCCATTAGTGACCACTGGGTTGGAGCAATTGCCATTAAGTTTAATTGTGAGCGTATGGTAGGAAACTTTAAGGTATTACACAATCATTCTGTTCCTTACATTAGTAGAAAGTTATATTAAGCAATGCCCAAAAGTATGAACTAACAGTACTGTCAGAAACAGAATATATTAATATTATTAAATGGAAAAAATCATGGTTGACAATAAATAAATGAATGACTTTTATTTAATAGAAAATTTACTTTTTTGAACTTTTCAATATCCCTGTAGAGCTCAGTATCACCAAGTCCACCACGAACTGTAATCTCAGGTTTGTAAACACGAAGAACAACCGTAACCAACAACCCAGCAACACCAATCAGCAAACCAATGTCAACACCGAACAAAGCAACGGCAACAAAAGTTAGCAACCAGACGGTCTGTGTAACATAAGTGTTGAAACTTAAAATCATTGGCATTGACAAACTATTGACTATTTTACATTCATACTAGTACAATTCTTTAAAACATTGTTGGTGATGTTGTTAGTTATTATATGGGTTAGATGTTGACAGTATACCTAAGGATTTTAATCCCAGCATGACTTTTGAAGGTAGCTGTGATACTGTGTTAAGTAGTGTTGTTATGGTTGCTACTTATAGTCACGACCTTGGACTTTTTTAATCAGTTTAATCAACGTCAATCTAATGTAGTTGCCTGGCTGTATTATAAGTGTAACTAATTATAAACTATTTTTTAATTTAGAGGAAGATTAAAATGAGCTGTATATGGTTAAAAAACATCCCCAAAGATTGCTCACAAATCACTGCTTAATATGAAGATACCACATTATTGGCATACATGTTAGTATAAACTTCCATCTTACAAAGTCATATTTGCACAAGCTCCAGATCTTTGGAAGTTGAAGGACTTGTCTAAAGAGACCTCGGATGTTGACCATGATGATGCACGAGAGAGTCGCTTTTGGAAGAGGGGAGAGGAGAGGACCAATAAAGAGGAGGACCAGAAGGATTACGCAGCATGAGATAACATCAGAAAACTTTGAAACAAAAGCGAATAAAAATAGGTTTTATACATTTTTGCCTGCATGAAAATTTTTGCCTGCATTATTTTATAAGGTATTATAATGTGCAACAAACTACGAAGAGTCGTTTAAGTTTTACTTGAGTTTTTGTTCCACTACTTTCTTTCACAGTGCTACGAGCAAGTGCACCAGCACACGCGTGTCCTTGGAATAAACCACACGTCACTTGTGATACGCCGAGGGCAAAAAGCTCCTGTATAAATAACATGTATAAGTAAATACACATTATTGAGTCAAACTAGGAATTTAAATGGGTATAAAGGTTTATTATAAAAATTTGGTAATAGACACATTAAATATACAAAAATACATGTGCCTTTCTGAAGCAAATTCTATTATGCAGTTTCTTTGTTGTGAATATAATTAGTTACTGATTAGGCTAAGTATACAGCACTAATGTTTATTTATATCTTGAACATGTCAAAATAACGAATTAGGCACTCATATGCCTTAAACTACATCAACATCCATTAACAATTAACTAATTTTAAACAAATAAATAAAATAAAATTTTAACAAATCACACATAAATAAACTATATATAAAGATTAAAGAGTTTCCAAAAAAAAAACAGGAAATGCTGCATTTTTGCATGCTTAAAAGATCACAATCGTAGCGACACTTTTACATTAAAAAAAGCAAAATGCTTGAATTAAATGCAAAGACAAGCCTAAAGAACAATCATTCACTTGGTTTGGAGATATTTCATAATCGTGCTTCTTCGCAAATAGCTTTCCTAGAGACACAGTGATCGCAAAACTAACAATTGCAATAGAAAACGCGTCGCTTATCAATGATGGCCACTTGGAGGCATCGGGGAGCAAAGGGCCAGGTAACCTGTTCAGGATTTATCAAGCAATGCAGTAGCAGTAGGCTCGGTACCAAAGTAAAAAAATATTACACTTTATAAACATGTATACCAGTGGGTAGAGATTTTTCAAGGGCTGCTATTTTTAATCTTTTCCTACTATTTATGATATAGATATTTAAGTGATTTTTAACACTTTGATACTATTTCATATAGTTTAGCTTGTTTTATTGTTGCAATGGCTGCCAAAAAGTGGAAAAAATTATATTTTCAACTTTTTTATACTAACGCCCAACAATTTTGTTGCTCTTGGTAAAAAAATACATATTCACTAAAAGAGCTGGTTTGAATTTATATTATAGTAGTAATAAATAATTAAGTAACTGCTTATATATTAAGGTATAAACAAACAATGGACAAATTCTGGCCTAAATCCATGGTGTACCATACCATAGGACCTTACCCTAACATAAGATATATAGACAAACTGTAAAACGCACTCACCCACTAGGAATTGCCCCCACTATGTCAATACCATATTTGGCATGAAAGTTTACATTTGCTGATATAATGTAGTTATAATGATGACAAATAATTCAATTGGAATTGGGATATTACGAAGTTTTTTCTTGTACTTTCTGGAAAAGATTGGAAAAGTAAGCCAGGGTTTGATGTGAAATCATTTAAGCTTTAAACTAAAAAATGTAGAAAAGATTATAAAATCATGTTTTGTAAATGGATAACATCTCCAGCTTGAAAGAAGTGACATATGTATTTATTAAAAGTTTTCAAATCACAATTTATTTAATTCAAAGTGAGCAAAATGACAATTAAAAGGCTTAAAAGAATTGCTTTTCTTGCTAAAGCTGCAAGAACGATCAATATACGGATGAAAATATTTTACAACAGCACTTACACATTTAGTAGTTTAACAGGATATAATACAACCACAGTGACTAATGAAAGAACAATCTCAGCAACATTTGTTTCTTTGATTCTACTGAACAACTCAACGTAAGTCTGAAAAAACAGAAACTCAGATAGGAAAACACACCCAGTGTTGAAAAAAAAACTGTTAACTCTGTTATGGGGCCGGATGCACGAATGTGCTAAGACTGTTTAAAAGTGTATTTTATTTGAAAGAAAATTCGCAATCCTTTTACATAAAATTTTTTCGCCATCCCTTTACATAGGCAGTAAACTTAAGGTGGCAACCCTGGAATTACATGCATTAGTCATAATGAGTAAAAGATGGGTTAGACTTGTTTCATAGGCATGCCTGTCCAACTTTCCCGCCACCCCGAATTTACCAAGTTTGGTGTCTATGTTTGGGTACACATGATGTGTTTTAAGTTATCTATTGGTAAGTTAAGTAATTTCAAATCTTTTCTTAACTTGCAGTAAAACATATTTATTTTGGTGTCATGCTTAAGAAGAAGTAGTGCATTAATACAACGCATGACAATTTGTTTTACCTTCACAAGAGCAAAGGGTGCCTTCTGCCTTGCCAGGTCAATTCCAAAGCAATATTTTACTTGTGCTGTGAACACAAACAGAGCAGCACCCGTGGTAAAACCAGCAACAAGTGGGTCAGAAAGAAAAACAGCCACGAATCCAAGATTTAAAAGTCCCAGGACTACCTGCAATATATAATTTAAGAATAACGAACAACCATTTTGAAATAAATAGATAAAATAATATGTTCTAAACTGCAGCCGTTGCTATTTATTTTACAGCAAAAAAATAATGTTTTATTGTTTATTAAAATGACATTCATTTTAAAACATACTAAATGTTAGGTATATACAGTGAAAATGTACGCATATTTTTCTAACACCTCATTTTCAGGAGTAACAATTTGTTTTGACATGTTTTCGCACAACATGCACTCCTATTAAGCAAACACAGTAGACTGCTGCTATAGCACGGCTCTGTTTATTTTGGAATGCCAGTGCAACAGAAGCTTTTAGAACATAAATCTTTCTATTATGTTGCCACAGTAATAAAGTCAATACCGATTAAAATATTACAAGCTACATAAGTTTAACCGCGTTGGTTTGTGTTGGTAGTTGGTACACACTGTGAGTTTACATATTAGAGAATTTGTATAAACAGCAAATAAATGTGGCACAATTAGATAATGGATTAATATTTGTCATAGGGGGTTGTAACCGGTTGGAAATCCCGTAGACACAATGGTAAATTGGTGATTATCTGCCACTGACTCAAATGTGTCAAATTTCACAGTATGGTGTAAAAAGCATTGTTTAGCCAGGAGGTAACAGATACTTTAATTTGTAAATTAGGAAGACTTCAAAATAGGGTAGGGTTTTGTTCGGTGTTGAATGCACAAGTACAAGCAGTTGGGAGGGGGTCCTGTTGAGATAGCTGTTTAAAATCAAAACAACATTTTTGCGCCACTTTATGTGGTTAGTGGAGTTATAAACTTGGAACAGCGCATTCAGTTTACACAGCAGTTAAGAATGTTCATGTTTTTTAAGCTTTGATTTAATCATTTTCTCTGTTTGTGGTAAACTGATACTTGATGTTAAATGGATTAGGAATGAGGATATGGGATAAGATTACATATTTTGATTGTCAAACTCCTAAAGATGATCTCTTTTAACAGAAGATTAAACATTTTTCAATTACATTTTGGAATATTTAATCTGATTAACTGTGAAGCATGATGGCATGTGATGCAATAATGCGAATTATGAGTTTAATTCTTAGTAGGGTTAGAATTAGTGGAGAACCTGTTAGACAGAAGTCAATTCATAAGTAGGAAAACTAAAGCAACCATTACCTGTATAAGCCCAACAAGTATAGTGACTGATGCAATAATAGAAAGGTGATAGGCAGATAGTTCGGCCGATAATTCTGCAGATAAAGCACCTGCAAGGTAATGTACTGCTTGTTAAAATTTTATCTCGATTTATTCATTCTCATATAGGCCTTCAGATTTTTGGCTTATTTAGGCTTACAGATTTGGAGAAATTTTGGTAGGCTATAGTATATATATTATATATACATATCTTCTTTTATAAAATTATTGAAATAAAACACTCAATATATTTAAAATCTCTCTTTAGGTCTTTTAAAATCTTACAATAAAAAAAAGATTTAGGTCTTTTAAAAACTTACAATTTGGAATAAAGGAAACATAAAACAAAACTAAGTATTAGGAATTGCAAGTTGCTTCATAGTTCATATTTGTGGTTCGGGATTGCATAAAATTAACATTTCTCATGTGCATTTAGTGTTTGACTAAATCATTTAAGCCCGACGTTTAGTGTTGAACTATACATATCATGCTCATACCCGAGTTTGCAGTAGTACCCGCAGTTGCTGTTGCTGCAGATGAAGTATAAACTGTTTGATTGCTTTGTGAAATAAAAGGGTGATTGGTCAAATACTTTTCCAACGCTGAACCCAACATTAAACTGATTACAGCAAATGTACCTAAAATGTAAAACAAAACAATTATAGTTTCAATAGTTTTAAAGAGGATATTCTTGAATGTGATATACAGTAGGGTGGGGAAAGATGGGACATCTTTAGAACAAAATATTCAAACATCCTAATCGTGTTTTAAACAATTACCAACAGTCTATAGGAGTTGTGAGGTTACAGTTTTATAATTCTTTTAATTTTTATTGTTTACTACCAAATAGAACAAGAAAATGGAAGGAGAAGGTGACACATCTTCCCCCACCCTACTATGTAATTTTAACTTATTAAATGTAGATGTGATTAGATAAACCTTAATAAATTTAAAACTATTTAAAACGTATTTAGTGAGGATGTTTATTTGGCCTTATCAATACTGAATTATGTTAACAGCAATACTACTGGTTTGATCATAAGTATAAATAGAAGCAGTTTATAAACATTTATTGGCAAGAGCATGAAAAAGGAAAAACAGATAATGTTATTTAGTTACTGGTAACGGATGGTATTATCAGAGGAAACACATGTCTATGTGATATGCCACAAATTGTGGTATATAAACAGTGTACTTGCTCCTAAGCAACCAAGGCAATATTAGGAATATTGACATACCAGTTTCCTTTTTAACACAGTATAACAATGTAGAGTAATGCTATGTAATGTCTAAAAATGGTTGCAGTCATAAAAGCATGACAGACATTTTTATTAATACGTGATATCAGGTTATTCTGTTCGAAAGACAATAAAGGGAGAAATGGTATCAGCATGATTATGGTCATGTAAGTAATCATTGTATAGATATTTTAATTTGCATGAATGCAGCTTACCAACAGAAACATGCCTAGAGGTTCCAAGGAATGTGTAAGTTAATGGAGCAAAGAAAGCTGTGTACATTCCATTAATTGGATCCACCCCAGCAAGTAAGCCATAGGCCAAACCTATATAAAGGATATTGAGAAAGGGGTTTAGTGGCAACAATAACGGTGCATGGAAGATGTTTGGTTATAGAAAGATAGTGAAAGAAACTATGATTGTAAAACTTCTATTTTACAATTACTTTGAAAACCATTTATTTGCTTAAATTAGATTACATAACTTAATAATACCAAAAATTTGTTTTCCACCAATTTAAAGTCAGATTTTATACAGTTTAGGTATCTGACTATCTGTACAATATACTATTAAATCATTTTCTGTATATGTGGTTTATGATGAAAATTTTAATTATAACTGCAGTCTGTAGGGCTATCCATTTCTAAGTTACTTACTCTGTGGTATACGAACTACAGCAGTAGTGATGCCACCTATCACGTCACCTGGCAAGTAATTTCTTATTGAGTAACTTGGCAGCCATGTTAGTATGGGAAGAAAACCAAGAATGAAGTTTTTAACTCGCTTTAAATCGCAAGTGAAATATTTCTTTATCTGCTCCCTGTTAAACATATACTGAGTTACATTTTAACAAAAAGAAAATAGGTGAATCCTTTTTACACTAAGCAAACTTTTTACATAGAAATGTACAGATGACTTATTCTTACTTTATGCTTTTTTGTGGTGGTTTGTGGTAATCATATTCATCCTGAATCTGGTATTCTGTTAGTAAATCATTACGTTCCATAATCGCTGTGCAAGGTCAGTAACAGACGAGAATAATATAAAAGGAACACAAGCTACATTACATTTGCTGCAATCGATTGAACTTGCGGTTATTAGTTAAATATTAAATCAATACAGACACATGTTAAACAAACACAAGTGTCAGCACTATTTTAAGCCACAACAATACGCTATTTCGTTTTACGATGCCGGTTACTGATAACATTGAACTATTAAAAATACTGCAACCTTGCTTCTTATCGGGTACTATCTAAATATGCTTCCTGCTGTACGTTAACGGTATCAAACTACTGCCTTTTGTATTAAATATATGGTCTTATAGGTCACACTACTTTTTTCTCTGGTCACATACGAAACGCTGTTTCCCGGTTGTGGGGAAATTTTGAAAAACTGCCTTGTCACAACAACTTTATACCTGAGTAGTTTTTAAAGAATGTGTCTACGTGATCAAGACATGGACACTGCGTTTGCGTGCTGTTGCATCATAAATGGTAGTGTCATTCGTTGTCAGAATGACAATGCGGTTTTGTATAGATAAATAGAAAATGCATTATTTGATCAGCATTTAAGTGACATGTAGTTCCTCTTGAGCTGCAGAAACCGCAGTAGCTACAAACAAGCAATGATATACATATATTAAAACAAGGCAGCTAAAAACATAAACCGCAGACTCTTGATAGCCTAGGTATAACATTCCACAGGTAAGTACATAATTATAGCATGTATCTCTAAAACCTAAATTTATTAAAAAGTAATAGACAACCGAACACGAGATAGTTACACAACAGACTAAAATTACTCACACACACTCATCAACGTGTGTGGTTCATTATCAGCTGATTGGATAAAAAGAAAAAGGTGCGTGACGTAAAACAGTTCATGATGACATCATACGCATTGGCTGAGAGACCGGAAATTCTGTTTTACTCGACTGTGTAGTTTATAAACGGTTATTTGTTTAAGCTAATCGATTGCAAACCAAAAATAGGATCACAGTCTTTCGAGCAATACTCGTTTTAATCGAGATACAGCCTATAGTACCAAACAAATTGTATTAACCATACGGAAAGTATCAATTTCAATATTTCCGGCCGTAATAAATATTTCTAGTTGTAAACAAATCAACGAGTTTACTTTAGACATTACCTAGGCAAGCATTGTTTACCAATGAATTGTATTCGTTTCAGCTAAAGTTAAGTTATAAGCTCTGTAGCTTTACAAATGAGCACTATTAGATAACGTTACTAATAAGCGAAACGTGATTATGGCCGAAGAAAATTCGATTCACGAGGTTGACGTCATGACCGAAGAACTTCTGATTGAACGCTATGGTAAACCCAGTGAAGAACGCACACTTCGTGAAAGGATTAAACATGAGGTGACGTCTTCGTTTGAATGCTCAGGTATATACCACTGATAAATTTAGGCCTACCACGGCTAGTAGGCCGTGGGCCTACATACACCGAGGTTCAGATTACATTATATTATTTTTTCAATTCAATTAGGCGATAAAGCCAAGAATGCGGTTCAATCCGTCTTACCTGTTACGCGTTGGATTCCGAAGTACAAAATTAAAAATCAGCTGCTGGGTGACATCGCTGGTGGCATAACGGTCGGAATAGTACATTTACCACAGGGTAAGCAGCAGTATATGTAAACACTGTTTGGTATTATTTTCCAAAACAAACACTAATCTCCCTTAATTAATCTGGGTGCTTAGGCCTTAGGTCATGTCAGTTCATACTGAGTTCGAATTAAAATAAATATTTTCAACCACAGGAATGGCGTATGCTATTCTGGCTTCGTTACCGGCAGTGACTGGCCTTTATGTCTCGTTTTTCCCGGTGCTCATATACGCAATCTTTGGCACGTCACGCCACATTTCAATCGGGACTTTCGCGGTCATTTCACTGATGGTGGGCGCAGTCATTGACAAGGTAACGTTACACAACATTGCCAAATAAGCAAAAAAACACCAATATTCCTGTTCCTGAAATGTTAATTTCTAGTCTTGTTTCAGAAAGTCCCACAACCGATCTGCAACAACGTCATCAATACAGTGACATCATTACCTACCACTGTTAGTGACGTAATAACAGTTGACGTCACAGGTACAACTGATTTCTTGACTAACCCATCTACGTTTAGTGACGTCACGAGCAGTGACATCACTACTAAACCAAATGTCGTAGTACCGTCTTCTTGTCAAGCGGATTACGATCGAAGAAAAATCGAAGTAGCAGTTGCTATTTCACTTGCAGTGGGCCTCATACATGTAAGCACCAGTTTTTCTCTTTTTTTAGAATTATTTGGATTTTATTTGGTATAGTAGGGTGGGGGAGTTAGAACACCATTTCATTCTATTTACTCGTCCGATTTGGTAGAAAAAAAACAAAGAACATTCAACGAATTATAAAACCTTATTTTCACGACTCTCATAGGTCATTGTTAAATGTTTGAAACACGATCACGATCAGGATATTTCGATATTATGTGGTAAAGGTGTCCCATATTACCCAACCTACTATATAATAACGAAACTTAACACAAGTATCGTCAATGCCCAAGAAATCGTTTCTGAAGTTTGTAACATCATGTGCTTCAGGTGGGAATGTACATTTTCCGTCTTGGCATTATCACTCTCTACCTATCTAGCCACCTGGTGTCGGGTTTCACATGCGGCGCTGCCTTCCACGTAATGACGTCACAAATTCCGAAACTGTTTGGATTAAATATTCCGCGGAAATCCGGAATCCTTGCAATTATATATGTAAGTGGTTAAAAATCTATACCCAAGTTTAAGCAATACGTTGTTGCAGAGTATAAAAAATATGCTTTATATACTATTTACATAAATGAAAATAGCAACGTGACCGTCCATTTTACCGATATATCTAAAATGAACGTATCCGTATTTTTTGTTGCAGACGTACATTGACGTTTTTAAAAACATTGCAACCACGAATGTCGCTACTCTCATCTTATCAGCTATCTGCATTATCTTTCTCGTGATCGGAAAAGTAAGGAAAAATAACATATTTATTGAAATGTGCGCGTAAATTCAATCCTATACTACTTTCTCAGGAGATAAATCAGCGATTTAAGAAACGCTTGCCGTTCCCTTTCCCATGGGAAATATTGGTGGTAATCTTCAGCACCATAGCTTCGTACTTTGGATTCTTAAATCTTAACTACGGGGTCACAGTCGTGGGGAATATTCCTCGAGGGTAAGCTAAAGCAAAATAAGTCACATATACCTAAAACGTTCATGTTTGTAAGCTCATATTCAATACTGTATTAAACGGTAGGTTATCTAATCATTCTACTTGAATAAGAGACTGACGATACCATTTAGGTTAGGCGAAATATATTTCTCTATTGCTACATTGTAGTTGGACTTGATTTTTGTTGGTTACGTTTTCGTAGCACCAGATCATAGGTTTTCTGTCGTTGATTCTTTAGGGCATACTAAGTATTTTTGCTGTTTTAGCAAACATAAACGCAAGTATTTCTGGGCCGATAATATGCCATGTTCGTCATATACAGGCAGACTATTTTTAAATTGCTATTCTAATGATAAAAACGAAAGCATTCTTGCACAAACGGTTCGTCTGCCATACGGCGAGACTGTTTTTACTAGAATTAAGAATATATTTTTTAAATAATAAGGTTTCAAACTTTAGCTGGTTAATATGTTTGTGGATGATCATGTTAAATGAGATATTTGACACTTACGCCATTATGACAATAAACTTATTTATTTTTGTTATAATTTTCTCTGTACGTTCGTAGAATTCAAATGACTGTACCACAAGGTAGTGATCTCGCATCTGTGATTGGTGATGCGATTCCTATAGCGGTCGTTATCTTTGCTATAGCAGTCTCGCTTGCTCAAATGTTTGCAGTGAAACATGTTTACGAAACCGATTCAAACCAGGTAAAACTATTACTGAGTGAGGATTTTATATTCAAATACAAATAACTCTGGTCCACTTTTAAAAAAATACTTACATATAGACATATAGTACCAATGGTAGGGTGAGGGAAGACGAGACATCTTTGGCACATAATTTCCAAACGTATCCTGGTCGTGTTTTAAACAACGTCTATGGGAGTTGCAAAAATACGTTTTTATATTTCTTTAAATGTTCTTTATTTAATATTAAGGGGACAAGAAAATAGAATGAATAGGTGTCCCATATCCCCCAACCTACTACATTATAGTTCATTATACATAAACAATACATAAACGACAATTGGAAAATATGGCATCAGTGCATAACTGCTATATATTAATAAACACACACTTCACAGTTTGGTTTATTTATTTTTTAGGAACTATTAGCGTATGGTTTGGCGAATGTATTCGGTTCTTTCTTCTCGTGTTTCCCTGCTGCCACTTCTCTCTCTCGTTCTTCTATTTGGGAGGAAACTGGGGGAAGTTCCCAGGTATACAATTTTTATTTAAATATTTTTATCGTCAAGTCCTTAAAATTTGCCATATACCAATCTATATAAAACTTTTATTTTTCACGAAAGATACATTACCGCGTTTCTTGATCACGCAATATTTACAGTAGTTTTAAAATCGTGGATAAAGTAAAGGTTGAATTCATGTGTTCGTGTTTCATAATCACGAATTGTGACATATACAGGTTACTGGATTGATATCATCCGTCGTTGTGCTTATTATCATGCTATGGATTGGCCCATTGTTTCAATCCTTGCCAGAAGCCGCTCTTGCCGCAATAATCATTGTTAACTTGAAAAAAATGTTGATGCAATTTGAACAGGTATTTTTAATGAACATGTTGCGTGGGGTAAGATGGGCGTGTTTCGTTCTAATTTTTCTTCCCATTTAGTAGTAAACAAAGAATAATCACAGATCTATATAAACGTAGCTCTCTACGACTCTAAAAGAGTACGCTATCATATTTATTTAAATCACAATCGGGAAAAATGGGATTTAGGTGCTAACGCTATATCTTATCTTACCCCACGGCCCACAGTACCATATTTTATTAAATTGACCCTACACTCTAGCCATTGTAAAATTACAAGTATCGAATTACCGCTATGACCACATGCCCAAAACACAGGTAAACTAAATATTTACTCCGATTTTATGCAGCTGCCTTCACTGTGGCGTGTAAGCAAGTTGGACGCTACGGTGTGGTCTGTCACATGGTTAGCAGTTGTCTTATTGGGTGTCGATCTCGGTCTTGCTGTTGGTGTTGGCTACTCCTTGCTCACAGTAATTTTTAGAACGCAAATGTAGGTTTTTGTTTGTTTTTTATACAAAAAAAATTGACCCCGACGTGATTTGAACACGCAACCTTCCGATCTGGAGTCGGACGCGCTACCGTTGCGCCACGGAGTCTGTTGGTAAAACTGCATACCATCATTGCTTTTCTTCCAACATCCTGTATTGTTATATCGTGTTTTTCAACTGCAGTATGTTGTTTAATAAGTATAGGTGAACATACCATATGCAGCAGACTCCGTGGCGCAACGGTAGCGCGTCCGACTCCAGATCGGAAGGTTGCGTGTTCAAATCACGTCGGGGTCACACTTTTTTTCCAAAGAAGTGGATTTAATTTAAAACTTTTGTAGCAATGTAGATGTAATATACACTTTTTTTCTTTGCTTATTTGAGACTTATTAATATGCATAAAACGTTGCGCCACGGAGTCTGTTAATATAACTGTATACCATCTTTGCTTTTGTCCCAACATCCTGTATTGTTATTTTCAGCTATACAGTATGTTGTTTAATGAGTATAGGCAAACATACCATATGCAGCAGACTCCGTGGCGCAACGGTAGCGCGTCCGACTCCAGATCGGAAGGTTGCGTGTTCAAATCACGTCGGGGTCACTCACTTTTCCAAAAAATAGAATTACTTTATAAAACCTTAGCATATATATATGCTTTTTCACTTTTTATGCATATTTGAGACTTATTCATATGCATAAAATACAGAGCCAATGGCGGGGTAGTAGTTCCAGTTGGAGAGACGGGGGTTTATAGAAATACCAAACGGTTCAATGGAAACGAAGTCGACAGTTCTACTTTGCTTTTTCGGTTTCCATCACCCATCTACTATGCTAATCACCAACGGTAAGTCAGCAATAATTCCTTGTATTTAATTACACATAAGTTGCAATGAAACGGCTCTACAGAAATGTTTTAATTTGCGTTTAGTAGGGTGGGGTAAGATGGGACACTTTTTTAATCTCTTTTCTTGATCCAATTGGTAATAATCAGGATAATTACAGAATTATATAACTGTTACTGCAAAGAGCGTTGGCAATTATTAAAAATACGATCAGAAAATATATTCTTCAAAATACGATCAGAAAATATAGGATTCATATGCCAACGGTGTCCCGTAGTACCCCGCAGTACAATATATGTCAGCATTCAATCGCATTTGAATTCGGGTGTCGGTAGTATCATGTAACCAATATGTTCATTTGTGTAGATTCAAAAGTCAGCTTTCTGCAGCCCTTGGATTCGAGCCAGCGCTTGAAGTTCATCGCCAGAAGAAACTTAAGCTAAAACAGGACAAACTTAATCTCCTTGTTCATATTAATACTGCTTATTCTGAAGAGCCACATGTGACCAACGCAGAGACAATGACTGCAGAAAATGGAGCAAAATTAGAAACACCATCCGATACAACTTCCAGTGCTACGAACGACCAACCTGTAAAACAGAACGGACATTCGTCGGTTTTCAATAAGAGTACTGGAGAGGTGACGATAGAAGGGCTCGATGGCAGAGCGCCTATTAAGTACGTTATAATCGACATGTCGGCATGCTCGTTCATTGATAATGACGCAGTAAAGACGTTCATTTCGATCCACGACGACTTATCGAAGTTGGGAATAAAACTTCTTCTCGCCGAATGCAGAAGTGAGTATATTAGCGCTGTTAAAATACATTGTTGAGCTGGCACCTGCTGTATATGTAATTATGTATAAATGGCATGATGTTTTTCACAGACTATGTACGCAAAGCCTTCCAAGCTGGCAACTTTGGACCAAGCGAGAAAGAAGACTCTCCCGAAGGTGCTACTCCGACTCCTGTTTTCTTTATCTCTGTTACAGCGGCCCTGATGTATGCACGAACTGATGACGTCATCAGCGATGATCCAATAACGGCTAACGACGTGAATGACGCCGAAACGACGCAAATGTAAATGTTGCCAAAGAAGAATCTTTTTTAACAACGCCTAAAACATATTAATGCAGTAGAACATTATAAAGAAGTATATCGTCGTTTGTTTATATTCCTATTATTACACGTTATGTTTTAATACTTGCTCCGTCAACATTTTGCAAAGTCTAGAAAACATATTGCATTGTTATGTGGCCTTGTGAAATTATACCTCTATATTTTTATTATATATTACACGTATGGCGAAATTGATTATTTTGTCCTTTTCACGCTTGTTATTATTAGTACTTTTGGCCTTGCTTTTATAAGACAGCCTACTCTTGTGAAATAAAAACTTGAAGCACTTTTGTAATTTTAAATTGTGGTTTTCAGTTTTTAAAGCGAACGAAATATTAAAACGTGAATCAAAAAGAAAAGAATGTGACTCCGACGTGATTTAAACACGTGACGCAATTATTGTTGTAGTTGTTTAAGCAAGTTGTTTTAACTGGAAAATAATTAACGCTCATGACCTACTAAAGGAACGTTTTACAACCTTCCGGATATCGTATGATCGACTGGTGTTATATGCCACTCAAAAAGGACTCAATATAGGACTTGGTATCGAAACGGAATTAAACTATTTTTTGAAATAGTGAGTGACCCCGACGTGATTTGAACACGCAACCTTCCGATCTGGAGTCGGACGCGCTACCGTTGCGCCACGGAGTCTGATGCATAAGGGTTGTTCGCCTATACTCATTAACCAGCAACACATTGTTGTTAAAAACAGTATTAACAAAACAGGATGTTGGAACAAAAGCAAAGATGGAATAAACTTATATCAACAGACTTCGTGGCGCAACGGTAGCGCGTCCGACTCCAGATCGGAAGGTTGCGTGTTCAAATCACGTCGGGGTCACTTAATTTGCGATGTTTCAATTTGTTTTTAAATTGACTGACCAGAATCAACACCAGCTAATTGAAAGATTTAGCTAACTCTCTGGCGCCTTTTAACGGGCATCGTCAGGTGTAAAACCACAACTTCTGGTCTAGGGCATTCAGATAAAAGCTCGCCAGCGGTGTGAGTTTTGCGTAATTGGCGTGTGGACGGCGTTCCTGTACGGTACACGCTTGGTGTACCAGCCTTCAGACAATGTATTTTTTCTTTGGACTACGTCAAAGAGATCTCTTTGGTCCAACTACACTTAGGCCTAATGGTGAATAGCCGTAAGCATCAGACTCCGTGGCGCAACGGTAGCGCGTCCGACTCCAGATCGGAAGGTTGCGTTTTCAAATCACGTCGGGGTCACATTGTTATTTAATTTGTCACATTAAATTTAGTTTGCACATAATGCATGATTTGTATCAGCATGACGCGCCCTGGCCACATTTAAACGGGAAATCCCCAGCTTTGAAATTCTCTAACAAAGCTCAACAACCTCAAACAAACCGTGAAACTAGACGTATTGGTTAAGCTATAGATTCAAGATTTGTTTTTAGATTGCAATGTAAAGACCAATGTAGGTGTTTATGAAACGGATCAAAAATGGAAATATTGACCGAGTTTCCGGAACCAATCCAATATCTTGGTCATTACCATTCGCAAGACGAAGTATATACGGTAGCAACGTGCGGGAATAATTGGATACATTGTTTTAAAGGTAAAGAGAAGCATTTTTCTGTCCAATGTTGTTCTAGTTTTGCACCGCTTCTGCTTTATTCCGTGATAGAAACGCGTAAATTGATCACAGAAAAGTTTTTGGGATATGCCAAAAACATTTCCACTTGCGAAGTGGAAAATATGGTTGTCGCTAAAGGAAAAGTTTTTGGAATTTCTGAAAACCAAAATTTAGTTGTGATTTCTGCAAACTTTTTGCTGGAATTGTTTGAAAATAAAATATCTACCCTAAACAAAATGATGGACTATGTTGAACAAAAGACATCTTTAGCAGAAATTACTCAAAACAGCAAAATTAAGATTTCATTTTTAAAAGTTGTTTCTGTTAATAAAGAAAATAACTGTTTATGGATGAACAAAGACTTATACGTTGCAATGTTTGGTAAAGTAACTGAAAAAAGACTTCTTGTTCTACTGCTGTTTTTGGAAAACGGACATATCTGGTACATATTACTGGAAAGTGGCAGCAAGCCTGTGTTTTTGTATGCCACTGATTGCTGCTGTGTTGATGCATATACGGATAAAACTTCATTAAAAGTTCTGTCAAAAAATGGAAAAGTAACATCAATTGAAAAATCCAATTTAAACAAGTTTAGCGTGAAAGAAGATTGGCTGCATTTAAAAGATACTCCTGAAACCAAGTGTCCAAATTTTTGTAGTCAGAGAATTAGTTTTAAAAACTGTAAAGGAGGCTTGGTGGCCGATTGGTGCTTCTTACTTTGGGAGAAAACTATAAACTTGCAAGCCGAAACAGATTTTAGTGTGATGTTGAATGAAGTGGAGGACCTGGAATTAAGAAAAAGTGCTCTTATGACTCTTGTCGAAGAAAAAAACGTTGAGTATAAAAGAAAGCAGTTGCTCTGCAAAGTTTCAGCAGAAGGTAGCAATTTGTTTCATTTTTTGTTCTGTGAAAATGAAGTGGAGATAAAATTGGATGATAAAGTCAGTTTTCGTCAGTTTGAAGTCGTATGTACCAATGAAAAAAGAGTTAAAACATTCCATAGCTCATATAGAGTGGTGCGCATCCCTGCGTCTGAGGTGGTAAACTTTACCCACTTATCTTGTTTATTTATAGACAAGAATGGGGCTGTACAAGTGGGATCAAAGGATTTAAATGTTCTTATGTTGTTGAGAAATAGTGATAGAGAATTTCCAACATTTGCCGAAAGAAATTCCTTCCAAATGATTTTCCATAATATGTTTTCAGAAGCTGTCGGAGATGTAAAAGCCTTTTTACTTAGTCCTGAAGTGAATGATATCAAAGGTGCAAGCACGTTCAGGATAGTAAATGACTATGTGTGCATAAAAATTGTTAAACGGCAGGATGTTTATGTGGTCAAAATAATCTGCACTGACGAGGGAATCTTGTCAAAACTTCACCATGTGTTCCTAACAAAAGTCCGTAGGCATTATCAACAAACAGAGAGGATCGTTAAAAAAATTGAAACAATTGATGAAGATATTGTGTATATGTGAACAATAAAACAGAAAAACTCAACGAAAGTACAATGGCACATCATGGGCAGTGTAAATTTAAAACAAAAGTTATGAAAAAATATGATCACAGCGTAACAAAATAAAAAAAAACAGTAATTTTCTTCTTATTTCTCAACAGGAAATTTATCCAAAAGAAAGTTTTTCGAAGCATGAATATTACGCCCACTGTAATAAAATAACAGTATTGACCAGTATTTTAATATAAATAAAGTAAGCAACGCTTGCGGATTCAACATAGGCAAATGCCTAGCTGGACTAAGAGATGTTGTTTTGCAATCTCATCATTTCAAACCACTTTTCTACGGATGAGGTGCTTAATTTAAGTTGTGCTGATAAGAATTGGATCATACCAATATCAGGATGGTGTGTCTAAAAACATATTAGAAAATATTTTGGTTTAGATATTTTTTTTTTACTATTAATATATGTCAGTACCTGGCTGAAGACCATCAAAAGAACATTGATTTTTGAGCAGTTCAATTTCGGCGGACCTGAATTTTGTAGGTAATATAGAGAAATTCATTATAAAGCTTGGTAAGAGTAAATAGGTTGTAACATTTTTTGGACTCATTGCTGCTGACAGAAAGTAATAAAATAGAAAGTAGGATACCATTACCTGCAACTTTAAAGTTATCTTGAGCAACCTTTGAGGGTGTGGGTTTTAAAAGTTGTTGTTGGGGAATTTTGTTCCCAATATCTGATATATGTGGAGTATTGGCTGTATTCAATTTTGTAATGTCAGAAATCTGTGGTACAAGCTCACAAATTGGAATGGAACTATTTAAAAACTTCGACTCTGTATCTGTTAGTGTTATTGGCATGTCACTAAGAGTTTGCTTGTGGAATTCTTTGTCTTTTGCTTTACCTGATACCTGGCCATTTATCAGGTTTTGCTGTTGAGCTTTTAAGTGAATGTTTGATGGGATTTTTATTACACATCTTACATGAGTAGTTTTCATGTTCGAACACAAAGTGCTGATGTTTCTAGGGTACATGATCTGGTTTGAACTGGTTTCAACTGGTGTTTGAGATGAGCAGACTTGGGTGGTATTGTTTTGATCACTTATATGTTTGGTCACAGTGGAAGTTGGTATTGTAGAAGTGACTTGTTTACTAAATATGCTGTTTACGGGAGGCAGAGGATCGGAATAATTGTGGGGAGTGGGATTATCTATAAACAAACAGATTATTATTATTACAAAACAAATTAATAATATAGTAGAGTGGGAAAACGGGACACCTTCAAAACTTGTTTTAAATAACTAACAATAGTCTATGGGAGTCTTAAGTATACCGTTTTATATTTCTTTTGAATGTTTTTTGTTTATTACCAAATTGGATGAGAAAATTGAAGGAAAAGGTGTCCCATTTTCCCCTACTATACCACAGTGAGCGTTGTACCCACATTAAGTAGCCTATCCTATACCTGTTGTGTTTAGTAGTATCTAGTATACCATTATTACAGCACCAATGTAATTACATTATAGTTTTCTAATTCTGTGTAAAAATTGGAATGATTGCAAAACCAATTCAAATTTACTTTTTTTACATAACTTTTAAACACATAAGTATTATAAGCAGCAAAGTTTACTCAAATTACCTTTATTATCGTTCTCTTCTTTTTCAATAGTTTGTGAATTAGACATGTGAGAAAATAGGTCATTTTGTTGCTGTTGTATATTTTCTTGCATTTCTGACACGGAAACTTCATCGTTATTAAAAGATTCATCTTCAAAATAATTTTTCCGATTTTTTCTTTCCCGGAGGTTTCTTTGAGGTGGAACATCCTTAGAGGTCGCAGAAGCAACTTTGTCCTCCATTAAGTTTTTCTTCTCCGTTTCTTTGGTTGTTTGTTTTAATTTCCGTTTTCTACCTTTTGAAGTTCGTTTTCCTTCACTTTTTAGTCTTTCTGTATAATATAGTATTTTTATTATTTTTAGTGTAAATAATGCTGGTGCAGATTATAACCAAAGCCATATTTGATACAGTCATCTTATTACTTAGACTTAGAAGATGTAATTTAACTGGAGTATTTTTGATAAAGAATTTAAGATTCAATGCAACTTACTTACCGAACAATTTCTTATTAAATTCTTTTTCCTTGTAGTAATCACTCATCAGATTTTTCAATTTTTCTAAATATCGATAAAAATCATCAGTCTATGCATTAGCTACACAATTCATGAATTCAACATTTTAAAAAACCTACCATCCCAATACGCATTCTTTTCCTTGTTTAACCGTTCTTCATTTTTCTTCTTTGCCTCCAATCTAGCTTTTATACGATTCCTGTAATTTTGAAAATATTGTAAAAAAATTACAAAACCCAATACAGGGTTTGAAATGACCTACACAGATTATTAGTGTACCATTATCTATTTTTTGACAGATATTTAAGTTTATAACAGTAATTTATCTCTAAGAATAGTCGAATACCATTGCAAATATAAAATTAACAAAACAACAAACAAAAAGAACATTAGCATTAAAAATAGCAGTTGTTAAAACCATGCTAAAGGAAAAGTGTGGCAGCTAAACCCTAACCAATCAATATGCCTATTATTTTATTTTTAACCAATGTTCGCAAAATACAGTAAGCTTACTCTCTCTTGTCAAATCTCCTCTTTTTGTGGAACCACTGTTCTACGGAGAACTCTGCAATCATTATTTCCTTTGATAGCTCTTGCATTTGTTTCCTAAAAGTAAAGTGGTATTAGAATACAAATTTTAAAAATTGTATACAGCCACAGAAATTCAGTATTAAACATAAATTTTTATTTACTTAGTCGGATTAGGTGTGTCTTCGTACAGTTTCATGAGTTTTGCTTTGGTTTTTTCATTCAAACATTTCCGTTGTTTTGCTTTTAAATCTTTACCCAAGAATTTGGCAAGAGCCACATCACCCTGGGTGAAATTAACATGAAGTAAAATACTAATTATTAGTGTTGCTATTGTAGCATACCTCTGCCTTAGCCTTTTCAACTTGTTCCAACCACTCTTTTAGATCTGGCAGTAAGTCAATTGATTCTTCCATGGTTAAATCCAATGTTTCAAAGCTGGTATATTAATAACTGATATTTTCAAGTTACAGACTGTAACTTACAGTACTACTACTAGACCATAACCATTATATTATGTACAATATACATAAACATTAAATTAAGTACATTACTATTTCATTAGAGATTTTTACTCAACATAAATGTAAAGTACAAAAGCAATGAATAATTATTTCATTAAATTGTCTTACTCTCTAATGTTGAACTTCACTTCTTCGCCAACCCAGGAGTTAAAAGATGAATGGAAAGTTTCAATGGAGATTCCAAGCCAAATTCTCTTTGTTCGGAATTCTGTTGCAAACTTTCCAACTTCGTGAGCAGTTAATGTTAGGTCACAAACATCTGAAAGGGTGTGTGAACAGATAACATAAGAGGAAAGAGGAACACCAAATTAACATACAATAGAAACTTGTAGAGGAGAGCAAATACAGAAACAATTTTGTTGTGAGGATATTATTATATTTAGCTTAGACAGTTTTAGCTTGAACATACCTTGATTCTCGTTTTCAATATTAACAACATATCCTTTCACTTTATCCACTTCGACCACAGAAAGTGACTGCCGTTCTTCCAAAACAGTATTTACTACATCTTCATAACTTTTAGGGATATTGGACAAATTTAAATATCGCACGTCACTTGACGACTGGATATTCAAATTGATAGGCTTCATATTGGTGGAAATGTCACAGCTACAAGATTCCTATTTACACACACTTTCGGCTATACTCACAAACCTTAAAAACGAACACTATACGCACATGCGTTAGCACGGCCGTCTGTGTTTGGATTTATCTCACCAAATGGTATCCACTCTCTCAAAACTCTTTACTGGCGCGCTTACCTTTTTTCCTTTTTACAATCTCTCACATGTGTGCAATTTTACAAACCTACAACGTTTGTACTAAGTTTGATAGACTATGAAAATATCTATTTATACTCCCAATGCGTGATATTTACCTGGTGTATTCATACAATGTAAACATACATTGCTCCGTAGTTACCTTTTAAAACCTTTTTTTATGCCTGTCCTTCTCACATTTGCTAACAATACGATGATGGTGCAAAAGCCAGTGTGGTCCAGCTGGTGTTTCTAAACCTCACATTCTATCTAATAGATTATGTCAATGAGCAATGAAATGTAAGAAGGCATTGATAGTGTTAATAGCGATATAGGCGAAATATTGTGCATATATTTACAGACGTAGGAAAAGAAAAAAACTAAAAGTTCACATGAAAATAATAAAAATAGAAGACCACTCGGGTGACTGAGAAACCAGGGTATTAAAGATTCTGAATAAAATATTTTGTAAAACGATAAAGTTTGGTAAAATCTGTTTAAAAGTACCCGGTTGTTAATATAACAAGGGTCAATTGCAACAGTGCACAGTTTTGCAAAGAAAAACAGGGCACGTAAAAGTTGTGGTCAAAAGAACGGAAAGTTATTGTTTTAATTTAAAGAAATGTTGGACAAAAATATGTTATTTGATAATGAAAACTTTAGGACATTTTACCAAACCTGAAAGCTTTGGCAAAATAAAAAATCATGGCATTGGTAAAAAGGCGCTTATTTGACCATGACCACCAAGCCATTACACCACAAGTGCATTTCTTATTTGTTTGGTGGTAATGACTTTAGTAGCTACGGAACTGTTTTAAATTGGGATAAAATCAAGTGTGTAATACTTACGAGTGGTGGTAAACAAAAGCTTACTGGTGGAACTTGCGACACTATACACAACGATGTTAGTACAAGCACATGCAATACGAATACTATGGACAGAAAATGAGAATTTTACGAGTCAGTGAAACTTATAACTGGAAGCTCAATTTGTCCAAAAATTTTTGCGCAATGCTGGGCAATAAAAATTGTTAATTACATCAGAGCATAGCGTTTACATCAGAGCATAGAGTTTGTACCGAATAAAAATTTTACATAAAATTGCAATGTTTACAAATTGTTCGTTAAAATGAGCTGTACTATTCCAGTCAATTTATAAAATTGTTATAAAGGTTTACAGGTTGTACTAAAAAGATTTTTAGTATGAACTTTGTTTTTATAGCTGTTATGGTTTCGAAAGCAACACATCAATTTGTTATACCAGCTGTAAAAAAGTAGCAGTACATTTGTAAGCCTTGCACGTAGACAGACTTCTTCGGAATTTAGGGTTTAGGTTTCTTGCTACTTGATATATATAACTCTATTTTCAAATATAAAACATAAAACTGATTAAGGCAGTCATGGTGTACTACCTAATACATAGGGTTAGTTGTTTGAGGCAAAGCTGCCACTGATGCAGTTAGCAAATTTAGGAGATTTTTTTAGAATCAAAATTTTCGCAATTATCTTTGAATTTTTTATATGAGAATGTTTGGAAACTGCTAGGTGTGCACCAGTGAGTAGCTTGCCTGTTCAATGACGTTTACAACGTTCAGAGGTGGAATGTTGAGCTATGCTTGAGAGTTTTTTTTATAATGGAACATAAAGCGGCTTATTTATAAAGCTGTTTCAACCCAACTGTGGAACATGGGTGGCGAAATAAAGTTTCTGCGCTTTATACTATTATATCAGGGTTTAGGTAATGCATTTTTCACACAACTTCGCGCAGTGACCTGACTTGCAGTGCTGCGGCGTGTACCAGAGTTCGCCAAGAGATAAAATAATAGAAATTATATAAAGACCACAGCCGCACGTCACGAGGTGGCAGTGTTAGATGAGGACATGAGGTCGGCGTATAACTGACCACTGGAAACTGGCGGCTAGAAAAAATATAGTTTTTTTAATAAAAAAATAAAGTTTTTTTTTAAGCGACAATTTCAATATACACACCAAATGAGCAAAGTTAGGTGTCACTTTGTTTAAATTTTTGAGCAAATAATTTTTTTAATTTGTTACTTACCTGCTGCTGATGCTGGCTGGACTGACTGTTAGGATTATGGTAATTTTCATCAAGTGAATTTGAGGATAAGGATGATGTTAAGGACTGGTGGTAATTTTCTGTCAAGTATAATATAGTACATTAGTGGAGGTGACTATTAAAATTCAATCAAAATCCGATTTTTGACTTAAATCAAAATAAAATTCAGGTATTGTAAAATATATGTTAGTTGTGAGCAGCATGACAGAGGGACTAATATTGCTTAAAATCTTTTTTTTTTATTTAACCTTATTTTTACAAAACTTAAAAAACTATCTAAAGTTAAATAGTTAACCAAAATAAAATATTTTGTGACTAAATGTTATGAGCCTAAGCTAATTATCAACTTTTACCGGGCATATTCTCTGACTTTACACCACTGTTGTTGGTGGAAGTGGTGGTTGTTGTAGTGGAAGGCTCCAGGTTAAGGTTGATACCAGCCATTGCCATGCTCTGCTGTTGCATCTTGGTTATTGGACAATCCCTGAAAATTTAAAAGCAGTAACTAACATGGTGTCTCAATGATTGCATAGAAACTATAGTGTTGTAATAGGTTTGTTGAGGAAAACAAAGAATGTACTAATGTAGTAACCACATGGTTGTTCAGGGGCATACCGACGAAAAATGAAAATTTGTATATAGATGGAGATGCACAAATGTGAAAGTAGTGAAACTGTTTGTTTTTTAAAACTTTGGACTTTGGATCACATTTGAGCATCTTTAGCCATGTACAAATTTTCATTTTTCATTGGTATGTCCCTTTAAATACATTTACCCCACGTTGGAAGTGGAAATTGAGAGCAATTTCATGCAAAAGTATTTTACGTTAGTCGTTACAAAACTACCTGTGAGAAAGCAGAAGTTGTTTCAATGATGCAATCTCGTCCTTCAGCTGCGTTATTTCGTTCTATGAGAAAAAATAAAGTTATTCAATACTATGTTTCTATAACATACTTTTTATGTACATGCTAAATTGGAGCATCTGTACAAAATTCCAGCACAGTATACGGATATGAACACAACCTATATTTATTTATACATTATAGTGTACACACACCTGTAGCATAACGTTGGTTTGTGAAAGTGTCTTCGCTTTACTCTCCAAACCAACAACCCAATTCTTTTTTTTTGACCGACACCTGACATAATAAAGTGATAAGCGGCCATGTAATTACAATTCAATAATAAATAAAAGCAAAACTCATTATACATTGTACACAAATACAGAATCAGTGTATCACTACTATTTTGTAAACTAACTAATACATTCTTCAAACTGTCGGTCTTTTTTTTGTCTTTTTTTTAATGTCAAAAATTTTACCTTGATGCAGCTGCTCTGTTTCGCTCCAGAAATCGCTGCCTCTTTATGTCCGGATCAACATCTTGTTGCTGCCTCCCTCGCCTTCGTTTTGGTTGATCCGAGGATGAGTTGTTAGAGGAGTTTACTGACATCTGATGGAAGAAAGAAGAATCATCGTAAGTTTCGTCAGAGGAATTATGACTCTAAATAGGGATCAAGAACGAATGGTTAATTTATAAACCTGTTAGTTCGGAAAAAAGAAAAACTGGTTAAATAACAAAGTGGTTAGTTAGGTTAGTAATTAAATTAACCTAGGTACAAACAAAGCTTTCAATATTTTTTTCTCAATGTGTAGTGAAATTTAAATTGAACGAAAAATTATTCACAGTTTAAATGGAAGAATTTAACTGTATCACATTTTATCATTCAGTTAAAAGACTGTAAATTTTAAGATTCAATGTTTTGCAGTGTTTTTGTAAAATATTTATTTTGGTAATAATTTCTTTTGTCAATGTGTAGGAAAACTTTATGTCTTTTAGTTCTTTAAAGCCAAAACGCATCTAGTGTAACAAATGCAAAGGTAATAGTAATAAACACAAAAGACAAAAATAGTTGTGTTCTAGAAAAAGAATATTATACAAATAAATGTCTGACAATTCACCATGGTTTATGTTATACCTGCATGGATTGAGTGGTGATTGCATGCTGCAGAGCTGGGTTGTTGCTTTTTAGAGTTTCTTTAAGTTTCTGAATATTCAAAATTCTTGTAAGTTTTACAAGTAAAGCTTTACCAAGAATTTTTTCGTGGAAATTTTACAGAAAAGGGTAACATTTTACCTGCTTTGCATCAAGCAAGTTGGAATTGCTGCCAAACTCGGAACTACTTTTCATAGATAGAGTTGGGTGGTTGGCTTGCTGATGATTCTGTTTATGCAGAGTGGAAAAACAATTGGAGGTTGTTGGATTATTTATAGGGTAAGGATAAGAAAACTTAACAAAAAAATGATACTGCAGTGATTGACTATATGGTAAATTGTTGAATTTGAATATATTTGATAGTCTATATTTCAAATTGAGTAAACTAAAAAAATTGGTAAAGGCAGAAGCTTACTGCATAACTTACATTCATATACAAAGTTTTTTTAAAGAAATATGTAACACTGGAAATGTAAAAATAAACAAGCAATAAGCATTATGCAACTTTTGTATACAAAAATAAATGGGCACAGTGTTACATTTGTATTCAAAGACTAAATAATGTGGTCAAGACCATTATGTCTATAGTCCTATACACACATTTTACATACAATACATACAAAACCTTACGTTCAGTGCTTGTTGCATGGTAGGATTGGACATAGTTGGCATGGTGATTGAGCTAGTAAGATCCACCATACCAGCAGCCATTGGTGGGGAAGTGGTTGGGATTCCTATACAAGTGGTTTGACCATTTGGTAAATGAACCATTACTGAGGGAGGCATGACCATTGATTGGCTGAAATGAAGTTTTGTTTATAAAATAGATTATTCAATAATTATAAAGCTATATTGAAGAACTGTTTTTATGTAAACTTTTTTTATTATTAAAAGAAAAATTATTACAGAGGCACAGAAATATAATAATAAGTGTACCAGTTTTTTTTTTAGAAAAATAGAGTTTTTTTTACTGCATCATTAACACAACAAACCCATAAGTTATAACATCTAAAGTTCTCTGAATGTAATACACTTAAAAACAAATTACATTTTATAAGTTCTTGACAAAATTTACAAATTACCTTTGTAAATAATTTTCATGCATCATCGCCTGTGATTGGTGGGCTGGCAGGGGTGGAGAAACTTCTGACATCTGATTGGTTGATTCACTTTTAACCGACGAATTAGATTGCGGCCTCTCTTGTTTAACGTAAGCTACTGAAGGAAGGGAACCGGTCCTTGGAAGCTGAGGAAACGTAGATTTGTTTAATTTATTCAAGAAAAGATAGGTTAGTATGGTTGAGTTAAGCATATGTTCATCTATATGATACATGGTAATAATTAACATACAGGAAATGTAAGGTTTAATGAATACAGAATGACTTGGATTTTAATTATCACAAACTTTGTGACATTTATATACATTATTGAAAGCATTTATTAGGATTATTTTAGGTTAGCATTAAAAAAACAGCCTATATTGTAGGATCCTTCAAAAGTTAAATGCCTGTCGTTTAATGTATTGAAACAAAAATGTAGATTTAAAAGAAACATACATTTGCGTTTGTGTTGCCAATAATTGGCTGCGACGCAGCATCAGATATACTTGTGTTGTTGTTGTTGTAAGCATCTTGTGGGTTGGTTAGTAGTGGAACATTGGATGTTGTTGGTGATGATGCTGATACTACAGCAGCAAACATAGCCTGTGGATTGTATATGGGGAAAATTTACATGCAACATATTGACCAGTTATCTCAAACTACACTGCATTATTTATACTGTATACAAACTAATACACAAATGAAAGTTATTTTCTATATTGGCCAGAGCCTATAGTAAAACAGGCTTGGGATTTAAGCCAAAGTTGGCCCATTACGCAACACATGTAAAAACTGATACTATAAAGTATTTTCTTCATGTGGGCAAGATCCTACTCCAAGAGTGAAACACACACTGGGGTCTGAGACTTGGGATTTAGAAAAGAGTGAAGGTGGCTGTACACAGTATCTGGAATTCTTCCGTTGATTTCGCTGCCGCATGCCTTACGGTAATTTTCGCAAGCGAATTCGCATGCCGGATACTGTTTACAGCCACCTTTAGCCATTTTAATAAGTTTAACTGAAACTTGCTATAAGCAATAGAATGTTTTTATAAATGGCTTACCTTTGTCAATGCCCTCTGTGCATCTGCCATCATACCTGGTGACATTCCATGCATTGGCAATAAACCTAAACAAGGTATAACAAATAGTTCATATATGTACCTTGTGTTGTTATTGTAATTTATGCTATTTAAATCAATGCTTGAAATACAGTTTAATACAGAAAAGTGACCAACCATTACCAAGAATTGTAAACTACTTAATAAAACCTATCTTTGCGCAGTACTGATTTCTGCTCTGAATAATACGTAACTATTAACTTTCAATTATTTTATTTACTTCAATACAGCTATTAGTAGTTTAGTACTAGACTGCAATGTACTAGACTGCATCATTAATCCGTAAACTGGTAACTTTCAACTAATGTGTAACTGTTAACTTTTAATTATTTTATTTACTATTCTCTTGTCATATTTAGCAAATAAAATAAAAAGAATATAACGAATAAATGGAGAGTTGGCTGCTCCTTGCAACTGATTGTAATGCGGGCAATGAAAGCTTGGCACGAACTTATGATTGATGCTCATTCTCCTATTTCCTCTACAGTTCTAAATATTCGAACAACTTTAGCACGATGTAAACAAACCAGTGATGCCATTTGCTTTTCAAATAATGATTAAATGTAACCATTTGCACGGACTAATGAGTATAAGAGGAAACACTAGAAAGGATTTGAAATTGTTTGTTCAATCACACAGTTCATATACAAACTGTATATTGTTCAATACAAAACTAAAATCTTTAGGTGTATTTAAATTAAAATAGTTAAGTTTCTGATCTTAAATTACAACTGAGCTTAATTTTTAATTTTTTTTTTAGTGTGCAACATTTGTTACTATGTAAAATGAAGCAAAACAGAATATATAAAAAAATTATAAAAATTTTATGATATAATGGGGGGAGGAAGATGAGACACCTTTTAACTCTACTTTCAATATTTAGACGCTATATTCTAAAGGTGTCCCATCTTACCCCCTTAACTATAAGATATTAGTTCACCTGGTGCAAATGGCATAATGGAGGGACTGAGCATGCTGACGGGCACGGACATGGGTGAGGAGGCTGTGTAACCTGGTAATGCTGGTATTAACCCCTGGGGTGAAGGGAGAAGTGGGGGCACAAAGAACTGACCCCCTCCAACAGGTAAGTTACCAACGGGAGATGACAGAGAAGGAGTAAGGGTGATCACATGGACAGGTTGCTGGGAGAAAATATCATTAAATACCGGTTCATGTATTTAAAAATGTTTAGTGATCAAATATTATATTTCATAATTTTGGAGATTTGTTGACCATAATTTTATTTAATTCTGTATGGGTGTGGTCTGTCAGGGAACCTAGGATTTCGGAAGGCCACAGTTGGCATATTCTTACTGATTATGATGTAAATTCATTGAGAAAGGGATTTTCCTTCCTTTTCGATAACTAGAGTTGCTTGGCAAATATTGAAGGAACAAACAAATCTCGCATAACTGTACAACACCTGGAACATGTTGGCGTCAGTATTAGGAGTTGTCGGAGTTTTACTTTTCGTTGAGTTGTTCATCGCTTGCAGTTGATGGACCACATTTGCCGTGCGTCGCTGTTTGCTTGTCAGTGTCTGGGAAAAATGGACATTGGGTTAATCTTATGTTTAATATAAATAAATTTCTAATACCAACAAAGTGTTATGTATTTATATAAAATAGGATACTAAGTATAAGTAGATTTGTTGTATAACTCGGTAAGCTTACATGCATAGTCATACGTTTTAAATGTAAAATAAAATTGTGGTGATTTTGTCATGGTATTTAATGTAAGGTACCATAAATAATGTTAGTATAAGGTTTAACACATAGTCAATAGTATTGACTCAATACTATTACTTGGTTTATAATACAGCAATATTATACGACTAATCTGCAAGTAGGCATAGGCATTGATATGCCATGTTAAACCATAACCTTTGTTTAACGGTCTAAAATTGCAGTTTCGGCGACATGCATTAAAAATTAATGGGGTGTAGATATTTTTATTGAAAATCAATCAAATATTTCATGCATTTCAACTGAGACCTCAAAGGATAATTGCCATAAACACTTAGATATGCGGATTTCCGATTTACCACAGACTTGATATAAATAACTTTACTTACAATAATGAAGCATGTTTTCTGGCCTAGGGGACCACTAATAGTTTCTAAAAGACTATAGCTTTGGCTTAAAGGCAATGTTGTTGCAGTTGCTTGCGTGGACTATGTGTTAATGTATACTTCAATAAAGCTATTGGTAGTTTAGTACTAAGCAATGTACTAAACTGCACCTTTAAAGAAAACAATAAAAAAAAGTGTCCTATACATAAAAGTTTAATAAATTAGATACATTTTTAACAAATATGATTAACAAATATAAAATAATTATGTAACAGGTGTAACATTAGGGGAACCTGAGCTGACATGTCACCTCAATTTCTGAAACAGGGGTTACAGTACTTGTTTTAGCACTTTACTTTTAAGCTCTAAACAGACAATGGGTGTAAGCATGTAACTGCATTTAACAATTTCAACCAAGATTTTAGTAAAAATCTAAAAACGTGCGGCTTATGTTCGTGGCGAACATTTTCCTTTGACAGAATTATTAAAATACCTTGTTTAGGTGTGAACAGGGTATTAGTGGAAAATTAACAAGTTGACATGAGGTTATTAACTTCCTAACGTCATAATATGGCTTATGGGCCAAAGGATTATGACAACTAATGAGAATTGCTCTATAAATGCTGGTTAATTGGATAACCACTGTTGCATCTACCACAATTAGTAAAACCATGTTAGATTGACAAAAATGACTACAAATGCCAAATCATGTTAAGCTATTTACTTTTGTACTTTAACACTATCAGGTAAACCTTTAGGAAAACTTGAATACACGAAAAAAGAAACAAAACTTACATTATTGTTAATACACCCTAACGCAGGTTACATAACAAATATTTAAGTATTATTTGGCAATTCAGTCAGCACAAGTTTGGTCTAAAATTAGCTTTGGTGGAAAAGATTTCAAGATTATGCTACAATTTACGGCACTTTCTAAAACACCAACAAAATATCATTTAAGGGCAAGCTTTGGTTTTTCCTTGAACTATTAACTTAGTAAACAGCTTGAACTATTCAAGTTCCAAGAACCAAATAAATAAGGAAGTTTTTGGTCCAAGTACTTTTATATCACTGTATGAGGAGTGTAGCTGATACATGCTGTGGTGAACTGAACTATAGTAAAGTTAACTTTAAACCAAACAAGTGACTCATGCGTATTACACATTGTTTTGTATGGCATAGAACAGAGAATCTTTGAATAAATTAACTCAATAAACAACTGTTAAACTGTTTACTATGAGATCATTTTCAGATTTAGGAAAAAATGTAGATAAGCCCCATTATAAATATAGCATAGGTTATACTATAGTTTAATTGTGCACACCAACAACAGTTTCAATTGTTATGTCATCACCCATAATAGATTCACCCACCTCTTTCTGAGCAGTTTTAAATTCACGGTCAAACGGGTTCAGTTCCTCGAATAATCCCATTTGGTTACCAAACTGTAAAAATCTTGTTGGAGTTGGAGTTTGATCTAAAATCCAAAATTAGATTAACTTTCAGGATACAGCTTTGGTATATATAAAATTTTAGGTGTACTTAATAACGCCATAGAAGAAATGGATTGTGAAAAGGTCAAATTTTAATAGCATAGTTTACCTATTGGCAATACATCCGACAGATTGCTGGCTTTGGTTGGTCCAAGTTTAAGTGTCATTTGGTGCTTACACTTGTGCACTTCCAATTCCTTTGCACTTGCAAACTTCTGCAATTTAAATCATACTTAGCAGTTAAATAAAACAATGCGGATAATTTGTAACTCTAATATATATATACATATATATATATATATGCTTTTTTAATAGGCCTAGATAGCCGAAAATATTTATATATTCCAATTCCACATAGTTTAAATAAACAGTATAAACACTAGTGGACTAGCATATATATTTATTTAAATATACAATTAAAAATGTGGTAGCTATACTATAGGTAAGTGGTTCAAATATTAATCTCGCAAACACACAAAACAACAAAAATCAAAGGTATGGCATATGTTATGTACATATCTTGTTACAAATAGCGACATATTAAAGAAAACAACAAATTGAAAAATCATAAACAAGGGTATAGTATATGTACATACCTGGTTACAACCAGCAGAGTTGCACACAAAGGTATCTTGGGAGGTTTGAGTTTCATCGCTGTCCCCCTTTGACGGCGAGTCTGACACCTCCGACATCGAGTTGATTGATTCTTTACCCTAAGTTTACCCTACAAGCTTATCCTTATGAAGTACAATTCAAATAAGAGGGGAACACAAATTATTTTGGGTCGTTTTAAGGGTTTTTGTTAATTTAGATGGATTGTCACAAAAAATAAGGGGCAGGAAAAAAAGGGTGTTGAACTAAAGAACAGATTTGGAAAAGCCACAAGTTTTCGTAATAGAACAACAAGGCAGTATTGACACAATGGGCTGAACATATCATAATAAAGTTGAAGTTTAATGAGAAAAAATTTAAGGTATTTTGGTACAGTTTTTTAAATGCAAAAAAGTTTCATCATACAAAACGACCATTAAAACAGGGAAGCTTGAGTGGCAGCAAAATTTGAAATTACACAATTCCGAGGTTTACTGCTCAACTTATGTACAATCTCAGTTGGATCAGTTTATGAACTCCGCAACTATTATCAAACATTCAGATTCAACAAAAATAAATTTCCCTTCCCACCGATGCAATGTAAATGCTGCAAGGATAAATGAACTTTGAGCCTAGTTTTTTTACTGTAAAAATAAGTGAACCAATCAATTTATCTATTGAATGTATGGCAGGGTCTGGTTAATCGTGAATTTTCTAGTTGTAAATGTCAGAAGATACTGTGGCTATGGGAAATTTATACGTCAAGTCCAGAGAATTGTTTTGCTTGCTCCTTTACTCGCTTGTCATATTCAACTTTGTTTTGGCTGTAAATCGCGTAGGCTTCTGCCTGTGCTGGGTCGTTTATGTTTGGCTCAGTCAGAAGATCCTGTATGCCAAGTAGAATCTGTTTAATTGTGATTGCTGGTCTCCAATCTTTGTCCTCATCAAGAATGGAGAGGCAGACAGTGCCCGAGGGGTACACATTAGGATGGAATAGTGCAGGTTCAAATCTACACTTGGGTGGTGAGGATGGGTAGTCATCCTTAAAAATCATGCGAATTTTATAAAGGCCCCCTTCCCAAGATGTTCCTTTTTTTCCAGGTATCGCACATTCCCAATTCATAAGATTTAGTGTATGGTCAGGATTCTTTGTTGGTTTTGCTACGAAGCCGAAGGGATGATCTTTCCTCCAGCTTTTTCGTTCCTCTGAAAGTCGCGCTGTGGCGATACCATTCATAATTTCAATTCTACACGGTTAAGTGCTAGACCAGAAAACCTGCTTGTGTACCTGTAACGGCATTGGCAATGTACAACTGTATATAATATTAACAAAGAATGTATTTTTAATTCGTACTGGTACTAGTGCCACTCTCGGTTATGTTACAGATTAGGCAATTGGTTGGGAGACTCTTTACTAGTGTTTATATGTAGACTTAATATAAAGATTGAATATTTATCAATTTGTGTATATTCAAGTATTGACAGAAATCAAGTATTTAATAAACGGTTTTTAATTTCTATTAACCAATGCTTATTTTATATGTACACCAATAAAAAGTAAGCCGGGAAACCCGGTCACAATAGCTGCTGTAATAAAGTGTTTAAGGTATTATAAATAATGTGTTTAAAATATCATAAATGATGTATACATGAAAATGATGTTGTTTATTAGGCACATCGGCACTATCGGGTGTGTGTATATACTGCGGACTGAAGTATAAACGTAGCTAAGTAAACGACTTATGAACTGTTTATATATATACGTAAATAACAAACTTCATCGAGTGAGGAGTCAACAAACAACGCCAACAAAAATTCTTAACACCTGTAACGCTTTAAGTGTAGACCATTTCTCAAAGCACACATCAGAAACAAAAAACCGTCGGACGTTTGGTCAATTTTTCAGTGTTTTCGGTAACAGTAATTTCTAATTTTATTTTCAACCCAATCAAGTAGGTATCGCGACATCAATTATTCTACTTGACCGAAATTATCTTTGAGATTAAAACCGTTAAAGCATCTGAATGTTTTCATATACTACGTACTTTGGTATATCTAATACAATCAATAGTCGAGGCAATGTGTATTTTTTGCCTCCCAATCATTCACGCAGTCGACAAGTCGTAGAAGTGTATATCTTATCTTGGTAATCAAATGATCTACTTTATAGATAATAATATATTTTTAATAACAAAGTAGCATTTAATATTTCTGAATTTATTGTTTTTATTTACTGGTTTTTATAGAGAATAAACGTATCTCTATCTCTTATTCTCTTTGCAGCAAAGTTCGTGATTTTGGAGAAACGTTTATCTTTTTGTTATGCGAAACAGACGGACTTTGATGCCAAACAGTCAATGTTCTCTATTTCGATTTATATTTATCTCCGACTCCACCTGTTGCACGACCATTTCCGATTTTATCTTTTCGTAACCTTTTTTCTTTTCCTGGAGATTATGCTCGGGTGTTGTCTTATTTGGTGCACGACTGCAGTCTCGAATCGTGGCGCCACTCATTTGATTCGGCTGAGCAAGTTTTGGTTTGGTTTTAACGTCGGCGTGCAGGTATGTACCGTAGTTTAGATTTTCAGTTGTTGTTTTTCTCACAATACATGATCAAATTTCTTTACTACGCGCGCGGGTGATCTTATAACTTGGTAGCTTTGGTTTTGGATCGTATACGCATGTTATGTATCCGCATATTTTATGTATTTTTTGATGTTGGCTTTTAATTATGGATACATTGTAGGTACTGGAAAGTAATATTTAAAAGACCAAAAACATTTTAAGCCCGTTCATTCACAGTACCAGTATAACTCAATGTTTGCTGCCTTATGTATCAACAGAAGTAAACCCACTAAAATGTCAGTTGTCAGACAGATCCAAATATGAATTTCTCCTTTGGCACCATAATTAGAACTTGTTAATGCAATGTCCCAATATCGACATTGTGTGCGTCACTTGTAGAAAGGAACGTCATTTCCTCGTCTGATCTGGCATCTCTTTCGTTCAATGATAAAAAGGAAGTCATTTCATGAATTACTCGCCGTGATTGAATAGCAGGAAGTAAAAGTCATTCAAACCACCGAGCTGAATTGCGCCACTTCACAAACCGACTACGTTTATTGACAATAATTTGGCACTTACTGTTTGATTCAGTGGAAAGCACAGTTTATATTTCCAAAATAAATACTCACAGGAGTATTGTCTGTATAGTGTAAGAATTCAAGTTTATTCTTTTCACAGTTTGTCTCAAATCTTTTTTTTCTTTTAACTCTTAAATTGTTTTTTTTTTATTTCAGGTAAAATAAACAACTTTTGGGTGAAATTTATTGATTGTATAAAAACCAACAATCATGGCGGACAACTCGTGGCTTGATGAAGAATTGGCTGAACTTGATCAGGCTGAACGACTTATTCATGAGACTTTGAATGACTTTACACCATACACAGTCCAAACTCAAGATGAAAGTAAGCAGTAAACAATATAATTATTAATTAGCTATGTTTGAAGTGGAAAATTGGGTCAAAGTGCATAACATTTTTGCCATTTATAAAAAATAGTTTATATATGTTAGTATGTGTAGGCAACAATGTTGATGGAATATGTTTATTTATTTTTACATGTTATACAAACCTAAAATATATTCCATTATAACTGCAATTTTCAACATATATGATTACTAAACTTGTAAATTAATAGATACGTAGTTTTGTTATTTCATCATGCCTAATAGTTTGGTGTAGGGTTAATATAAAAATTATAATGCAGTCCGCCACTCTGTTTGAAATAATGTACAAAGCTTTTGAATTAATAGCCTTGGGCATGAAATAAGGTTGACATTGTACCATATGTGACAAGGAATGTAAACAAGTGTCTTTTATGATCCAATTTAGACCTCATTTATTTTGAAAGAGGGGATTAGAACACTAATCTAAAGATATTTTATTGTTCAACTGCAGCCTTTCATGGTTTACACAGCTTAGGCAAACATGGTTTATTTTGTTCTGTATTTAAACATAATAATTAACTTTCAAACAGAGTGTTATGGTATAACAAACATATAAGCACACACAGATAACAATTCATTTAAGCATGTTTTTGTTTTTTTTTAATGTAACATTATCTGTGTTTTGGGAACTTTCAACTCACATCATAATTACATAAGTGTTTAACAAGAATGTTAAAACTTTATTTTTAGTTAAAGGAATGTGTTGGTAGTGCCCTATTATGGTCAAAATTACTTTCAATATTTTACAGTTACTCTGTTAGTTGTCTACCATTTGTATTCAAAGTGCAGAACATTTGTGATGTTTATTTGTTTGAATTGTTAAATGTATGATAAGCCAAAAGTTTTAAACAGTTAGCACATTCACACAAACTTAAAGCCACCCAAGTTGCTTAGTAAATACATTGGCATGTGCCAATGTCGACGTAAATGAAGCCAATTGATTCACTTTGTGTACTTAGCAACCGCGAAAGACGTATGCCACGCATTCTGTTATGTCAGCGTTTCTGTCTCTCGGAGTGATTCTATATTACCGCTAGATGTCGCTCGAAGGCTTTACGCCTAAAACAACCTTGTCTGTCGCTTGGACATAGTTCGTCGCTCGTAAAATGCATGAAGTTGTTTAAGCTCAAGTTCTGTACTGTTTTTTGTTACATTAGCTCTGTTATAAAAAATAACTAAAATCTCAACGATTAAATTAAAAATTTATGAACGTCGCTTTAAGTATAAACATACACAGACCAGCGCGTAAACTAATCCAGTCTATTGCCTAAACATGGATATATTCATCAACCAAAATACCGCTGTAACCGTCTATTAGTTCAGCGCATTTGCCGTGGATTCGACCAACCCTTAGAAGGACTTAATTAACCAGACTTAGCTTTGGCTACAATCAAGGAGTTTCGCTTTGATGAGAGCGATAATTGTCTGGCCGCTGTCGAGCCCGATTCTCTATAAACTGAATCGGTAACATTAGAGATTGGAATGCGGGGAATGAAGTGTACTCCCTCAGTCTGTAAATGTTGTAGCGAGCGGCCTATTCTCTTCACACGTAATTGAGGAACTCGACGAGAGATATTTTTATTGCAGCCTTATTAAACAGCCTCGGCGTCGTCGTTACGAGAGATCTTTTTCGCCTTACCGCAGATTGTAATGTTATTAAATGCAAATTTTAGATAAGCGCATGTCAGTGAGTAAAGTTGTTTAGTGCGTAGTATTCGAGGGCCGAACTATATTTCAGGTTAGCAGGTCTGTTAATAACCATAAATCATTAGTTTTCTAATCTCGGTTCGTGATTTCAGTTATCCTATTGTGTGTTGACATGTGGTTTTCTTTTCCCTCTCATATCAAAACCCGAACGATAAAGCTTTATTTGTTTATAACTTTTGACCTCAGGCGGGCCAGGCAAATATTGAAGTGCAAGTCAAAGAGCATCCTTATCTGTGAGAACAATCGTTGCTCAAATATCTGTGAGAACAATCGTTGCTCAAAAATATTTTTTAAGCTTCCCCACTGACTCATGCGGTAACTGGCGCAACACGCTTATCTTCCCCAAATATTCAACTGGCCGAAATCACTCGAGATCTACAGCGCAATAGCAGGCCTATAAATCCACCCATTGTTTACTTTGGACGTTGCTTCTACGGCCACAACGGCTCAAAGGGTCAGATGAAAGCGCCCTCGACAGTAGCTTGTATTCATAGCTTACATTAAAGGCTCCGCCGAGTTATTAATCACGCTGGTCGTAGTAGAAAGTTTGGTAAATCATCGCGGAAGTACTTACACGCTTACCTTGTATACGTTGGTGAAGAGGTTATGGGAGTTATTTTAAAGTTTTAAACAGTCGTGAATATAACGTATCCAATTACGTCACGATCAAGTGGGCACTACACTTTTTTGCTCCTGGAAATAGTTTAGAAACGTCACGGGAAGCGCTGTTTTGACAGAGAAAACGAAACAATAGCAAAGGCTATTTTATAAACACGTTAAAGTTGTTTCCGTAGTTCCACTTAAACTTACTGTTTAAGTTCAGGGCGAATGCGATTTTCTTCGCTTGGTTCACCTTACCGCTAGCTCAAATGATGCAGAACGGAAACCGTACGTGCACCTGCGCATCCGTGCTTGTCCTGGTCGCAATTCGTCGTTTTTCCCTGTTTACTGCAAACTGACTTGCGGTTACGAACCTATCGGTGGCGGTAGAAGACGCGTGGCATAGACTGCGTCATTTGCCACTACCATACAACGTCAGGTCGCCTGCCACAGGGAATTAGTCTTAACACGATGGATCGGAAGCAAAAACTATGATCAGTACTGATACTACGGAAAAGGCTTTTTCGTCATTACAATAGAAAGTAACCCCAGCCTTAGGCAATATACAGTCATGGCTAGATGATGAACTGTAATTTATTGCTTCTATAGAAGTTCAACCCGTATCGGCGCAGTGAGATTGTAGGTGTTGCTTATACGTTATTTGTGTTTCGCCAAAGCACAATACAACTGTATTAATGTCACGCTCCACTTGCGAATAATCGAATGAGATATCGCTGGTTCTGCTTCCTCAGTGCTTGGATAGACACAAGCTGGATAGCCGCGACAGGTTTTTGTCATCAAGTCACGTCATGCCGTTCCTCGAATAGCAGCAGCTGTCATATTCTTCCCGTGTATAGTACGTCATCACAAGGCTATTTTAAATGCAGCAACGCTTTTGTTTCCGCCGGAAAAGCACGAGATCCTGCATTATATCATTGTGACCCCGCCGTGTACCTTCTTTGGCTTCCGCGCCTTAGTCTAGTAAACGAAGGTGTGGGCACTCGACCGCAGAGCCGCAAAGCTGGCGATACGCTATTTTAATTTAACTTAGTTTGAGCTCTGCCAAGATTATTTCAAGTGGTGTTGTCAGCTATAGAGTAGTAAGCAGTGGCTTAAACAGGTATACCCACACTGCTAGGTAAAATAGGAAAAAATTACGTGGTTTACCCAGTGGTTCGTGGTTTTTAGCTAGAACTTGAGAAAACTAGCTTTGTACTGTTAGGTATTTATATTTGCTTAGATGTTCTCAGAGAGCGATCGTTTTTTATGCACGCGTCATAATGTAATTAAATCTTAAAACAAATTAGACTGTGCAATTGTGAGACAGTGGCAAGGCCATGAATGTAAGGAGTTTGGTTGAAACGTGAAATGAGCAATGTTGGACAGGCAGTATAAAATAATTTTCATGGAATATTGTATCCTTTATTTGAATGAATGTTTTATCGTCCACATTTGTTACTTTAAGTCGTTACGTTAGTCGTTTTAACTCGTGATGTAATTTTTAACATTAGCTACATTGGTTGGGCAAGCAATCGTACACAGCGTTCTTTTTATCTATTTTGCGATTAGCAATAACGGCATACTTAGCAATATGAAAGAAACGCTCATTTCGTATCATGGTACAAGGCAATCAAAAAGCAAATATATATTTCTAAGAAAACAAGGATCAGAAATTGTCTTGAACGTCAATTCGTGCAGGCCTCCCGTTGTGTGTGTGATTTACCCGACATTTTATGGCAGGATATTTCGAAATGGACGTTTTCGCCCAGTAAGCATTCGGGCCACGCGAGCTTTTATTGCCACCATCGCTATATATGTACTGCTAGCCGGAATATGTGCGCATCGCTGCGGCCAGTTTTCCAAGCCTCATACACCAATACGTGACTGTAGCACTGTGGGGCTGCATTTTTGCGGGTTTAATATATCCTTGTGTTTTGCAATGTGACACCTTCCTGCAGATTTGTAACAGTATCTGCGTAGTTTTACCACCAACACGCTGTGGTTAGAATGAACTGCTCTAGCCAATGATAATCCCATGATTAATACCCTCAAGCTACAGTCTATGGCGAGATTTGCCACTGTGAGAAATCTGCTGTTCTTTGACGGCAGACGCCGCTTTTCACGCATAGTGGCGCGCGAGCAACGTGCCAAGCAGTCGCTCCAGGCTGAATAAGTGTGTGTATAAAGGCAGGTCAAACGTGACTTCCAATTAGTGTATTATTCCGTAATTAGATGCTCCACATTACGCACCAATTGGCCGAAACGAAGTAAAATTGCAGAACGAAACATCGCAATCAAAGTGTAGTGCATCGGAATGTGTGTATAGTTCTCCATACTGCTGGAGTATACGCCTCATTTATTTAGCCCACGATAGTAATAGATGAGATAGTTAGCAAACAAAAGAGTTAATACATTACCAGTTGGCAGCGTCCTGGTATAGCTCCAAGCCTTGAAACCGAACCTGATAAAATCAGTCTTCCGAACAGTTTCATATAGCTAGGCAAGTGGCTACGAACTAAAAAAGTAGTTGCGTCTTGTGTGTATTTATAATTAGATCGTCGAGAATTATGAAAATATGCAATTTGTATTTGTAGTAACGTGCAAGTTTTACGCCCTGCGTTGGAAATACTACGCGGGAAGTCCAATTAGTAATTATGGGTTAGTTGCTTATGGGCTGTGTCGACGTGCGTATAACATGTTCTCTATATAAGCGTGTCATTCGTTTATCTAAGTATCAGTGATCGTCTCCGCACATGTTGGAACTTTAAATTGCACGTTGTTCGAATAATTCGTATTGTAGTGTGTGTCCCGTAGAGATGAACTCTTACGAATGTGAAAGATGTGACCGTACATGCAGAAAAACCGCCGCCACGCCAGGGATACTATGACGTTCGGTTCACTGCTTGCAAAAGATGACAATTGCACGCATCAGTGATTGTATTGTGACGCAAAACCGCGAGAATTTACCACACGTGTTCCCAGGTTTTTCCTTCCAACATGAGAAAGGCGCCAGAGCCAACACGACGCTTGCTAGGAATGTATTTTGGACAGTATTGTTGTTAGAAAGTCAGGAGTCCCAGGCTACGGTGCTTAGAATGTGGTTCAGGGATAATTATCTCGTAATCGCCTCCAATCTCAGTCAGTCTATATGAGTAATGGGCACCTTAAATTTAGAACAACCGTCTGATGCAGTCAGGTTTAAACCGCTTATGCAATACCGATATAAATTCGTTGTACATCGCATGGAACTATCAATATTTTCATTCGTAAGATAATATGCCTAATGCAACCAATTATAGTGAGTTTACTGTGGTTTGTTGTTACTACAAAGCTGCGTTTTGTATATTTCGCATTACGAAACAACGTAGTTGTAGTGGACCGAAAGCAAATAGCATTTTAATCTCTCCAGCTGTTCACGAATATTTCAACGTTGCGTGTTACCAATACACCACTAAGGGTGCATTTGTCACGTTCCCGATTTTAAGTTACAAAGGTCGGTATCTCCAAAACGTGGAAAATACTTTTCACGAAATCGTGTCCGATTTGATGGTTTACGCACACAAATCATTATTGTTCGACATCATTGAATCGAAATCTTACTAGAATAAGTGCTGGGTTTATTACAGTCAGACGACATATACGAACCCCGAAAGAACTCACTCATGTCTACATTAGTTAAAACTTAGCAGCTTACGCAGTCTTTTTGCAGCTACAAATATGTTACCTAACAGAAAGCAGATCACGTAAAATTTCAAAATTTCGCGTTGTTAAGAAGCATTAGGTCTTTAAAACTTGTTGAAGTTTAGGCATTTTTCCCAGGTGGTTTTAACAGTAACATACGTATAAAAGATACAGCAATAAAGTAACAGTAGTTGTCGACCGGTGAGAACGTCGTGACACGTGACCTTGTACATCCGGAAGGTCGTGTCTCAATTAAAGTTGATTAAACCACGAATTCGTTTGTCAGTGTTTCGTCTAGTTTATTGTTGTCTGGAGGTTTTCATATACAAATGAATAATAACCTGTAAGGCTTTATAGTTTCCTGTTGGATTACACATTATAACTATGTATTAAAACATACGCATTTTTTAGAATTATATTTTACCCAATTTTCCACTTTCTAGAACTTTTTATATACTAACTAAAATCTGCTTATTTGTACCACCGCCAAGATATTAACCCCTCAACGTAACGGCTTCGCCATGCTCAAATTCAAGGTGAGTAACTCAGACTTATTCCGTTCTAATTACCCAGAGCCTAAGCAAGCGGCAAAACAAAGCAACTATGTCATGGCTGGTCCTTCGCCTGTCGAGAATCCTTATGCCATGGCCGGACCTTCAAAGGTAGGAATATTAAAAAAAACAGTCGTTTTTATGTTCAATTTCTCGTACAGTATAAGCGTGACGTGTGTCCACTTTTGTAAAGGGTGTGGTCATGTTTTCTATTTTGCCATTGTCGTTTTGAGTTGCTAAAGTGCCGTTGTTTTTTTCGGAAGAAAAGGACATGTATATACCCGTTACACTGCAGTTTGCATGATATGTGCTATATATAGCAAGGCTGAAACGTTCAATCGCTTCTCAAATAGATTTCTCAGAGCAATTACCGTTTGAGGTTACTCAAGTACAAACCCCAGCATGTAAATTCTTTGTCTACATATTTTGCTTGCACGATCCTAATATGCAGATACATCATAATTTGTGTAATCCACCCAGCGCTATGTATAACACTTAATTTGGAAAACTTTCACACACTATAACCGCCACACAAACACTGCGTTATGTAATATGGACAATACATTCTAGAGTGTTGGTTTACATTTACTATGTGGTATGGTCAATGGCCATACAATAAAGTAAATAGGTGGCTGTTGAAATAAACTTATGCCCTATTTAACAGCATTGTTCAAAATCTCATATTGCTGGCGATTAAGGCCATTCCCAAAACATAATATACAGAGTAGAGTTATAAACACCATGCATCTCTCTCTCATTTGTGGGAACGCGACCTTTTTCGCTTTCACGGCGTGTCTAATGCGTTTTCCTGCCCTCGATTTGGCAATTGCAAGATCGCAGAAACGATTCGCTAGTTTTGCAACCGAATCCGCATTATCACGGCTTTTTGCTCGGGGATTGAAATCGTGTACTCGCTTACCACATTGGTGCTTTCTCAGAACAGAGGAACAAACATGCACTACATTAATTGACATGAAATAACGAGGCAGAGACGGAAATCAATCAACTGTAAAGTGGCAACGTAAAACTAAATAAAAAACAACAACGTTGATATGTTTACCCGTGGATGTGTTTAATCAAATAAACAAAACTTTTCACATGCCACAACAACCAGTAACCGTCCTTTCCTTTGCGTTCAATGTTTCATCATTGCGACGATCACGATGTGTTTAATATGCCAATTGCATCGTTTATTACATCTCCAGCTGTTATGACGATTGCTTAATTGCCCCGCCGACACGAATCAATATTGGCCACTTACTCATTCGCAACAGTGAATACCAGCGCCATGTAGTATTGTATACTGTTGTTTTGTTGCGCTTATTGTCATACACTATAGGGGTAAAATACGATAGAGATAAACTACAATTAAAAAGAACATATCAAACGTTGTATATCTAGGTTTATACAGGCAAATGTATGATTTAAGTCAGTCGCAGAAATAAAGTTTTACATTCATTTCCTATTGAATTGCAGTGTTAAACTTGGGTGTCTGAATGGTATTATTAGGTCACATACTGGGCAGTAATATTTTGTTTGTTATCCGCACGGTGTCACAGCAGAGCAGAACAGATTCCAAACCTCATAGCAAACAAACAACACCGCACCCGCTTACATTATGTTGTGTACCCCGCCCATTCTTTTAATTGTTATGCAAATAATAAACGGTTAAATTTTTCCTAAAATCGTTATATCTTTACCTTAAAATAAGTAAAAAGCTCTAGACCGGGGAATTAAACAAATTAATATCCGTCGCCTGTAGGATTTCAAAGTAAATTAAATTCCGCAAATGATGTTTTTTTGGAAAATGCCGAAACTAATTCTTCATATTTCGTTTCTCATATCGCAATGTGTATTTTTCGGTAACTGGCAAAACATACATATATGCCAACGCATGCTTACCTACAACCGCCCCAGGCCGCCACCCGCATGTCTCGCATATATCAGCGAATTAATCACTACTCTCCGTTTGCCAAACATAGTAATATACGCTCACGTTCCTGCATCGTAATGACTGATACATTGACGCAATATATTACACTGATTTACGAACCCCTGTTGCGCTTTTTGTACTTTCAACTGGCAATACGCGTTGTCAAAAATTTGTAGTAAAATAACGTTTCTTTTTTTATGACGTAACTGTCTACCATCGCTCAATTGCGCACGCCGCGGCTTCGAAACATTTCGAGCTTGGCCGACTATGAAACCAGTATCTCCTTATACGGCTAAAGCCGTTTTCGTGGTGCGAAGCCGATACTTAGCTATTCCCAGTACCGTGCACTCGATAATCGTCCGGGCGACGCACAGGAAGAAACAGAGCATTGTTCCGACTAGACAACGTTTTTATCCATTAGTGTAGTCATTTAAGCGAGAAGGGAAAGTGCTAGAAAAATTATATGTAGCATGTTAAAGTAAAAGATGATTGTAATGTAATATGTAACGATTTAGCTAACAACTACTCGCTGTATAGCGTACATTCTTCACTAAATGCCATTTCAGTTTTTAGTTGTTTTTTAACGTTTTAACCTCCATGAAATCTACGCATGGGAAATCATAATATGTCCTATAAAGTAGCACTGCACGCAAAAGTTGGTCATTATTGTAAAAGTAATATGACGAATACGCACTGCGTGTGGCTTGAGTGACGTTTTGTTTAGGAGAACTGTAGGACGTTCTTATTCTGACTCATCTTCGGTCTGTTTTAAAATAATCTGTAATGTCGGCGCTTTGCTGTGGTTATTCATACCACGGCTATTGGGTTATGTTAGTGGGTACTAAGTATACTGATTTACGATCGTGCAACTGCTGTCCAGTTTTAGATTAGTCGGTACTTCACTATCGTGAGAACCCTTGTATTGGCTTGCTCAGTGCTTTGCCAATAACAGGCCGTTTAACAGCTCGTCTGTTTATCGCATACTTTAGTCTTTAGAGCTTAGCTGAAGCGTGTAGCATAGCTTACATTCTGTTACATGCCTTTAAACTATAGAAAAAAATCGTATACTGTAGTAGGCTGTAGTAATTTAGGCAGGCTCACTGTCGTTAGTCGTCAGTTTTTATAAAGTTTCTTGTCTCCAGGTTACTAACACCAGTCCAAAAGCTGTGTCCGACGTAGACAAACTTACAAGTCAACTTCTACAAGGCTTAGATACAGGAAAACGCAAGAAATCTGACAATATTGAAGACTTCAATCTTCCACCACCGCCCAACTTGGACGACTTCACATTCTCACCGGTACCTAATTACGTATTCTAAATCCTATTTTAGATTTATTCGTTTTTTTAACTATTAGAAATATTTTAAAAGTTCAATTAAATTTTATCCCAACCTCTTTCTGCATTCAGCCTTCACCAATTAAGAGTCCAGATCTTCCCCCACCTCCTCCGTCCGCTGTTCCCAACGTCTACTCCCCTCTTCCACCTCCTCCAGCTCCCAAACCTTCCTCCCAGATGTCTAAAGCAGCTCCACCTCCCGTCCTCCCAAAACCATCAAAATCAACTCCACTGACGAAAGAGTCAAAGAGAGGCGTCAACAGCATCACTATTGTGAGTGTTAGTAATTAAATTTACTTTCCAAAATATCACAGAATTCCAACTAACAAATTACAATTGCATTTAACCACTTTTAGTGTGGAGAATTATTTGACCTAGGAATAACAATTTATCTATCACGGTCTGTAAAAAAATATCGTCCGTTTTTAGTTTGAGACATGATGGTACTTCACGAGAAGACGAAACTAATGTGTTTACATTTACAATTACGTTCATATATTTATATGACTAAACTGCGTTGTCCAAAATTATAATGATATTTTAATCTGCAGCAATTAAACAAACCGTCATCTGCTCCTTCTCCTCCTGCTCCCACTCCCACCACTGCTCCTGCTCCAGAGCAAAAATCCGCTCCGTATGTTCCTCCAGCATCCACCAGACCTCCAGTTGGTCCAGGATCAAGAGCAGGCATCCCAAAGGACATCAAGAAGAACTCCGAAGAAGAACTTGACTTTCTCACCAACAATCTGCTGAAAAACATGGAGAACCCGAGGGTAAAATCACATTTATTATTTATCTGCATTTCATTTAGCTTTACGCCGATTCGTATTGTGCTACCTATTTTTACATCACTGTGGAAAATAACCATTCAGAATTTGAAAGCCGTCTGGCGTGTAACACAAAAGATTTAAAATCTGCCGTGTAATACTCTTTTTGCATGGTAAAAAGTTAATGCGAATAGCGATCCGCATTAACTTGTCTTAGGATAACTCGCTAACGGCGTTATTTTGCATGGTCATTGGTTTATGCGCGTATCAACATTCAGTAAGCTTATTTTAGCGCAATATTGGTAAATCTAGTTTATAAAATAAGTTTTAACACCTCATGGTGCTATTACCAACGAAAACCTATAAAATAATACCCGAAAAAGATTAGGCTCTTAAAAGTGAAACTGTACTTCCACCATACTTTTCTTTACTCGCATAATGCGAGTAATAACCAACCTCCTACAGCAGGTAACACGCTTATGACGTTATGCGTGTTAACTTTGTTTTTGCGAGTAAATATGCGAGTACTTACGCGCATAAAAGCGACCATGCAAAAAGGGTATAAGTTAAGACAAAAAGTGTATCCACAGTTGCATTTTAGGTCAATGTATTCTCTACTGGTAGCTCAAAAAATTAAAATTAAATTTAAATGAATACTTCACGTACTTACTTCACCAACAGGATGAAGAATTCTACGGTTACTGCGAACGTTGTAACGGTGTGGTTGAAGGAGAAAACGTTGGTTGTACCGCCATGGACCGTACCTTCCATATTACTTGCTTCACTTGCCTAAAATGCCGTAAGTCAAATATGTTTTTTTAATAATAGTTGTTGCCAGTGTTAAGTGCTGGTACGCATGATGTTTTACTTAAATTTGCTAAAGACTTGAATGTCCAAAGGCGGGTGAAATGTCATGTCTGAACGTAGCTGTAATGGTGTTAACATTTTATAATTGTGTTAACATTTTATAATGGTGTTAACAATTGTATATATAAAAACCATTTCTAATTATATTTACTTATAAAAGCTGATATTAATATATAAGCAGATCTCCAAGTTTAAATTACACATATTCACAAATTTCTTTACACGTTAGATCGCAATCTGCACGGTGAACAGTTTTATTGCGTTGATAAAGATCCGTGGTGTGATAAATGTTACATGAACTCGTTGGAAAAATGCACAGTCTGCAACGAAACCATCACTGACAGGGTATGTTTTATCCTTTAATATTGTGAATTTAATACAAGGTTATTAGTATAAAGTCAGGCACAAATTACTCGGTGGGTTTATGTTATTTGACTGTAAAACGATTAAAATATGGGCTCTTTTAATGATAATGTAAACAAAAACGAAGTCTAAGCTTATGGTCAAAGAATGTACACTTGGGAAAAGTCATTAAATGTTGACTTTCATGCAGATTCTTCGTGCTACAAACAAGCCGTACCACCCACATTGCTTTCAGTGCGTGATGTGCGGTAAGAGTCTTGACGGTGTCCCGTTTACAGTGGATGAGAAGAATGAGGTGCATTGCGTAGAAGACTACCACAAGTAAGTCTACGGTTTACTATCGAGTGTCTACATACGCCTATGGCGGATTAACAACCTGTTATCATACAAGAATGTGCCTAGGCGTGTCTGTGTATTACAGTTTACAGTAAAGATAGTTTAAATACATGTGTCCAACTGTTAATCACAGTAGTAGAAACAGTTATTGCTATGTAGCGTAAAAACGCGATTCTTGTGCATTTACAAAATAGTGGAATCGTTTTTTATAAAAATGAGGTGATTTATATATATAGCTTGCTTTTACACTATGTTGTTGTTGTTGCAGGAAATACGCACCACGTTGCTCTGTCTGCCAGGAAGCTATTATGCCAGAGAAAGGCAAAGAAGAGACCGTACGCATCGTTGCCCTTGAACGAAGTTTCCACGTCGATTGCTACAAATGCGAGGTAACGCTTTATTATCAAACATTACTTTCGATCTCAAAAGAGGAATTTAGCTTAGTAATCCCTATTTCGAGCGTTTGATGTTAGTTAGCCGACAACCTCGACAGTATAAAATAGAACGCTCGAATTTCGTTGCCCCGCCATGCGAGGACATAAATACCTTACGTTCATTCATTATACAGACATTCACTAAACAACACCCACCTCCCACTATAGTAGTTTGGTAGTAAACAAGGGAAGTTTACAAAAATACATAACCATATCCCCCCCCCACACACACACACTCTAAAACACCGTTGTTAATTATCAAAACACGATCAGGAAAATTAAGTTATTATGTATAACGTTATCCTATCTTACTCCAAATTACTAATCCATGTATCTTACATTTACACAGAAATGCGCGGTCAAGTTGAATTCGGAGAAAGAGGGCCGTGGATGCTTTCCCCTTGACGGCCATATCTTCTGTCGGGATTGCAACACCAAAATCATACAACACCTTTCTGCATAAGATCCATTTGTTAACGGCTTAACGTTATCAAAAACACCATGATTGCATTTTAACGCTTAAGTAGGCCGACAGGATTCATTCCATTTGATCTCATACTTTCTGCATTCCAAAATGTTTTTATTTTAAGCTATTGTTAACGAAAATATTCTTTGGCAGATTTTAATGAGTTAAAAAAGTTACCTGCACCTTTTGGTTTTATAATTGATAATGTAGCGGGCACGATTAATATTGTAACTCAGTCTGTGTAAGCCACCGTTAAAATGCCCCTTTTTATGGATTTGTAACACCTTTATGTACTTTATTTTTTGTGCTTTTGCGAATTTTATATTTTACGCTGATTTTTTGCCGCCGCTTTTGGTCTCTTTTATAAGTTCAAATAAGCACGGTTGATTTTTCGTCATATACGCGTTGTACATAAAGCGCCTGCATGAAAAGTGAATTCTAGTTGCCTTTACACAGCATTACCGCATAGCACTAGCGCTGTAGTCGCTTATATATAACTGTACATTGCGACTGTCTGTAACTTCTAATGTCCCATATTAGCCAATGGCTATTTGCATTTCCTTTGTTAAGTCTGATAACTTTAACTAAACATTGTTAAGGCCTCATTGTGCATTCAGCAACTCATTGTGCTTCAGTATTGTGATTATAAGTCCGAATTGCAAATATTTTCATATTTTTACGAATATGTCTTACGGTTTTTACATAAGGTTGCATAGAGTGTAGATTTTAACACTTTTTATTGTTGTAGTACATCGCGTTAACGTCGTTGCACTAGCCCAGTATTAACTTTGTACAATTGTCCTTGTGTATACGTAATTAGCTTTTGAGCCGCGCAATTACTTGATTGATTATCGTTCGAACTGGTTCTGGATATCAAGTTATTAAGCAGTTTCAACACCTTGAGCTGCGGTTTTGTTATTTGATCTTTGTAAAATTTAATTTGTCGTTTACTTCCATTAATGTCGGTTGGCTCATTATTGTCAATCGTGTAATAAAATAATGATTTTGAATCTTCGCCGTTTCTTACTACGGGAAAAGTGCATAAAACTTATTTCTTGGTAATAAAGGCAAGTATATGGTATATTATAGTAGGGTGGGGTAAGATGGTACATGTTTCCATCATCCCGTTTGTTGGTAAACCAAGAATAGTCACACAATTAAATAATCGCATTTTCGCAAAATTTATCCAAACCACGATTAGAAAATAAGGGCTTTGGGTGCTAATGATATTCCATCTCACCCACAGTAATGTGTCGAAAAGTTGTCTTAAAGAGTGAAGTTACAACAGCTTCGTCACGACAGATGTGTAACAAAATAAAAATGAATAAAGATTGGTTGTCTTATTATTTTTAACTACAGCGCATGAGCCAATTAACCTGTTGTTGTAAAGGACAAACTTTTCTGAATGAACAGGTACGCTAAAAAATCAAAATGTTTTATATCATTTGCTAGAAATATAATATGATGCAATTTTGTTCCGATTTAGAAAAATACGTTAGTAAAAACAAAAATTTGTAAAAATGTATTGTAAAGCTGTAGATGTATACATAAAAGGGTTCTTTTTAAAATGCATTCTGATAACAACGATCCCCACTTTACTTCAATTTTTTAATGTTATCTCTATGTTCGCACAATTGGTCTAAAAAAACTTCCCACAATCCTTTTCTTCGAAGCTACCGTGGTAAAGGTGCGTTACTTTATACAGCATGTTATAAGCAAAATATAGGATAAAACGGTAAACTTCCGTGACTAATCAAGTAATACACATAACACCGTAAAGATCTTTAATGACACAAGGCAATACTAGCAGTATTTCCACAAAAAATAGACTGTTAAAGGGTACGAATTAAGTTACGAAGTAGGTGTTCCGTGTTTATAAAGAATCTTGTCAGTATAGGCAGTTGATTAAAGGTTAGGGAAATAAAAAGTAAAAACAAAACGGTAATCCTTTAGCTGGTGGCCACCTGAAATTTTGGTTTCAAAATGTTCTATAGCCCTCACTGACACCTGCTGTCTAATTTTTTTTTCAAAAAAGTCGGGCGTTCGTGTTGAAAATTAACTTTAAAAATGCGCGAAAACATGCTTCGTCACCGTAATTCGTCTGATTTGCGTAAGGTTAACGATTTATTACGTCACAATCGCGGTCTGTTACGTCACAATAGTGGTATATTACATACGTTACAGCCTTGTTTTTTCCCACTGTTTTAACGTAGGAATCAAACGTAACAATACGCATTCTATGACGTAATAATCTAACCTTGGTTTAATTCATAACGGCTGGTGTGGAAAATACGGTGACGCAGCACGATTTCGTGCACTTTCAAAGTTAATTTTCGACACGAACGCCCGAGTTTTTTCAAAACAAAATTATACAGTGGGTATCAGGGAGACCTAAGGAACATTTTGAAACAAAAATTTCAGGTGGCCACCAGCTAAAGGATTACCAACAAAACTTTATGGTTACCTGTATTTGAACAATTTCTTTGTTTTAGAATCATGGCAGTTATTCACGATATGGTGGTTGGTCTTAACAAGGGACACAAAGTCACCAAAAACCCTCAAACACCAAAACATGCCAGAAGGAGGGGGGTAAGTCTTGTGGTACTGATTATTGATAATTTAAAAAACTCATATATATATATACATATATATATATATATATATGTATGTTAAACTTAACTGCAAGAAAATAGAATATAATACTTCTAGCAAGATACTCCAATGACATTAGATTATAGAGAAATCAAAAGTCCAAAAGAAGCAATGCATTAGTGTTTGTAACATAGGATAAACCTAATTGGGACCATGAAAATTTTGCCACTTTTCGCAGTAATTTTTTCACATGGAGCTATACAGAGAAGACGGAAATTTTTTTCCGCTAGGAGGCGATGACAAATTCGTTTCTCTATTTTATGGGGAGCAGTTAGTTTCACGGTTTATACACATAAGATATAAACCCCTAACCCCTAACACTAACCCCTAACCCCTAACCCCTAACCCCTAACCCCTAGCCCCTAGCCCCTAGCCCCCAACTCCTAACCCCAAACTCGCCAAACAAAAAAAAACTTGAAAAAAATATAAAAAAAGTATTCCACTGTGCGGGACTCGAACCCGGTAAAAATGAAACAAAGAGAGTTTACGACCGCACGCAAACCGCTACACCACAGACTCGACGACACTAAACGTAACGAAAGAGCGTATATAACCGACCTAATGTGGGAAATATGTTCTTACTAGTGTTTTATGTATTTAGAAAGGTATTTTTATTATTTAATTAATTTGTTTTACACTTATTAACACTTTGTAGTGCTGTTTTGTTCGTTTTTCCGTATTTTTTAATTTAAATAATTACCGCCTCTAGCGGAAAAATTTTTCCGTCTTCTTTGTATAGTCCCATGTAATTTTTTCCTAGCAATTCCGTAAGGCCGTGCTTATTAAAGTATTATGTTGGTAACACTGTCTTTTAGGTTTTAAAACTAGCATAAAATACAGTTTTTCATTTTCCTATGAACAAAAACCTTGTGTGGTTTAAGTTAAATTTTATTTAACGTTTGTCGACTACAATCATTCATTATTTGTTTTATGACAGAGACTTACAAAGAAGTCCAAATTTGTCCGAGACTTGGTCCGTGAAGTTTGTGGCTTTGCTCCTTATGAAAGAAGATGCATGGAATTGCTGAGAATCGGCAAAGACAAGCGTGCTCTTCGATTTTGTAAAAAGAGGGTATGTACTTGTTTGCTTTTTTGGGTTGTTTGACTGGATAAATAATGTTTGTGTTCTTCTGCCTTGTGTGTTTCAAATCGAGGTATTATCTTTCTGCTCTGAAACTTGTGTTTGTATACAAAAATGTGTATTTAGGTTAAAGGTTACCAATATTAATAATAACTTTTATTTGTCTCTTCCATTATGGTTGCGAAGATTTAGAAATATTTTAATCGAAAAGAGAGAATGTAGTGACAAAACAACAATTGTTAAAACACGCTTACAGTTAAAAACGTTTTACGTTTAATTGGAAGAAAGTAAGCGTGGTCGCTACGCCTAGCGGACAAGCTGGCCATTTATTTTAATTAAGTTGAACTTCTAATAGAAGTAAAAGTGTGCGTAAAGACACAACCTGTACAATGACAATTTTAAGTAAGACATGTATTTGAACAACAACTATTTCTGGACAAATTACAAACACAAAACAATATTTTTTATAATAACTAATGGGATTTCTTTTTATTTACAGCTTGGTTCTCATTTGAGAGCAAAGCGAAAGCGTGAAGAGATGCAAGCTGCAATCCAAGCTCAGAGAAAGGCTGCAGCCCAGAAGTAGAGCGCTGGATAACAAATAAATGAAAACAGTTTAAGTTTCAGTCTCCTGTACACAGTAATATATTGTAGGCAGATGCTTAATACGTGGCTCCTGGCAAGGTTTATACGGTCTGTCGTTGTTGAAGTTCAATGTTTATATGGTTGGTAGTCTGGTTGTTACGGTCTTTCGTGCAGCACCTTCGCGCCTGGATAAAATAACAATATTTACATTGGTTTACGTTTTAATATAAACGTACTGTTAATTTCGGACGAACGAAGAGTTGTTTGAGGTGTTGACGAAACACAGAGCTGCGGTAAGCATAGATAACCGCGTTCATACCCGTTGAAAACTTGGCCAGAAGTACTGCGAAAGTCATGTACAGTCTGGAAACTTTCTGCAAGTTTAATGTTAAGTGGTTATAAATTCTAACAAGCAAAACAGTTTTAATATCATAACGGCCTAACATAACAATGTAAATCATTAAAAAAACAGGTGCTACTATTACATAACAGCAATTTCCGCCACCGTCAATAACCATAGGCTAAGTACTGAGTGTCTAATAGTACTGTGGGGGAAGATGGGACACTTTTAGCTAATAACATTCAAATGTTCTGATTGTGTTTTAAACAATTACCAACGGTTCATGGGAGTCGAGGGGATACGGTTTTATAATATTTTGAAAGTTCTTTGTTTACTACCAACGGGACGAGAAAATAGAATTCAAAAGTGTCCCATCTTTCCCCACCCTACTATATTTCATTAGTTTATAATATAGCTAACACATAAACAAACACAGCATTCAAGTAGTATCATATTACTGCTTGGAAAAGGCCTATGATAACTCCGACAGCGTATGGCGTCCAAGACACACTAAACGCTACGACACATATTATCACTGTGGTTGTCAATTTTCGCGTTCTGGCTGTTGGTGTAGACCTCTTTCTCCCATGCACGCGAAGTGCGCCCAGATTTTCAATGCTCGTCCGGTTGTTCGACACTACTCCAAGGTACAGAAGGTACAAAGCCAAACTGGGAACTGTATCAAAATATATTTAGTACGATGGGGAGAGATGAGACACGTTTGACACATAACATCCAAGTATTGTTAACAATTAACGGCCTATGGAAGCCGTGAGAATATCGAGTAATATTTCGTTGAATGTTCTTTTCTACTAACAATTGGGACGAGAAAATAGATTGAATAGGTGTCTCATCTTACCCCAAACCTACTGTATCATACCTTTATTATTTGACAACAATTCAAAAAAAATAAGACGGGTCCATTTAAAATCGTTGGTTTTATATTATTTTTTATTACTTATTTTTTGACATTTTTTTCCGTTATTTTAATTTATAAGAAGACAGGGCTGTCAATAACAGTCGTTATAGGAGATGTCCTGTTTCACACCCGCTTGTGCCCGCATACGAAATACCCGTAACCTACTATATAGTGAAAGGCGCGCTATAACCAGCACGGCGCTTGACAATTTACAAAAAAAGATCGGAATAAAAAAATCCATATAATAGAACATGTTTGCGCTGTTGACATATATGCACCCTCGCACCACTATAAAATGTATTTTTGCGACTATCAGAGACTTAGTTAATTCTTCATTTTTTTATGATTTAAGTCCTTTCCGTATAAACGAGGTCGACATTCTAAGCAAACCCTGTTATATATACACCCAAAACATTTATCACAATGGTTATAACGCGCCTGCGCTATAACCTATACAGTCCTCCTACTATAGGGTTCAGCTCGTCGCTGCTGCTACCAATCTGGGCGTACGTGCTTTTGGACCAGACACTCAACGACAAGTTGTCAGTCACATATAAAAAAAGAAGAAAATAAAAAAAGGTTAGAAAGTGGTAACTTGTAAGCGGACACGAGGTGTATATGAAACATCCTTGTCATATATAACGACTGTCGTTGCCCTATGAGGGTAAATAGGTTACATTCATTTCTTGCCCATTTCTTACCTATGTACCCAACTAGAAGCAGCAGTATGCAGTAAGCCATATCCACCTTGGTGCCGTTGCTGTAGTTAAAACTACAACTGATCAACATGGCGTCCGGTACAAATGAACCAAATCCAAGTAATGGGGCAGCGCCAGCAAGTATTCCACTATAGAACGGGAACAATTAACGTATTAGAAAACCACATTGCGCAATTTTCGACCCGGATATGACAAACTGTTTGTATAAAGCAACGATTTGTCTTGCCTAACATTGAAATGGCATAATAATGACAAACTATATTATATCGTGGGCGTTGTGTCAAAAACAATGTACATATAGCAGTTGTGCAGTATAGCGTAAGATAGGACATGTTTTCAGTTTTCACCCTCTTTTCCCGTCGCATTTGGTAAAAACAACGAATATTCACACAACTATATTCGCAACCCCGCGACTCTAAAAATACGTTGTTAGTTCTTTAGAACACGATTAGGAAATATAGGTTTTTATAGATCCTAACAGTAGGCAGTATCCCATCTTACCCCACAGAACTATTCACACCCTTGATCACATGATGCGCCGCGTTTGTTAATATTTAAACATACATTGCTTTTCTAATGTGGAAACTTACGCGGTAACCCAAATTGCTGATAACCGAAATACGGTGTAGCACTTCTTCGCTCTGTACTTTGACCTCTTCTGCATGTAATAATATCTTCCGAACGCTATTTCTAGAAGAATGCCAATTTGGGCAAGCGAGCCTGTGTTTGAAATCATTGCGCAGACCTGACAGGCTAAAATAATATGAAAAGGGTTAATATAGACAGTATAGGCTTATGGAGCTACATCAACACATAGTTATCCTCAAGTATAACTTATATGTAGTATGTGTTTCTATTTCGACCTAAAACAAAATGAAATGAAAATATGCGTTATGGTAGGTTGTGGTAATATGGGACACGTTTTCATTCTATTTTCTCGTGTGATTTGTTACTACAGAATTATAGGAAGTATATAAAGGGTGTTTTTGTTTATTCTTAATACACGATCAGGAAATATGGGATTAGGTTTCTAACAGTATTCCAACTTACCCCGCATTACTAAAGAGTGCTAGAATTGGTATACGATTAGGCTTAGGGGACAGACATATACATTGTTTGTTGGGCTGAATTGTCGTGAAGTCAATCGATATATTAATATTTCTCGTCTGATGGTTACTCTGGTATGTACAGCTTTTAAACTTGTATTTGAGAAGGGGAAGAAGGACGAGTGTTTTTTACCGACGGCACCAAGTGCCCATCCATGGTTGAACGCAGAAATCACCATTCCTGGATAGCTTCCAATACACATCAATAAATCTGAGCATATGAGATTCAGAACACTCAAGTTGTAAGCGGATGCCCTCACTTTCGATCGGCAAAATCTGTAAAAAGGGTATTTCAGTTCATAGCAGAAATAAAACAAACAAAACCAGTTTAAACAAAAAGTGTTTTGTTATAGCCTACCCTGTAGTTTAGGCTGTATGTCGATCTCAATAAAATCAACACCTTGCAAATGTTTAGCGTGTGCTTTGGTGTAACTATAACCTATTTATTTATCTTAAATATCTACCATTGTTGATAGGAATATTTTTATCAACTATATGTATCTCCCTTGGTTATAACTATTATGCGTGTATGTGTATCTCATTTGTTGTGTATCTGCGGGAACTCATTAGGACATAACGTGGCCCAAATATTTTATATTTCCATATGCCTAAATACCCTGTGTCACATAAAATACCCATTCTATAAGTTAAATATCAGCAAATATTAAACATATACCGTAAGTAAACGACGATTAGCATAAAGTTCAAGATGATAGCAAATGTCCCAGACACTGCGCTGTAAATGCCAAAGACCAGGTACCAGGTTTCCGAAAATTTCCTGACGTCTAGTAAGCTTGCTAAAGCTTTCTCTGGATACGGAAACATCTTAGATACTTCGGTGAGCATTTTTAACTCTTCCGTAGGTACTTCCTTCGCTTTCGTTATGTTTGCCATGATATATAGCACCGCACTAAACTGGTATATAGGTACAAATAACGATATTTTTCTTCTGTACCAAAACACGAACTGATTCAGATATAACAATTAAATGAATTTTTCACATCAGCTAACACAAGATGTTCAAATTGACTAGTTTTTTTTTTATGACAGTCAATTAAACCCAAATCATACAAAACATTGATTTAACGCCAAAAACAGAATGTTAAGCCAACAACAGATGAATGCCCGCGTGCAGGGCCGCCATTGGTATTTGTTCAGATTAGGCATTGTAGTCACATTCGTTATTTTTTGAAAAACAACTTTAATAAGGTACTGTATTTCTGGGTTTCACTTTGTTTTTAGTTCATTTAGGACTACTCAGTGTGTATTATATATCAAACAAATGTAGTTTCTCCACGTGCAACGTTGTAAAAAATATACTTTCTGTATGGTTGACAACTTGAGTAACCCAATAGTGGCTAATGGAGTAATAGGTTGGAGAAAACACAGTTAAACTTCCTCCCTAAAAATACAAACGCCTTTAATGGTGACAGCATCAATCCGAGCATAGAATCCGATTTGCTGGACCCCAACCACACAACATTCCCCACATTAATATGCTTTGTATGTACGCCATTTTGTTATCGTAATAGTTTTTTTATATATTTTATTTGTCTAAGTTCATTCATTATGACATTTCGGAAATGAAAATAGTTTTTTTTTGGTATATTTTATTTGTCTAAGTTCATTTATTATGATATTTCGGAAATGAAATAACTTCTATACAGTATGAACAAAACTTAGATTATTGCGCAATGTTTACTGACCATCTCCAAAAAAAACAAGCAAGCAGCATGTATAGAATAAATATGAAAGTGCTGGTGCCAACCATTGACCAACATCACTGCTTACTTATGCAGTTGAAGTAAAGATAACATCACAACCGGTTGTTGAACTTATTCAAAATTTAAAACTTCAGGCTCGCCCTGATTCTGGTCATCTTCTTGTACATTATCAGTTTGAAAATGCTGCATTTGCTTGAATGCGGAATACAATGAAAAAAGAACATGAAGAGACTGGATTCGGTTTTTGTAAACTGGGATGTCTAGTAAGCTGCAGATTATGTCACAATATTTTGGTAAATCACAATCTAACTGTGCTGTTGGGAGACTAATCTTTTGAAGAAGCTCTTCCACCTCTCTTGGCCATTCCTGCATCAGGTGATCAATCTCAGGCATGCTCTTCGAGTAGTGGACATTTGGAGGAGGTTTAGAGCGATGAAGATCAGCCATGCTCTCAACCCAGGTATCAATTGCTTTGGGATTTCGATCAGCATCTTTAACACTTCTTACTTGCATGGCACGAACGCCGGAAGTCTTTGAAATGCTTCTCAATTGAAGGTCAAGGACTGTGGGGTCAGACTGCTTTGCACACGGCTCATCAAGAACAGTTAACCCCAGAGTTACTGGTTTGTTATCTGGTCTGGGTACTTTTAAGAAAGCATCAATGTCACCAACTGCAGGAATGAAATCTGGGTTAAAAGGTTTAAGTTTATGTTCCAACTCAATAGACTGTGGTGTGTAACGGGTTATGTATTGAAAGAGCTCTTTGATCTCTTGGCTCACAGTGAGGTGCTCGTAATCTGCAGGATCATAGGCCCCTTCTAATCCAACCATATTATCATCATCTTCATCTTCATCATCTGATGAAACGTCACTGTCTTCCGATTCCTCGTTTAAATCAATATTTTTACCGCTAGGTGGCGGTTGTGAGAGCTTCCGATCCATCTGCCCTTCTCCCAAATGCTCTTGCTCATCAAAATCTAAATCGTCGGATGGACTTTGCTGAGAAGACATTCTGTTCAGTGGTGGTGGTGCAGGGCCGCCTCGTTCTATTGGCCTTTCTGGCGTCACAATTCCCGGAGACGGTTTTCTAGGTGTAGGTGTGTACAGGCTGGCTACTTCCTCTGAATCGTTCACATCCAAACTTTCGTCGTAGTGCTGGTTAATAACTAGTTTGGTTTCCTGGCCTGAAGAGGCCATTTACAAATTTGTAGTTACCTCAACTAACAGGGAATGAAATTCATTTATAAATTATGCTAAACCTTTCAAATTAGAACTGCAAAATATAAAAATGTAGCGGTGAAAGTGGCGATACACAATACGTGAATGAAATTAACGCGTTCAAAGCTTAAGCTTCGTTAGCTTTCTACAATAACACAATATTGTATATATACAGCAATATAACAGTAAATAAAAAGTCTTTACACATTAAACCTTATGTCATTTTTATTAAATCATCTTACCTTTTTCACTCTTATTTAAACATTATTTCCAACGAAATTGTGTTTGGACAAAACTTGAATTCACAGTTGGAATTTCGTGCTGTTTGAGACTAATTTCGTCGTTAATAACAACACATCAACATCTGTGAATTTTAGTTAGGGTGTTTTTTGGGGAGTTGTATAAAGTTACTATTCAATTTTCTGTATTTATGGCTGAAATGAAATTTAGAAAAAGAAGTTTGGATTTTTTCTTTTTTTTTTAATTTTTAGTGAGTAGTAGATAGACACTGGTTGATACCTGTGACGTCACAATAACATTTTGAGTCATACGCACGTGGTTCATTTCGAATATTGTTTTGAGTTTTGAATTACGTGTTTGTTGTGTTGATAATTTACAGATAGCAGGTCTGATTAAGTGGTTTGGTACTACATTAAGCGCTATTTCATCATTTAGCTGTACATCTGTATCAATGTTAATCGTACTATGGCAAACGGAGACTTAGGTGCTTGGCAATTTTCAACAGAGATACCCTTTGCCACGGAGAGACACGCAACTATTGCCTACAATTCATTAAGGATCGACAAGGAACCACGAAAAGGTGGGATCACGCGAAATATTACCACCGACGGAAAGTTGTTAAAAGTTAACTGGGAAGCTAAAGAAGGAAGAATTTTAAGAGTCTCAATCAACTCTTTTTTCGAACTCCTGTTATTAGTTATTGACACCATTGATCAGTTTGATTTAGTTAACTAGGATGAGTTTATTGACTCGAAAAAGCATTAATTTTGTTTTAAAGCCTCAGGCATGTTATATTGGTGGCTTACACTCATGTACAAATTTGAAACATTCTTTTACCACCTGTCCTTTAAAGAAACTACAAGATGTTCGTAACACTCATACCTTAAGACGCAGTTCTTTCCAACCATATAACTTGAGACTTAACTTTTCAACCACCAGTAAATCCATTGACAATAATCGCAAAGGAGTCCTGACGATGGATGAAATTTATAATCTAATTGTAGAAGAAAATGGGCGAGGTATTACAGTTATAAAATTGAGCAAGGAGGCAAATTATGCCGACTATTTTACCATTGTAACTGCAAACTCTTCGCGGCATTTGGTTCATATGGCGGAAACCTTAAACCGGCTGTACAAAGTCCGGAAAAGTGAAAATGACCCATTCTGTCTTATCGAAGGCAAAAGGTCAAGTCGTGAGTGGCAATGTATAGACGTGGGAAATGTAGTTGTTCATTTCATGCTTCAAGGTATGAGAGATAAATACCAAATGGAAAAGTTGTGGCTGCTCGGTCCGAAGTATGATGATCTAACAAGAGAAATGCCAACAATTGATGAAATGATCAAACAAGCAACAGAACAAGGTCTACGTCTAATGTCAACTGTTGGGGAAGATCATGTAAATTTCCTTGAGGACAGTGAGATTATAAATCCTTGGGAAATACCTTATAAAGAAGAAACGAATAATTCAGATACTGTTGAATTTGATGACGATGATGAATATATTGTGTAACTCTAATATACAAATGTTTCATACTGATTTACAATAATTCAACTGTAAACTTTTCAACAAATTTAATTATTATGCTACTTGTATTTTTTATTTGTAAGTGCTGTCCTAGTAATAGGCCATTTTTTTTGTTTCAGGAATCAATAAGTTAAATTCTTACAAACATAAGCATTTAAAAATTACGTTTAACAACTAACAAATAATTTTTGGTAAAAGTTAGTATGGAGAAATTACTTCGAGATGTTCATATTGGATTAGACTTACCATGCTCTCCTGTGCAAATAATTAAGGGAAGCTACACTTATTATCATTATCTTTGTGATGGAACTGATGACAGGGGTTGGGGGTGTGGTTATAGAACATTGCAAACCATTTTAAGTTGGATACAGTTTAACAAACAAAATATCCATGACAACATAATGCTGCCTAATATATTGGATATACAAGAAGCACTTGTTAAAATGGAGGATAAGCAAAATAGCTTTGTAAATTCTCGAGAATGGTTGGGTTCTTTTGAAGTCTGCCTGTGTATAGATTACTTTCATGATGTGCCTTGCAAAATACAGCATATTCGCAGTGGTGAAAACATTCATGAGGCTCTGCAAATTCTTTGGCAGCATTTTCAGGACTTTGGAAGTCCCGTAATGATGGGAGGGGATACAGATGCTTCTTCCAAGTGCATCCTTGGCATTTGTGGAAAAAAAAAGAATGAATGTTATCTTCTTATTCTTGACCCACACTGTTCAAAAACAAACGTGACAACAGAAGAACTTATTTCTGATAAATGGGTAGCATGGAGAAATATAGACACCCTGCTTAATAGCTCTTTCTATAATCTATGTCTGCCTCAAGTTAAAAGCAAACTGGGGTGACTTGTTTTTTATGTTCAACAGGTCACTTATAATGGAGTTATGGGAAAATAAAGAATACCTTTGTGCAATATCTTACAAAAATATACACCACAATCTTATTTGCAAGTTACAACTATATTAAACATCTAGACACAAATAAATATTACAAAAACACATAAAATATATAGAACATTTGAAATAAGTTTTTAACCACAGTGTTTTGTTATAATTCACAGTTATAAACTGTTGAAAGATCATTCAATTTCTCAAGATCATGTCCTTTAATTTTCAGCTGTTTAAAAACTTCTTTAAGATTGTTCATCTCTTTTGGTGTCAAGAAATCCAACTGCAAAGCAAATCGTTTTGAATTTTTCATGACAGATAAAATGTTTAACATTTTTTCTAGGTGATCTTGTCCACTATTTTCAATTTGCAATGCAGTTATCACGTCTCCCATGGGACATTCAACAGCAAAAAATTTTTCAAGTAGTTTTAGTTCAGTTGACATCAAAAGATCATATTTTTGACTTGCAGTTTTGCATTCTCGGTTCCAAATTTTCATAAAATCTGAGGTAGTTTTGGGGTCACGATTGTTTGTTTTGACAACTTCTGTTTCAATTGGACTTTTAACATCAACTTTTTTAGTAGAATGCACATTCCACTTCTGGTAGCTCATCCCGCCAAGTTTATCGCCCCTATCCATTGGTTTTAAATGCGAAGCTGCTACGATGTCCCGAAATTCATCGTACGATTGCACTTTCTGATTGATGGCACGAAACTTAGCGTCGTTTTCACGTTGGTACTTTTCATCTCTCGCAACTGCATTGGACAGTTCCCGCTGTATCTCGTGAAAATTTAGATCGTCGTCGAATTCGTCGTTATCCATTATAAAGGTTAAAACACGTAACTAACACTTGGTCTATTTTGCCTAAACCGCTATCATCGTTTTGTAAAGAAACATGAGGTTTGTTACGAATCTAGGTTACTGTATTAATAATATTAGCAATATATCAAACCACCATACACATTACAAAAAGCAAACATTTTTCAAGTATTATTTCGCAGTCATTTCTAAAATTGAATTTTGGTCGTTCGGTTCTTTTGCCAAATTGGTCTTTTCGGCTTATAACGTGAACTTTTTAAAAGGCCCTATTTATTTGCCGTTTATTCAGAGCAGAGTCGTATAAACACCGAGTAGTCCAACTGCCGTCTATGTGTGTCCAAAATAGAGCAAAAGTGGTGACTTTGACAAAGGGTTTAAACGAACTTGTTAAGTTTTGTTTGTTTTTTCCTATTGTGGGAAGGTGTAAAACAGCTTCTATTTACCATACCAAACATTTTTTAGAAAAAATGTATAAATTTACCCGCATTAAATGACTAAAATGTCGCAAATCAACCGCTTCTAATTCTAATTTTTGACTTTTTTTGACACAGAAAACAAATAACACATGTTTTTTACATTTTTCAACCTTTAAATTTGTTTTTAGGCCCAAGTTTTTCTGTAATTTACCGAAAAACATACATTTTCCTTATACCTACTGTGTTATTTTGGACCCAAATTGCCGTTCAATTTGTGTTTTACGTAACAATGGGTTGGACTACTCGGTATTTCTATGGCTCTGATTCAGAGACAAAAAAATTGCGTGACCTAGTGGATAGTTGTTCGAAGCCCAAACGAGATATACAAGATTCGGTGCTTGATGCGTTTAGCCCGCTACCAATGCGGAGTTGCGGTATTGTCTCCTTTAACACTACACGGCTATGCTCCAACACAGTGGTCACCAGAGTCCGTATACAAAGTCGAGTATTTTTGCGATATACAAGAAGCGATCGGATAAGCAAAAAAACAATGTTTATATACCGACTTCACTGGTTACTAATTAGTCGTTTAATTTACCAGTCGTATTGAACAACAACAAAAATCGCCCGCAACGTGGTAACTCGCAAGCGGGCATGAGTTGTATAAAATAAGGCACCCGTGTTATTATAACTGTCGTTGTACCGCAACGTGACTGCATACAAGTGCATTCAGAAACAACAACGTACGTAATAACATTAAAAACGTAAACCCGAAGAATTATTATTTTTATTTTCAGTTACCACAAGCCGCAAGAGAACAATCAGGGTCCTAGAGTCTTATTCCCTGTGGGTTTCGATATCATCTTCCGCGAGAGATGTTGATTTTTGGGATTTGATTTCCTTATCGCCATCCAGATGCTCGTACAGTATATTAATTTTCGTTTCCGCATCTGCTTTAAAAACGTAAAAATCGTTTTCGGTTTAATACATAAACATAAACCAATCGAATATATTTGTCTATATCAATATAGGTACTTAAATACTGCCACACATAAAAGGCACACGCAAGCTGAGTATTTGCCATACAACACTGTACCTTCGCTAGCTCCCTTGCAGCACTCGTACAAGTTATTTTCTGTTGCTTTTGCTTCATTCTCCGTGATACCGAGAGAGGAACCTATTTGTTTGTCATAGTTTCCATACAATTCGTTCGTCTTGGTTACTTTCTCATTTTCTGAAATATAAATTGTTTGCGTAAAACCAAATTTACGTTTCAAATATAAGGTGTAGTAGGGTGGGGGAAGATGGGACACTTTTTCATTACAACTTCTCCTCCCATTTGCTAGTAAACAAAGACAATTCAAAAAATCATAAAACCGTGTCCTCACGACTTCCATAAACCGTTGTTAATTGTTTTAAACATGATTAGAATATTTAGATATTTTGTGCTATATGCGTCTCATCTCCCCCACCCTACTATATAAATATATATATATACTTTCTTGCTCGTCGAGGACATGCTCATAATTTCCATAAAGTGTATTTTCCCTCATAACTCGTTCGTCGTTTCCTGTTTAAAACAATGCAAACCAATTATTCACCTAAACGTGTACGACATGGAAAACAACTTTTAAGTTTTACATTGGCCATCATATCTATACTACAAAGTTATAAAGTACAAAACAAAAGTAACAATTTAGGTTTTCATCAGGTTGATGTTTTTGCTAAGTTTTATACTATGGTTTTACCACCAATCACAGTATATACTTTTGTGAACAGCATCTGTAGTTCCACTAAATATGTAATTTGTTATTTCTTTATGGTTTTCTAAGAATTTTCCTATTGATACAGTAGGGTGGGGTGAAATGAGACAACTTTTTATTCTATTTGGTTGTTTCATTTGGTAGTAAACAAAGAACGTTCAAAGAATTAAAATATCGCAATCGCATCCTCACAACTACCATAGACCGTCACCTATAATTGTTTAAAACACAAACAGGATACTTTGATATTATGTACTGAAGGTGTCCCATCTTACCCCACAGTATCTATTTAGTGTGATACTAACTACGCGTTTAATCATTGCGCATTTCTAGTTTATACCTCCATGATCGGTGGTAAACTGATGATTTCCATAAAGAATGTTCTCGGTCATTTTCAGTTCTTCAGTATCTACTATATGTATATTAGAATATTAATTTATTAACAGATTTGTACTGGTCAAACAAAACAAACATTAAACCTTTGCTTTCGACTTATTGTGCCGAAAAACCATATGTTTTTATTCATTTGGATTTCGAATAAATATTGAATGTATATTCTCGCACAGATGCGCTCTTCATGAACATATTATGCAATTAAAAGATTAGTTTATATGAACCTGTGTCTTGTGGGTGTTTTGTTTTCCTCAGCTTCCTGGTAAATACACGTAGTTATATGTAGCCATCTTACGTGGGTTTATGTGGAAGTAAACAATTCGCACAGCAACGCAGAAATTAAACCGCCATTAAATCACAACGCGGTGACACGGACAAAGTAATTAATGCTTGCGTATTTCCGAAGGTTAATCAGCACTGCTGATACACTCGGTCAAACATATATTCATTTGGTGTTTACCCATAAGTTTGGATCCTACGCAACATCGGGCAATACCGGGTCACGCACTTATATCAATTAACTTATCAAACCTGTGGTATATGAAGACGAAACTCAACATTCGAAGCAAGAATAAGATACCTCCGGTTACACCAATAGCGATATTTGTTGTCTTTGCAGAAGTTATTGGTATTACTGCGAAGTAAAATTACTTTGACCAAAACATTTTTATCAATGTCGCAAATGCGATAGAATCCAACAATACCTGTATGTGCAGAACTTGAATATTTACTGATTTGCGTAATTTCCCAGGTGCCCGGTGAAGTTGATTCTGTTGTGTCTTTGTCTGTTGTTGTTGGTGTTGCTGCAGTTGTTGTTGTTGCTTTTGTTGGCGGTGTAGTTGTTGTTGTTGTTGGTAAAGTTGCTGTTGTTGTTGTTGTTCCTTTTGTTATTGTAGTTGTTGGTAATGTTGTTGTTGTTGTTGTTGTTGGAGTGCTGGTGATGGTAGCTGCGGCGCAATAAATATTTGTTTTTCGTAATAGACTATACCAATTTTGTTAAACGTACTTATTTAGTTAAATTCTTACGAACTATGTTCCATAAACTATTACATTCGTTTACTCACGCATCATGTGTCTAGAGCATATGTAGCTTTCTTTTTTATTAGATGAAACATCGTCCCATTTGTAGCGCGTACTTCTTTTCATTATGACAAATTTAGCATCGGGATTGTCTGGTTTACCCCTATCCCATTGCGTATCACCATCTGTGATACTTGTACCATCGGACCATATGAACTCTTTATTTCCGTTTCCAGATCGTGTTAAACCAATAAAATATGCGGAATTTGCTGGATAACACAAACATTTACTTTGGTCATTGAATATAATATAGTATGGTGCGGGGGTAAATGTGATACTTTTTCATTTTTATTTTCGTGTTCCATTTGGTAGTAATAAACAAAGAACATTCAAAAATTATAAAACCAGGATATAACTGGAAAATATTTGCCAAAGGTGTCCCGTCTCCCCCATCCTACTAAATTCATACTAACCCTTTTTCAAATTCCGTAACTCCTCTACTAAAAATGTATCAATGTCATTAGTTTTAACTATAGCTAATGTAGCGTTTTCCTTGTTGCATCTGTCTTTTGCTTGTTCGTACTTTACTGAATTCGACCCAATAAAATATTCGAACCCCTTATACTGTATCCATGTTTCCGACCTAGCAGATTTACTCACAGAGAAAAGCAGAAGTAGCGTCCACAAATGCATATCTGTATATAGCACGTTAATCCTCTAATACAGAAATCAGGTATAATGGTTAATGTGCTATAAACAGTATACACTACCCGCATCAATTTGGATTTGTTTGCTGATGACGTCTCTCTTTTTTCTCTTTTTCCTAAATAAGAGTTCAGGCCAACGCATCCATGAAATAACTTACCATTTAGGCAGAAACCAAATAGATTAAAACCATCTATTTGTGCTGGGAATAAACATAAATTTAAACGGGCTGTATTTTAAACAACGTTAATACATTTAAATGAGCATAAGCAGAGTCCGTATATAAACATGTTTATATACGAACTCTGAGCATAAGTATGAAGTGGTTTTAATCTCTTTGCAGGAACAATATGCAGCTTTATCCACCTAAGACCAGAGCCATAGAAATACCGAGTAGTCCAACCCATTGTTACGTAAAACACAAATTGAACGGCAATTTGGGTCCAAAATAACACAGTAGGTATAGGGAAAATGTATGTTTTTCGGTAAATTACAGAAAAACTTGGGCCTAAAAACAAATTTAAAGGTTGAAAAATGTAAAAAACATGTGTTATTTGTTTTCTGTGTCAAAAAAAGTCAAAAATTAGAATTAGAAGCGGTTGATTTGCGACATTTTAGTCATTTAATGCGGCTAAATTTATACATTTTTTCTAAAAAATGTTTGGTAAGGTAAATAGAAGCTGTTTTACACCTTCCCACAATAGGAAAACACAAACAAAACTTAACAAGTTCGTTTAAACCCATTGTCAAAGTCACCACTTTTGCTCTATTTGGACACACATAGACGGCAGTTGGACTACTCGGTGTTTATACGACTCTGCCTAAGACAAGTGACGAAAAAAATATTCTGACGTCATCTACCATAATATACCTAAAGTCATTTGGTCTGTCTACTGTCAGTGGATTTGTATATATAAACATGTTTATATACAATCCCTACTGTTAAGTATACTCCTAATTTATATTTTCATTTGCACTACTTTTATGTAAAGTCTCTGCTTTTGTGTTCCTTTACGATTTACGTAATATCCGTTTTAATTTTTTAAATGGGACTTCACCGAACTAGAGATCTGTATTTATTTTACCCCCATTTCGCGTTTTGGTTATGAAATTGCATTAGGTCATACTTATTAAATAAAAATGGCAAATGCTTCCATGGAAACAGTTCCGAAAAGTTTACGAAACATGCGTGCATGTCTACTCTGTTCTCTGATAAAGGTATATCAAACGTTAACATAATGTATTATTTAGATTTAAACTATTTTAAGGCTGAAATGGTTACTTACTTATTTACCAAGCGTCGATTGTAAAGCATGAGCCAGATCAAACTTTTAAACATTGGCTTATTAAGCATATTATGATTTGATTTATGTGTAAGATTTTCCCTTTTTATTTCTTGATTTGGTATTTTGAATTTGATATGTGTCAGAACAAAATGTGAACTGGGTTTCATGAATCTAGGCCTATTCTGAAGACTTTCTTTTGTAAAATGCATTTTATTAAATTAAGAATTGATAAATGTATATATATATATATGAGTGTAATGTGTATAATAAAATAAACAACTGTAATAGTAAAAAAACTTTAAATCCTTTCTTCAGACAATGGACCAGTTTGAATACGATGGATGTGACAATTGTGATGAATATTTACATATGCGGGGAAATAGAGACATGGTATATGATTGTACCAGCTCCTCATTTGATGGGTATTTTAATTTTTGATAATATTTTTGTTTAAACTTGACCAATTTCATTATTTAAAGTAACTTTTAAAGTTTAAGTCTAATTCGGGCAACAACTTATTACTTCTTACTATAGTAAACTTTGTGTGAGATTTTTCGTGTAAATTCGCACAAATTTGAGCACTCGTTTATTAAAGTTTAAAAGAAATCTAAAATCTTGATATCATTGGCATGTGTAGACATTTCGTAAACCAGACCATTCTTTTAAATCTGCTACAACCGAACTAAAAGTGCATAACTATTGACATGCATTTGGTAGTTCATTGCTTATATAAGTCGGTACCACCACAATTTGGTCTGAATTAGCATATGGAGTTTTTGCTCAATGTATTTTAGCTACTCGAAAGGTGTCTTACAAAATAAGTGTTTTATGCTTTGCAGCAACAGTATAGTCTATGTAAAGTGCTATATAATTTAGTATTAATTTTATATATTTGTATTTATGTAGAATTATATCTATGATGGCACCGGATGAAAGTTGGGTTGCAAAGTGGCAAAGAATAAGTAAGTTTTCAATATAGTTATATTTTTAACATTTGTTTGCCTTATGCCTATATCGTTATTTACTCCAATCAAAGCCTTTTATTGTTTATTATCTTTAAAACATGATTTTATATCTTTAAAACATGGATTTTTTTTGTACAATTACATTAATATTAATTAAAGAAGTATGTATGATAAACCTAATACTTGTGTAAGTTTAAAAAGAAGGCTTAAGTTTTTGACTAAAATCATCTCTTTAAAACTTTGCTGGTTTTCAAGTTGACTCTAGATTGAATCACTTTTAGTCACAAATAACAATCCTTTTTTTTATCATGGCCTTGATCAATATTGTAGTTAGCTGACTAGAAAGTATATTGTGGTATCTTAGTTATAGTTAATGGAAAATGACAACGTCCTTGTCAACTTCAGGTGTCTTGTAGAAAGACATTTAGCTTTATTAGGGAACTTCAAGGTCCGACGCCGTGACACAGTTGGTTAGCAGCCTGCCCATAACCCAGAGGTAATGGGTTCAAGGGTTGTCCCTGCTACCATTGTGGGCGTATGTGTCTTTGAGCAAGACACCAGTGGTCACTAATGGGTTGTCTAAATTATCAGCCATACATAAAATATTGAAAAAATCAAAAAAAAAATTACTGACAAAGTAACAAACTTGGTAACTCGTAAGCTGGTACGAGGTATATGCACACCCGTCTTATAACGACGGCCATGCAAGGATAACGTAAGATTCATACATTCATTCAACTTTAAATAAAGGAGTATAACGTGTCAGTTCATTTGTTACACCAAGTACTTTCTTACAAATTACCAACTAAAGGTGACTGTACACAGTATCCGGAATGCGAATTCGCATGCAAAGTTGTATGCAAACCCATTACCGAGTTCCGCATGCGGCAGCGAAATCTGGACAAAACGGACGAATTCCGGATACTGTGTACGGCCATCTTAATATCAAGTATGTAACTTGATGGGTTATTGTTTTTTTTTAATTTAAACAACCACTTAGTGACTACTTGGTTAAAGGCAAGAATGAACATTAGGTATCGTGCCCTTAATAAGGATACACTCCTACCATTTTAGCTTCATCATTTTTTTTAGACTTTCATTAATTGTTGAATCGTTGCAGAGAAATTTAGCCCTGGTTGTTATGCCATCAGTGTGACTGGTCGATTACCTTCAAGCATGATAAGAGATTTGAAAGCAAATGGAGTTGTGTACAGGTCTCGTGACACAAGTCAGAAGGCAACTGATTAACACAACCTCTGCATCATAAACCCACTAAAGATGTATTTTGCCTCAATAAAGATTAGTGCCCCACTAATCAGATATGATATTCCTTGCGAGGAAAAAGCAAACATCTAATGTTTAAGTTTAATCTCGAAAACTTGCATAAAATCGGAAACTTGCATAAAATACAGTCATTCTTAAATTTTTAAATGATGGGAACTGTTTTACATATTTTGTTGTTAAATATACTTGATGCTTTGTCGCTTCACTTACATCATGTTTTATGTTCGTATGGAAATGCGCAGTTTTTATGATAAAACGTAGCGGATGTATTATGAGTTGTAAATGCTGTTATACCAACCTTTATGGCCAATTTAAACAACATGCGCTAGAGATAATGAGTGCTACGTTATTTATTCTCGGCAAACGTTATTTATCCTGTTTACTGACAAATGGGACGAGAATAGAATAAAAATGTGTCCCATCTTCTCCCAACCTACTATACCATAAATAATAATTGCAGGCCAATTTTAGAAATTCATAAATTTAAACTCCAAATAAAGCCCTTCCTATCGAAACATATTTGATAGACACCGGAGTAGGTGTATAAACTGCACTCTGTGTAGACAGCTCTAATATAGACAATTAAATTTACTGCTGTAAATTCGTAGTAGTTTATACCATGCTTCTATTAGTCTGTTCAAGTAATCAAGAAACAAGCACAAGGAATTTAAATGTTTGCCAATTTCTTGAAGCAGTGTTTTAAAATACGCTTTTCGGTAAGTGTTGCGTCTTCTGTATTAAAATAGTTGACATATTAGAAGGTTATACAAAACAGGGAAAAAATATATTTAAAAAATGTGCTGTTAATGTTTCAGTTTTTTTAAAACCATGATTTATATTGAATGTAATCCGTTATACCTGTTTCCGTTGCATGCATATACAATACAAATCTTTTACACAAGCGTGAATGAATGAATGGATTCATGTAACTTACTTTATCTTCGCGTGGCCGGGAAATGGCAGTCGTTATCACTTCGTACCAGCTTACGAGTTACCATGTATGTTACTTTGTGGGTGATTACTTTTTTGGATTTTTTTATTTTTTTTTATGTATGGCTGATAATTTGGACAAGCCAATAGTGCCTACTGGGTTGGAGCAATTGCCGTTAAGTCTTGCCCAAGGACACATATGCCCACAATGGTAGGAGCGTCGAGCCTTGAACCCATTACCTATTGGTTACAGGCAGGCACGCTAACCACTATGCCACGCGCCGCACGTGTGCTTGGCTTAAACGCACCAGTAGCGCTAAGACAAGAGCATCGATGATCAGTGTGGACTTTTAACTGCTTAATATCCTGATTCCTGACCCTTGAATGAATGAATTGTGACCCGTGCAAAATACAGTTATGCATTGTGTATAGTGGTACAGATTCCAAGCCAAACAATGAAGATATACGAAGCCATTGTTGCAGCTTGGATATTTGGAAGTTCAATATTCATTAAACGGGTTAAGTTGAGCTTTGGTAGATTGCATACGATTGTTGCAACTGCAGCAACGGATATAAAGGCGTTTCTGAAACAATTGATTTCTAGGCTATAAATACGAGCATCTCGCTTTGAATCTTTACTTGCAAATTCAAAGTAAGTCGACAACATAGGCAAATGTAAGCTACAATTCAACTTGTTACTTTACAGATGAACAAGTTACTGCTTATCACTCTGCTGCTCGGACTTCTCTGTTTGGTTGACGAAGGAGAGTCATATTGTTGGAGACGTCGTCGTTATCGGCGTCGTCGCTATTGGTACCGTCGTCGCCATTGGTACCGCCGTCGCTCCGGTGACAACGGTAGATAACTACGCATTTATATCTTTGATATTTTTTACTTATTTAAGCTCATTTTTTCCTGAAGTATTAACTAATTGTTTATTATTGTTTTTTAGGTGTTGAGGAGTCAAAGGAAGGTAAGTGCTGACAAATGCATTAATCAAACATTATGCAGCGAATGAAGTTAAATTAATATATAGTAAGGTGGGGAAAGATGGGACACCTTTAGCACATAATATCCATGTATCCTGATCGTGTTTTAAACAATTAACAACGGTCTATGGAAGTCGTGAGGATATAGTTTTATAATTCTTCGAATGTTCTTTATTTACTACTAGATGGGACGAGAAAACAGAGTTAAAAGGTGTCCCATCTTCCCCCACCATACTGTATGTTTACCCAAAACACTCGCCAGATAAATAAATAATAGATTCCTGAATGAAAACAAAAAAAAAAAACTAACGTACTAGCTACTTTTTCATATTTGCGTGAATAATCTTTCCTGTATGTTTATCATTACATAAAAAAAATACCGAAATATATTTTTTTGCAGTTGTGGACGAAGGAAAAAACCCGAAGGTAAGTTTTCGTAAAATAGTTTATTATAAAATTGTTCCAACTGAACAAATTTATTATATGAATAGTTTCGGAAAGAACAAGATTTTGACAACGAGTAAATGAATATATGCAAGCCATGGAGACAGGTATGATGTCATGCTTCATTACAAATATTAATCCTTAGAGAACTGCTGGGAACTCAGCAAATTTAAATCACTTATTTTTCCATGTTACCTTATTAACCCATGTCAACTCTTTTCGTACAGAAGACACAACTCATCGAAAAGCGTATTTTAAAACCCTGCTTTAATAAATTGGCAAACATAATAACTGGGTGATTACTTTAACAGACTTATTGGGGCATATGTTGCAAAATACTACCAATTTACAGCAGTAAATTCAACCCTTTAGTTTCAATTTTAGCTGTGTCTGTGAGTGTTTATATAGGAACTACATCATATATGTTTTGGAAGGTAAGAGTTTTTTATTTTTATAAGTATCATCGAAACAGTATCAAAATTTATATATATATCATCGAAACAGTGTCAAAATTTATATAAGTATCATCGAAACAATGCCAAAAAAGCATCGAAACAGTGTCAAAATGACGTTTTTTAAAAACAGCATTTTATCGAATATTTTTACGTAACTGCTAAAACTGATGCAACTTCGTGACGTCCTCAGATACAAAAATAAATAACTTTGAAAAATTCAAATATAATCAACCGATCAAATTCTTTGTTTAAATAGTGATGGGAATATTAGTCCGTTAGGTGTCACTGAAGGGTTAGCGTTAGACCGACCATATTACGGAATACAGAGAAACCGTCCATACGGAAATGTTTTATCTTTAAAAATACAAGAAACCCTCCCTATTTTGTCTAAAATTTCTATTCTAAGCAGAGTTTTTTAATGTTAGGTATAGCAGATATTGACTGAAACCGAGTTGCGACCATCTACAACACAAATTTCATTGATCTTGTTTTTATTTTAAATTTTCGCTGAAAAACGCCCACTCACATATATTTGTTTTTACGAGACTGCCAACCTTTACATGAAGCAGAAATTTAATATTAAACCAGCATTACGAAGGAACGCAGTGTTTTTTAAATTAACATTTGTACAACGAGATTTAACGTTCCCTCCGCGGTGCATAATGGGCTTTTAACAGCGCCTTAAACTAAACACGAAAACTTTTTGTCTTCGAAGGCAAACAACATCGTCTTTCAAGTTACGAGGCTGTTAAAGCCGCTCGAATATGCCACACATTGCCAGCGAAACTGGCGTGCATTTTATTAAAAAAAACCTTTTGTGTTCCTCGCCGCATATATCGCCATCTTTCAACTGCGCATTGTAGAGCTATGTTTACTTGGTGGTATTTGCCTTCCGCTGGTCGAGCGTTCGTGTTGGGAGTTGTTTACTCTGTTTTTTGTTTTCCGGGGTGGGGCTCTGTCGTCGGGTTGGGAGATCTTGCTTGTACTGCTCGAAAGGATTTTAATAAATCTTGGGAACATAATAGCGCCGTAAAAGCTTCGGACAACAATTGAAGCTTCGTATTCTTAACTGCGGCAGTTTCTTCTGATAGATAGAGCATCATGCTTCGCCGCTCAGGTTTACCAGCGCTTTACAATTTTGTCTTTATACAGAATTTGCATTCCTGTATACCCACGTGAAGTAACTTCAAAGGGGATGCATCTATACTACCAAGCTTGTTTTCTGTACCAGCATTTATGAGCATTTTTTGAAAGAAATGTTTGTTTTCTGTACCAGCATTTATGAACATCTCCAGCACGAAAACATTCTGTTTGTTGAATGTTCGCCAAAAAAAACATTGTAGCAGGTTAAATACGAACTCTTAATTTTTAGACGCCTCCTGTTTTTTTTAATATTTTACATAAATCAAAACAACTTATATTCTGGTGACAGATCGGGTGTAAATTGGAAGAAACGCCTTTTATTTACGATTAAACATATTTGCAACACCTCGTGGCGTTTTTAACTACTGTTTCTCATGCCTTTTTATGGCGTGTCGGAAGAAATTTAACGCTCAAGTATACCACACTTAAGAAGTGTTTTCTTATAAATAAAAAAATGAAGTTTCTTCTTTTAAAAGTGTGGCAGGAAAAACAAAACGTTTTAGGCAAACAGGGCTTTAACCTTTTTGTATTTTATCTTATGCTTTTAATTGCAACTTTTAACTCAGTTTATTAAAATACCACCCTTGTTAATAAGTATTAAACACAATATACAGTAGGGTGGGAAAAGATGGGACACCTGTTCATTCTTAAGTTCTCGTCAAATTTTGTATAATGCCGTATCTCTCACGACTTCCATATAGACCGTTGTTAATTGTTTAAAACACGATCGGTATGTTCGGATATCATGTGCTAAAAGTGTCCCATCTTGGCCCACAGAGCTATATGCTTGTTATAAAGTATTAAACACAATGTATATATAAGTATTTCAATCATTCAGTCGAGCCATTTCCAGAGTTGGTCTAGCATTCTTTAGATTTGCACTGATATCTAAATATATGCGTTAGAAAATATCATTTTTCAAAATAATGCGTGTGGTTTAGTACGTTGCCTATACACAGATGCCACTGATTTATTACGCTGATATTAATTAGCTATCGTCAGCAAGTTTTTCTTTCGTCACGGATTATTAAAACTGAAAATCGAATCTGTTCGTGTTTAGATTTTATTTGTTTACTAAATACTCCGCCGTGTAACATTTTCATTAAATCACTTGCTTTATCTAAACACTCAGGATGCTACATCACTTTATACACAACCGGTTTATTGTTGCTCATGTAACGGTATGAACTCATACACAAGTTCATAGAGTCTTCATCCAATTTTATGCAACAGGTTTACCACAAAATAAACTGATGTAAACAATTACAATATCCAACACAAATAGACTCATATTTGTACTTTGTTTTTTTATTTGTGTGTGTTTGTACATACAACAAACAGTCTTCGCCTAAAAAAATGCTTCTGTCGTTTCGGCGTTTCTTATCACGATAAAAGGAAGTAGAGTGGAGACTCCCAGGGCAAAGATTTTCGAAACTGGCATATGTAGTTTCGTAATCTCGTTCTTGTTGTGATAATAGAGCTTGTTGCATTTACTTGTTGACAGCTGAAGTAAAGCAGAACGGCCTTTGCCGCCTTCCGTGCTGTAACGTAGTTTCTCATAGCCGGAATTGTTTCCACATTTGGTTGTTTGTCTGGTCCGACAGAACGCGTGAAACTAAACGCGGAGCCTGAATTTATCACCGCGTTCTGTTTTTAAGAGGCTTCGAGTGGTCTAGTTAGTGTTTTGACATTACATACACTTCATCATGTATCAGGTTTTCATGCAATAAACTCGTTAGCAGCGTTTCTTAACGACCAGCGGTGAAGTTGGGGCGCACCACAACACGACATACTTTTTGCAGACATATCTGCTGTCATCGAGAAGTTGCTTCTCTGAATTTTTAATCCGTCACCGGAAAGGGAGCCGCGGCGAAAAGCATTGTTTTGACAACTTGGCTTCTCAGTCGAGCACCGACGCTTGTTTCAATTCGGCTGTCAGCGGCATAAAGAGCACTTGACCCGAAACGCATCGAGAGCTCGTCTGCCGACGATTTGTAAGTCACATTTGCCTGTAAGTCCGGTCGGCGTTAACACGACCGCTTGTTCCAAGAGCAGACGATGGCCCTTGAAGTTTTGTTTGTTTGTCAACTATTTCACATTACCGAATTGAACGACAGCGAGCGAACATACAGTGTGGAAATTTACCAACACACTTGAACAGTATGGCCCAACATCGGACTGGGTCGTTGATCACGTCCAAGGCGGTCGCGGTGTACAAATATTGGAGCCTGTTTTGTGTAACACAAATACTGATTCTAGTGACAAGAAACTCCGCGAGTTACGGAGGCCGCGTGGAAATTACTGGCCTGGCAGTTCTTTTCCTCCTCTCCAGACATCTTATCCCTTGGCACGTCGCAATTGTTTGTTGTGCGGGGAGCGCGCGCGCTTTTTCTTCGCGCTCACAAACAAGCGATATTACGGCACCTTGCTGTTTGTTTTATGCGCATTTGTCAGGAGACTTGGCCAAGGAAAGGGCGGCAGGGTTAACTCTGTCATTGACTGTTTACCGCATGCTACTTACAAGTATATCGAGCGAAGCCGGTAGCACTATCCAGATACATCTACCGGTGCAATAAATCGTAACCGTTTGTCTAAACAGGAAGTTTTGAGTTAGTTATCACGCAACTGCCTTTTATTTGATTACCACCAGGAATTAATACGAGTCAGATTTATCCCTTTGGCGATTGAAGATACGTGCGTGGTGTGATTACTCAGAAGCACAAGACGTCTCGTCAAAACTTTTTCGGTGGGTTAATATTTTTTACTTTTCCACTGGTAGTGAAACTTGATTAAGTGCGTAATCTGTTAAGTGACATCAACGTGTTGGTCATATACTGGACCGCATCGTGTAGCTTAAGTCAAAGAGGGGTAGATTGATTTATGGGAGTCGGGAAGGTATCAGAATGCGGCTGTGGATCCTTAGTGGTTGTTCAGCCGGTAACCTGTCATGCTGATATTCCACAGATGCGTTGCACATGACCTTCTCCCTTAAGAAATGTCATAAATCCTAGTTTGGCGGCAGGCAAATATTACGTCACTCCGGCGCTATGTATATACGCACTCCATAACACCCAAGCTTTTGTCTGTAGCGTTTGTGACGAAAAATTAACATGGTAGTTTTCGGAGCTCGTTTGACGATTCTCAGACCGACCGCGGACCCCGTGACGTCGTAATACCGGTTTTATTGCGCAACGGACGATAACTACGTCACTTAGAGCGCGGAGACATAACCGCTAAGCAAACAGCGAAGCAGGTGAGAGAATGACTAGGTGTATATATCAGCTAAACCGTTCAACGGGGTCGCCTACCGACGCCTTTATTCCTAATTTCATTAGCGAGACTTGTTTGCGCGGAACACACATGCTCAACAATAAAATCGTGTTTATAAATAAATAATGCTCCTTTGGTGCGACGACGACGGCGCTTTAGAGTAACCGCGTCTATTGATCCGCGCGTTTCCATAACCTCCAGGTTATTTGTTGCCTGCCACCATATTAGTCAGGGCACACAGGTTGTAGAGTAAACAATCGACGCTCCGATTTCCCGAAAAAATAAATGCGCGCAATCCCTGTCGCACAAAAGCAGCCATGGCGTCCCGCTGTGCGCATGTTTACTTTCCGACAAGGAAACTATATACACAGGTGTTTACGGTTATTTGTTGCTTACAACTTATCCCAAGCTCGCCCCTCTGCCGGCGGTGTTGGGCATATTGTCATCATAAACAAGTCGCATTCACAGCGGGAATTCAGCGGGTACGCGATTCAATTCATTCGGCTGTTTTGGCCATCGCTTTTAAACGACACAACATGAGTGTTTGTATTTCTTTTGATGATAATATGCCTTCTGTTTCGCTTCACTCCGGGCGTCGCCCCCGCTGTTCAGGCCCATTATGCCTCCTTATCAATTTGCTGTTTATTGCGTTAAGGGTCTTACAGCGTAAATAAGGCTTTGGATCTGTGCACTGCTGAATGTCATCGCTTTAGATCTTTGCTAAAATACGAATGCGAGACGCGTATTCTAAAATATTTCCAAGAAAGGTCAGTATAGACTTAGGATAGAACCCAACACCTTGGGCAAGCGTTTAGGAAAAATAAACTAGCACAAAGGTTGTGTTTGTTTAATGCGTATTTATATTGCATACCGTGTGCTTATTTAAGTCTGAGTGTCATAATCTGCAATAATAATAAACCCACTTAAGGGTTGTGCACCTAATTTTCCGGTATAAATAATAACAGGTAAACTAGATTGGCATTATAGTAAAAAGATTGAATTTGTTTGAATGGATTCCATAGCATAGGCCTTATAGGGTGTTATAAAGGCGCCTCTTCCGGTTGTGATTTTATTTTGTATCTCCCTTTAGGTGGAGCTCGCGGTTTTATATATGAATGTATACCAATATAATATGAGTAGCTGTACTACGGATCATATAAGTTAATTTAATTTATTTGGTATGGAGTTATTTATACCGCCAACGGGGTTGTATAGTTCAATTTCCGACTTGAACGAGCAATCGACAAATTTGTTTTCATAGCCGGTTGAAAACGTTGCGCAACATACAGTAGGGTGGGGGAAGGTGGGACACAATAACCACATAACATCAAAATATCCTAATCGTGTTTTAAACAAATTACAACGGTCTATGGAAGTCGCGGGTATACAGTTTTATGCTCTTTGTTTACCACCAAGTAGAACGAAAATAAAGGAAATGTGTCCCATTTTCCCCACCCTACTATATGTGTTGATATGTTGTCAGTGTATATAAACCAATGCATTACAAAGTTCAGCTTAGGTTTATTCAAAGCAAGCCGCTTGATAACAAAAATGTAAACACTGCTTCGCTATTTCTTTTCCACCTACGTCATGGCATAACTATTGGTTCTGTTCTTGTTGTTGACGAATCTGGTTCGCCACGGATCGCAATATATATGCTCACATGTCATTAAGCTACACACCTTAATGGCCGACCGTCGGTCGATCGCGGTAATGCAACCGCATTTGCAATATACTTGTCAAAATGTCGCGACCCGGTTAGGATAATAGAAAAATAAGCATTCTGCAAACCGTGAAACACCGAGTAATACTTGGATTCTTTCTCCTTAATAATTCACGTTCCTTTCGCCTTCGCTTGGACATTTTAAGAGGATTGTCATTGTTGTTTGGGACCGGTGGCCTGCAGGTGATACGTTTTAGTCGTCGTGACCCATTTTGTGTGGTAGTCAAAGAATTTCAATATACAGTATGGTAACAGTGTATGCATAGCACAAGCGTCGCAGTAGCTAAAGAATGCACTGAAATTACTACTTCGGCTCATTAGGATTGTAAACAGTCGGAATTGGACTATTGTCGACTGCGCTCACTGTTCAGGGCGCAGCATCATACATGGTTTCCTTTTCCCGGACAAGCCTTATTCGAATGGTTGGTTAAATTATTTCGCCCAAACCATATGTCGGTAATTGCCTTATGAAAAGACGAGTTGCAAGTTGTGACGGTTCGTTGTAGTAAGCAGGTACTTCGTCTGTGCGGAAAAGTAAGAAACTACCGATCGGTATCTTATATTCGTTGTTCAATCAGTCGTCGTGTTGTCAGTTTAATGATTGCAGCAATCTCCACGAGCAGCACATAAGCATTGTGTATATTAATGAGTAGATATGTATGCAATTGCAGTTGTCGTTGTGTTATTGTACATAGTCGTGTTACAGATTGCAGTAGATATATATTAATTGTCAAAAGACGCTTGCCCGTGGGAGCGCTAGGTATTCGACATCTGCTATAATAAAACAAAAGTCAATTTTTTGATGCATTGCAATTGTTACCTTGTATTACGCGTCAGTGCCATTGTCCTGACGTCACCAGCCTGTGACGTAACAATGAACCCATCAGTTGAGGAGGTGGCGGGTTAATCTCATTGCCAGGATTAGTAGATTCCTCCGTAATCTCAATACCTCGTACTTCGCAACCTTGTCTACTACTATCTCCCGATCTCACGATAGAAAAAAACTCATGCAATCATTTGTATCTGCTGGTGCGGTATAAAAGCATCACGTTTTTGCCTTGTCATTTAGGAGTGTTGGTTGGGCAGCAGAAGCAATCTACCTTGTGTGGTAAAATTTGCATTTAAAATGCGCAAGGTTTAATATTGGACTTGCGGTAAGGGATAGGAGAAGGTGTTATTAATGTGATGAGTTCAGTGTGCAACGTTTAACACAGGTCTGAGAAACTTAGGTCTACTGTAGCGCAATCGGATTACAATACCACATGCACACAGCGAGCTAAAAATAGTCTTTCCGAAAAGCAGGAACATAAATGCACAGCGGATATAATGCGCAGGTGGAATTTGGCATCCTTATAATCTTGCTAATAAATAAACTGCAAACGAACCGCGTCACCCGTTGCTCTGTTGCCGTTTGCACACGGGTAGTAAATAAACAAGAATTTTCCGGCGTTCTATTTATGGCCGACTTGGAGATAATCGCCGCTATATCTAGCAAACGTGCGTATTTTGTCCTGGTTCCCTAAGTCAAGCTGAATTGCCGAGATTTAATCTTCACCATCGCGTTATTTTAAGCCGCGCCAAACGTGCAGTCTGTATCTCACCTTTGTTTATTTGTTTGTTTGCTGTGCTGTTTTCGGAGCAGCGGCATAATGATGCACACATCCTTGCCCGCTACCGGTACCGCGGCGGGAGCAGTGTGTATCTATAAAAATAAATAAAAGACAAGCGGCTTTCAGGCCAGGAGAAAGGCGGGGAGTTATCTGCTTTTAACAAAAACCCACGTTCAGCGTGGTTTTGTTATTTCCTATGACTAATATCATTGTAATTTGACGGTTTACTTTTAAAGGCAAATGTATACGGGTAATATTAGAGTGAGTAATACCAGGGTGCGAATTACTTTATAATCGCAATTTGATCGTACCGTATGGTGACACCATTGGGCTGACATTTCGGAATATAACTGCCTTAATCTCCGAGCGACCTTGCTCATTAAATTAATCGGAAATCGTTATAGAATTCCTGGTATTGTAGTTTTAGTATTGTTTCAGCCGTTAAAAAACGTACACGATTGGTTGTAATGTTTCTACATATATTTATGTCTTAGTGATATATATGATTTTCGCTTCGTGTATTTATTTTAATGGATAAATTATCTGGTCGCTTTCGCCAAACAAGAGCATGGAATTACAGCTCTTTGCTGTTTACGTATATTGAAGCGGTTATGGGTAATCGCATTAACTGGTTATAACAACACGGAGGAGTCGTGTTTGTTTGTTTATTTATTTTGAGTTTACCTTTTACCGCGGGGGACGTTTTCCTCTAATTGAACTGCAGTAGCTTCGTGTGTTCAAGGCATACTTAACGTCAATCGGCTTTTGTTACGCTACGGATGGTGTAGGCGCATGTATAAGGGTTACTACTGGTACAGTATGGTATCGCTGGGTTGCTTGAAAGGTTAGTTTACTCGAAAAAAGCAGTTTTTACACAACGCATTTAGTTGCAGACTTTGTATACATTTTGTGGTTTTGAAATCGGTATAATAGTTTACTTTTAGTTTGCCCTTTGCACGCATGTATTCCGAGTAAGACATTTGTGTTTTGCCGAGAAGGTTTCACACACGCTATGTCTGAAGATTAGTTTATGTACTCTGTTAATCCCAGCTTTGGGATTCCTCTCAGGTCCACTTACTATCTGCGGTAATCCATCTTTGCGCACTTGGCGAACATTTATGAATCCGTTGTAGCTTTTCGAACATTTATAAACGCTATTATGATTGCAGAAAAAAAATCGTTTTTTTACGCTGGTGTACTTGTTTTGTGTTGAGCATTGTTTGTAAATCTTGCAGCCGCTCTGCAAAAGCATCACTCGAAAGTGTTTTCCGGAAAACCGCGACCGCAAAGCTCAAAGCAATTTGATCGAAATTGCTGCACAAGAAACATTCATCATTTGTCACTGCGAACTACCGGGGAAGAACAGGAAAAATTGAACATGCTGCGCAGAGCGGTGTTGCGCTTTTTTCGTCTCGCGGGTGACGCGAAAATCACGTCATTCTTTCCCTAGCGATTGTATTAAGACATCGCCATAACAAGGCGCTTCTGACTTGCAGCAAATATTGACCGCTTTGAAATAGGAGCTTGTCTAATTTTGAGGCAAATTGATCACGGCGATTAGATCGGTCCGTCGTGCGGGCTACCCTGGTTACGGGTAATTGGGACTGGTCAGGCGTATTTCTGCTTATTTGTTTGTGTCCGGGATGATTAACGGCACGGTCGATTCGCCAATGAAATTGTCGGCCCCTGGAAACTTGAAGTTGTCACCGATGATCGATCACGCAAATGCCGAAGTGACTTGGTCGCTTGAAGGCGGCTGCTCGCAAACAAAACGTGGGGACGCTCGATTTGGGCCGGATGGTCGTTTACACTGCAAAACGAGCGACAACGCGGTGTCTTGTTACTTGCTTGAGCTTGAAATTGTTGCCGAGCGCTGGACAGTCGGTAGTGGGGCCACTTTAGGGTGTCGTTCTCACGTTCACCGGTCTGCCTTGCTTTGTAACCGAACCCGCGGGCGGAGGGATTTGGCAGGTGCAACCACAACGTGTAACTCTTCTGACCAATGTATCGAAAGCCAGCCGTGGCGAGTTGCTGTCGGTAGTCGGTGATCGGATCCCCCTTGTTTATTTAGTCCCCAGTAATGGAGCTTTCAGTAGACGCTTGGCTCTTGCAGGGAAGTAACTCACTGCCGCGCCCAGCGATCTATGTCGTTATAATTATACTGGATTATTACGAACTATCAACCGCTTCCACTCAGTTTGATTAAAGCGCTTCCTTCGCGGTCGACACTTTTTCTGCATTTTCCTGATTGTCCGCGCAGGGCGCAACGACGCGTGAACAAATTGCTGGACTGGCGCTTCTCTCACAGTTTCGAGAAGAAATGCGCAGATTCGATTCGCAGCGGTGTCATTTCGTGTTTTGGCTAGCGGGAAAAGGTCGCATTGGCATGTGGCGGCAGAATCGAACCATTGAGCAACCTCAAGCTTACGTTCAGTTGTTATTTATTCAAAAGCAAAAGCGTCAGAAATATTCTAAAGTTAAACAAAATTAAGCTCACAACCGAGGTGTCAGGGCGTAAGCTGAGTTGAAACAGCAGGACCCGGTAGTAATTTTCCGGTCCAGGCCAGTATGCTTGTGTGCCGCGCATTGTTTACAGTTGCTGTGTATTTGACGCTCTAACTAAAGTGTGCGCGCGATTTCTTACAGTACCGAGTTGTAAACCAAGCGCTTTAAAAAATAGCAGGCATGATTTCTAATTAAAGCCAACAGCAGGTACTATATTTCTTTGTGCAAAGACATTATCCGGGTTTATAGAATGAAATAGTAAAAGTGAAGCGAAAGCCCAAAGCATGACTGTTTTTCAGGTTTAAGAGAATACATTAGACAGCTGTCGACCGGTGGAAACGCAGCGCTTTCGTGGCTCACATACAAGAGAGCTTAGGCAGCACACGAGGCTGTGTGGCTTGTATCCTGTTTACCAAATGCGCGTCTCTATTGTATCGGATCATTTTTCCTGTTTACCGCGAAACTGAATAATAGGAGATCAAACCTGCGCAGTACGAAGCGATATCATGCATACGCGTTAATGATGATGCGTAGCTACCGCAGAGGCGAATAGTGGTCTGTTTTTATTCACCGTCATTGGCAGGTCTCGTATTCAAAGCAGAATAGGCGCATTTACATGCATTACCGGCTGAACAGTTGCCGCTTAAGGGGATTAAGCGCAGTTTGCTTGTGGCATGTTTGAACTTGTTTTTATTTTTTTTAGTTATCGTGTAGCGACTGCAGCGCAAGGTTAACTTCATTTCTTTACTTTCCAGCGCACACTGAGGTGCTCTTATAGTTCTCTTGTCCTGAGAATGCGCAAGGCTGTCCACGAAAGCTCAGAGCCGCTCATTTCAGAAAATCAACCCAGCGAGGCTCGGTCAAACCATACGCCGGAACAAAGTGCCCGAAACCTGCCCGCCGGAATTGACAACGAATTGTTGCAGAGCATAGCATTGTACGGTCGGCTGGCCAAGGATACACGGACAAACAACAACTCGAACAATAACAGCAAGCGACAGTACTCTGGGAATTCCCCGCAGTCGAGAAGCAAAAGTCCTCGCCTGGATCAAAGTCCTAGAGCGGATTACAATAAGGAGAGTGAGGGTCAGCTGGGAGTTTTGGAGCTGGCAGCGCTACAACGACAGGTAATGGAATAGCTCGCAATATTTTGAATAATATTTCGCCTAATCAGATACATGTTTTCTCGTTTTCGACGTTCGTTGCGTTATATAGTCGCTCTATAAATTGTGTAGCGTAATTTTAGTGCATTGATCCATTAAACGCATTGTGATCATCGCCACATTTATGAGTTATTTCCGTTGTTGTACGAATCGCAGGCGCAAAGTTCACTTTAGAACAATACGTCAGACTGATCATGAACCGCAATGTTGTTCGGTTGCCCAGAAACTTGACTTATTCGGTTTGCGCTTGTGTATTCATATTTATTAAATACTACATTTGATGTAACTTGCCTTTGGTTACTCTATGTGCCTTTGAGATCGTGTATTTTAAAATACCTTTTTTGTAACCACGTACGAGCCAATTTAAAATAATGGATTCGACATCAAATCCTACATTTAGTAGTTCTGCTCGCCGGTGTATTAGAACAGGAGCATGTAGGTTATCGTGTCCGCTATCGTGTACACGATTTAATCAGCTCACTTCGGCTAGATCCCCATGGGAGAGGGTTATTTGTTTGTCAGCTGTGTTTGTGTACAGCCGCACACCCCTTGTAAACATCGATCCGTGGATCGAGCTTAGAGATCGATATTGAAGCACAGGATCCTAAAATCAACGATTAACCTGCGTTTACCGGCGTCGAAATAGAGCGGAAAAGAAAGCAGAATCTGCGCAATGTATATGTTGTCGCTGAAAGTCTAATTCCCACACATTTTCGAAATCATGTCAACGCGATGATGCTTGTTTTCGATTCGTAAGCGACCTGCTTCCGTTCGCCTGTCATTTCACTGCCTTTTACATATTTCTCACATTTTGTTGCCTAAATGACTCCGTGCGGGACCAGTAAATATGTCTCCAACGCTTCTTTGAACGAAGCTAGTATTAAACCGGACTGTTTAAGTTTAACAGTCTGGAAAAAATATTTTCTTTTTTCTTTTATCCACTATAAAATGTTCCTCACGCCGTTCTTTGCAGGCAATGCAACTTGCCTTCTTACAACAGTCCACCTTCAAAAATCAGGACAAGTCAGATCTTCCTTCTAGCCCAGAAGAGGACGGTAACAACATGTCCGTTGCGGCTGGCTATAAAAATCCCATGGCGGTTGCCATGGCAGCAGGGGTCCTCCCAGCTACGTCATCAGCGCAACAGGTCAGTGACGTCATGGATTATTCGTGGTAAAGGCTTAAGGACAATCATGTATACCTTTGGGTTTTAGATGCTTAGGCAATAACGCATATAGCTTAATGTTTATCTACACAGATGCAGCAGTTGCTTTCCCAGCAAGTATTATCCCCGCAGCATCTGCAAGCTATAATGCAACAACAAGCCTACTCAGCCCAGGTAAGCTTTTAATCCTATTGTTTGTATAAGCTTATTTTCTTAGACTCTTGCAGTCGACACACTATGTTAAGTACAATTTTTAGAAAACGCTCAATTACAGCGCGACTTTAAACTGGACTTTAGCACATTTTTAGCTTTTCAGTTTTACACATATATCTTTCGTATAAGGCTGGCGTAATTTGCAAAAAGTATTGTTTATGTTTTCTGCGTGTTAAACATATATATGATTATATAAGAAACATAAGCGTGACAGCGTTAAGGTATTGGCATAACTTGCATGTTTAGCCTCGTGAGCTTGAACCATGGTAACAAATTAATGAGCCAGAAATGGCAGCCGAAATCGCATTTTAGCCTTCGCGTTCAGAGCTCGAGAAAAATGCGCCATTTTGGTAGCGATTTAGTTTAAACAGCGTCTGAAATTGGCCGAAACGCGCTCAAGTTTGTAGCAAACAAATAAAGCTAGGTGCCGGCGTCCGGTTTCGGTCGTAGACGCTACGGATGGTCGAGCAAGCAATCAGCTTAATGGACCTCCTGTCAGGGCGATAGACTGCTAGATACTAATTAATGTCGGTGGACTGCCCAGAAATGTGATGCTGATGTCGTATCGATTTAAGCCTTTACCTATGTTCTTCCGATTGTTCATTGGCCGGTTTTGATAGTCTATCTAAGATTTTCTATAGGGTTTGCGGTTTGTTACATAAAAATCGTGATAACTTTCCCGCGTTGGGTCGCAGGGTCAAGCGTCGGAGTTTAGTTAGCCCCAGGCCCCCGCGTGCGTTCTTTGTGTTTGATTTACAGCCCCATGGGCCAGCGGCGCCGTAGCACGAAGCACTTGTTTCCGTTTATCCGCTTTAGGGACCTGGTGTATATATAGAAAAGCTTTTCCTTGTGGTCAGTTAGATCTTATCTCTCGTCACAACATGGTAATCATCCAGCAATGCAGCGCCTTTGTAACCAACTTCAATCACAAGCTTTCTGCCTGGTGTACCAACAGACACTGACAGCACCGCGTCCACCTTCGCTGACCACAAACAAATTTACGTCGCCCCTGACCACATCACAACGCTCGCTGTTGCGCTTTAATCTATTTCCTTTTGCTCTAACCTGTTTGTTCAGGCCTTGTTTTGTAACGGCCTGCACTTAATTGCCCGTCGATCGCAGCGTTTCCGTTTTTCCTCGTCTTATACCTGTTTGTTCTTTATACCACAGCACCACCAGGCGCAGATCCACGAATTTTACCGGCAACAGCAAAAACAAGTCCAGGACTTTCAAATCCAGGTAGGAAAAATTAAATTTTCATTTTCCCATTAAATCTGAAATGGACTATTTTTTGTTCTATTTTAGTGTGTCATAAGCCCACCATATTCTAGCGTGTAAAAATCATCTAGGATTGCCATTTACCGCAGGTGTATACAAGCTTAATGAGTACAAAGTTTCCCTAATGTATTAGCGTGCATGACGTGTTCGCACGGTGTCGAGTATTATTAATTTCCGTCGCGAAAAGAGCGAACACGAGACCGCCATGCCTGTTATCTCTAAGCAAATATATAAGCGTCGTGTGTACTTGGAAGTTCCCGATGTGTACTCTGAAAGCATCGCACCTTTCTGTAGGTATCGCACCTTAATTTCGTAGAACAGTGCACGTCATATTTTATAAGGTGCGTGCGATTCCTTAGCGGGCGTATTTTGGCGTTCGCATTAGAATCGGAACAAAAGCGGTCTTCGATTTATTCCTGCGGGACAGACAACACCGATGCGCCTTTGATCAGATTCTGTTGGCTTGGTGACTGCGCCACGTTTTTGTTGAAAGACATGCGCCACGCGACGAGATAATAAGTAAGATGATTCACCCACCTCACCCCATAGTGACTGACTCACAGGGTAAAACTATCACCTTGGACCCCATAACCGCAGCCCAGACAAAAACTTTCCATTGTTATTGTCAAGGGCAATAAAAGTCTCATGTTATAGTTTCCCTTTTTGTCTTCTAATTATTTTGAGGTTGACTGCAAGAATAAAATTTACCGATCACTGATATGCTAAAAACGTTCATTTATTGCTAAATTATTCATTTGCCAATAAAACATTCGTAACTTTATTTTTATAGCGGAATTAGATAAATACGCTAGAACCCCCTATATACATGCTATACGAGTTTATTAAACCATTTCCTTAGTACAATGGGTGGTTTTTAACACGAAATTGGCTGTCTGTATAATTTGCCAAGTTAAGCGGTAGTGTATACAACCACCCGTACGCACATCCATAACACTTTAGCTGCTTTTACTTGCTCGCTGTCGAATTGAGGCGTGCACTTGAACTCTGGTTAATGTTAAGACGAGCAGTCGCACTTTATATTACGAATACGGCGTTTTTTGTTTGTTGGATATATACTTGTTGAAACGGGGCATTTGATATTCATTGATAAACTTCCCATGTGAATGTCAAACAACGCTTTCTATAACGCTTGGTTCGCCACACAAGTCTGCGCATGCACAGTAGATCTACGTTAGAGCCTGTGTGCCAATCATGACCCTAATCGACCCAAAGTGCCTGACCCGCCATAGGGTGGTCAGTTACCAAACATCTCCGGTCTGAACACACTCTGTTAAAAAAGGAAAATATCCACCAGTGCCCCGTACCGTTATCCCAACCCAGCGACCCCAAACCTGACCTTGTTTACTTGGGCGTAAGATTACGCTTTTACGCGGCACGGACTCTACGGTGGTAACCGAACCCTGGATTTCGAGCGGGCCGTCCCAGAAGGCGCACAGATTTTATCTTTCCATTCTGCGTAGAGCCTGAAGTGTCCAGACTCGGCAGATATGGCTAAGTAGCAACATTCCAAATATAGCGGCGCGTTTTCTCGGGCGGGCCGACAAAACGCAATGACGCCTGTATTCATAGTAATGACGCGGTCGCCTTTTATATACGCCTAATTCAATTAGTTTCGGTGAACCGACTCGACGGGATATCTCATGCAACGGAACGCCGCATGTTCACTGTTGTGTAGTGCGATTTTATTTGCTGATTTTATCAAGTATTTATCCGGTCGTTATTCAGCCCATATTTACTGTTTACTCGAGCTTTCGGACGAATGCTGGTTAAACGTTTGTCGTCGCCCAAAAGTAAACTCTCTCCCGCCTATGAGATTTATAGCATTTCGATAGGAAACCGCCGTTAATGAAATGGGGAGTCCGCCCCGTGTTTTACTGCCATCAACAGATGTTTTGCTCAAATCTTGTCTTCTTTCCAGCCAACTTACGACCTAATTCAAATTCGTTGTCTAAGTTTCCCCACGTTTTGCCAAGAACCAATCCTCGTCATTCATCGCACGTAATCGGTTCAAATCCATATATTGGACTCTAACACCGCAAATTATTCCTCGAATCCATCGCGCTTTGCTCTGTCGTTTATTTGGAAACCAGCGTGCATCAATAAAATCTAGAAAGTATACGTCTTCATTTTAAAAAGTACAATTTCGAAGTTTTATAAACGTGTTACCCATAACTCCTAAAAACAACGCGGCAGCTACAATTAAAGCCACGGTAAATTCAATGTGATTTCCAAATGTAGTCAAATCCACTACGGTGCTATTACGCACGAGTGCTGACTTAGATTGTATCAACAGTAAGTCATAATTATCCGCACTTGACATTTGTCACCATCCAGGCTTGCCTACACGCGTGGTAGAGACTGGCGAATGCGCATGTAATGTACAAACCACTGCCTATTGAGATGACTTGTATACCTTTATTAATAAAATAAGCGCTGGAGCAACGCCGCAGGTCAGCGTACCCTTTCAAAACAATGCTTTTTTTCAATAGAGTCTTTGAAAAGTCTACTCTCCCAATAGGTCGCGATTCCTAAATTTACCTACGTGGGTGATCCGGCGTAATGAAATTTTCCCCAACAGTAAGCGTAGCGGGAAACGAAGTTAGGCGAAGAAAAGTCGTGTGCAGGTCAAACTATTACTCGCCTTCCTACAAATACATGGACGAGAGATGTACATTTCAAAGCTGGGCTGTAATTCTGTCACAAAAAACTAGCGCGATGTTTAAAGGCTTATAAAATGCGTTAATGTTCAGCAATTTACCACATGATGTATCGACTCCGCCCGTTTTATTATAGATACAAACAAACACAGCTCATGCAGTGTTTACTGCTTCAAAGAACGCAGTTCCGCCATTGTATTGTTTATTGGCATCTCTCCCTCAGTCATGTTTTCTCCACTCGTATTTTACAAATAGGTTTGGCTGCTTTGTCGCGCGACATCTGTTGTTGTTTTGTCGATATTGTTGCTCTAATCGCCCCCGCAATTGCTTTGCTTCTACGTATCTCACTACTTAGTGCTGCCAGCAGGAAACCACATAACCTGCCTTTCGCGCTCCTTTTGGTATAAAAATATGATAAAATACAAATGTTGTTAAACTGTCTACCGATCATAAATTTATGCAAATGTTTTCAAGTAACCTGTACTTAGTTTGGCCGATTTTTCTCTCTCTATACTCTATTATGTGAATTCCCATTTACTAGCTCGGTATCAAATATGGTGAATTTTTTTTTTACCTTTGTTGTCAAAATTTCAATCTGGCAACACTCTGCTTGTTGTTTCCTACTTTTTGCGCATATCCAATGCATCAAAGGTCGGATTGCTTCCGCTTCGTGAGGCACCCCACAATTAATAGATTTTACGTCGTCTCGATCATAATTCCCAACTTGGAATATACGATGTAACTCGCCCAGAAGAAGCCCTAGCCTTGTTGTCTGTTGTAGTAACGGTCAACTGGAAATAAATCATTAAAAGATCACGGAATTCGCTCGGGACACGTGTTACTATAGAAAGTGACGACTCTATCGTTTGCTTTTATTGCGTTTATTCGGCCGAGTGCGATTTGTGTATCGTCACGCCCCACGCTTGAAAGACGCCGTCGTTCCAACGTAATCTTCCGTTTTAAGACCGGACCCAAATTGCTTTTCCGGCGGGCCACGGTCGCCGCGGACGCCCGCGAGTTTTAATTAGATGCTCGGTCGCGAAATCAAAGCCTTGTTGTGTGTTGGCGGCGTTGGTTTATTGCTTCGGAAGGATGATAGGACCGGAAGCACGATAACCGACTTTATAGTTGCGATTGCTTTTTTACGGGCTTGCTAGCGTGGATGGAAACACAAGCAATTTTTCACGGAGGGTTGACTTGCATTGAAGTCGAGCACGGGATGGACCAGTTAGCCCACACTGAGCTGTCTAGTTTGTTTATTTTTAGACTCCGCCTCACCCGTGCGCGATTATTAAAAACCTATTCAGCGTATGGACAACTAATCTTTGTTGTTATATATACCCTACATTATTTCGAATTCGCAGGCATTCTGTTTATGTTTATACTTATCGTGCTCAGAATTTGTGGTCGTTCTCTTCGATGCCTGCATGAATCATATTTCCTTGATGTATAATCCTTCACCTGCGCCGACCTTTAACGTTAATTATTATAACCTACAGTGGCTTCTAAGATTCTATATATTAACCACCATTTAACGTTTGCAGCTGGCCGCCGCCAAGCAGCAGCAAAAAGGCGAGGTGAATGACGTCACGAGTCACCATAGCAACGGCGCAAAGCTGAGCAACGAGCAACAACTTCAACAGCATCTTGCGCTACAGCAACTGGTTCATCTCCAGCAAATGCAGCAGCAACAGCAACAAGCAGCAGCAGCGGCATTACAGCAACATGGCCTAGCAACCGCTGTAGCAATGGCCCAAGGCCGCCATGGCAACGGGAACCAAGGTTTGTTTAAAACTGCTTCCATCCGCATGTGTATAATATGCTGACGTATAGAATGTCATATATAGATTATTAAATCGAATGCTAATTTTCATATCGACCTCCAGCAGACATGTCACCAAGCGACATTCAGCAGCTTATATTAAAGCACGTTGCTGAAACCGCCACCCCGAAGAAAGAAACACCTATGACGTCACAAATGCAGTCGGACAAGCCGATTTCCTCCATCCGGTCACGTGATCACTCATTTAACGGGGAAACACCGAATATGAGAAGGTAAGATTTTTTTTAAACACTTTTTGTGTCAAATACATGAAATGTAAAGTGGTTCGAACTTAGATAAATGGAACTAAATTATTTTATATTTAATTGGATAGTCATTGAAACTAAGTGATAAAAGGATTCGTTCAGCTTATTTCGCATGTGAGTGCCATACAAATCAGTCAATACAAACGTGATCTATATATTGTACCCTTTCTCCCGTGCCTATTTTAAACAAGGCGTTGCGGAAAACACACGCCACAAAACCTAACAGCATGCCATGCATTATGCTGGCGTAGTTCATCAAGAGTCGGGTAGGTAGGCCACGTAATGTCGTGTAATGCGATCGTGATGCTCTGACGTATAGCAGGGCCGGTAACTTCTCCTAGTCCCACCCGAGCACAAAGGGGTGCTGTGTATATTCATTTAATCTGGCTAATTTTTAGCCCAATTCGTAGTGCGTATCAGCACGTATCCAACGCCTGTTTTAAATTTGGAAATATAATTAAAGCAGTATCTATTTTACTGTAATCCGCTTGTCGCTCCATGCTCTTACGGTTAGATTCTCCTTGGTATCTCACGCCGGCTAACTCTATTTCAACTAACCTTTTCCAACAAAGATACCGTACCCCCTTACACGTTTGTGTACCGATTTAAATAGATTGTGATCTAGTATGGGATGACTATAGCGTTCGAAACCGTTATCGCAGTTTCTCGTTTGTGGCCAGGTTATCGCATCCAAGTTCGTGGTCACATGGTGCAATAAACAATTTGTTTATGTTTACATGATATCGGTTTCTGGTCGTGTCGTGACTTGCACTTCGTGAGTAAGCCACGCCTAAAAATCGACCAGGTCATCTTAGATGCAATTTTTAAAATGGTTTCTTCTTTTTTAATAGATTCTGAAGTAGTTAGTTTGTAGCCTACACTCCAAAAAAAGACTCTCACCGGCAAATTTGGCGTGTTTTTTTTTTCTTTAAAATCAACACAGAATTTTTCATTTTTATTTTTACTGAATCGAAACACTTTTATACAGAATCTCTAGCTCGAAGTCACCCAGAGAAAATTCCCCGGACCCCCCACCAGCTCCCCAACCCCTATTTGCTCATGGGGTTTGCAAGTGGCCTGGGTGTGACGTTGAATGCCCGGACATACACACCTTTCACCGGTACGAAATAGATGTTTTATATTTAAATAGGTTACTTTATTTAAAGCCAACAAATATCTATAAAACCGTATCCTCACGACTCCCATATAGACCGTTGTGAGTTGTTCAAAAAACGATCAGAATATTTAGATATTATGTGCTAAAGGTGTCCCATCTTACCAAACAGTACTGAGTCAAAGTATTACTTAAAATCAAAACTTTGGCTTACTAACAAATGGGACGAGAAAATAGAATGATAAGGTGTCCCATTTATACCCGCCCCACTATATAAAAACACAAATATCAATGTTCTTTATACTCGAATTTATTGAACTAAATCTGATGGCGCGCGGTTTCTTATGTTCAGTCCGCATAAACATAGAAATACAATAGTTGATTAACATAGAAACAGCATAACTCGAGCCGCTCCCCGATCAAAGTAAATATTTACGCTTTGACTTGGTGTACTGACTGACTTATAACTTTATGAGTGGTTGGGAATCTTGTACAGAAGGCTAATTGTGTGATGTACAGTATATGATGAGAATTTCTCGAAAACCAAGCAGACATGTTCGGTTGTACATGATAATATCACTAATAGTTTAAATGACTGAACTCCTCTGTTTATTTTTACTAAACCAGTATAAATTCCACATGTACACACAAAACATTACAGACTGAAAATCAACATATACATTTAAACACTATAATACAGTGCGTTTCTCTTTTCCTTTGGCCACCTTAGCGAATAAATCTAAATATTTTCTGGTCGATTATTTGCAAATATATGTGTTCGTTTGCGCCGTTAAACGGTAGGCCGAGATTGGGAATTAAAATTCCCACGATGTAAAGCGGTTGTGCCGTTAACACCTCTATTTATGACGTCACTGTCGGATGCAATTAGCTGGAACTTCCTTCGAAGGTTGTTATTAAACGAGATTAAATAAAAACGGCGGCATAATAGCAGGAAAGGTGTTGAGATTATGAGATATTGCAAAAATTATTTTTTCAGTATTTGCCGCAACAGGTTAATTAAGCTTGACGAAACTTATAAAAAAAGGCGCCACCGTTAAAATGGATCGTACTGTTTTTTTTACTGCGAAACTGTTTGTGTTTTTGTAATAGGAAAATACGGTATTTCCGCTCCATTAAAACGAAGATGAAAAAATATTTAAATTCCAATAAATTTCAACAGTGGCTTGGTTTAAGTAAAGCATAAGTTTGGTTGGAAAAAAGAGCAAAGTCGTAAATAAAGTTAACGACGTTCTTTCCAGAAGTGTCGGTTTTTGCATCTTTTCCTCGCTACTCCCTAATTCGTTTTTTCCTGGTCGTAAAATTTCGCTCAAAATATTGTTTTCTTTCGCTGCGGGAGCATCACGGACAGCTCTGGTTTCCTCCGACTGCAGCAACGCTTAACTAAGTGGCGGCTCGCTTTCCTCAGTCATTACTTATTTATCCTTCGCATTCAAGCCGCGCCCGACAACAACGTGGCAATTAGCGTCCTCCGCCGGCCTCGGGTCGTGGTAATCCGGCCGTACACAAACTTCGCTCCGGGGTCGCTGCTCCGAGGTGAAATCACCGGTCACGTAGTGCCGAAATGAGCGCTTTCCGCCGCAAATTATACCATCTCGACCCGTGTACTACATAAGCGCATAATAGCGCGAGGTCTAAGCAGTGACGCAAGCATAATAAAAACATGGCCGACCACAACCAGTTTCGCTCACACACACTTGGAAATGATCTCGCCCCCAAGGTGTGCCAGTCAATGCGTAATTGACGTTTCCACCAGGACGCAGCTAATAACGGAGTCTGATCCCGTAAACCAGTTGTATCCGGATACAACTGCTTGGAGCTAAGCCAATACATACACGGCAACATGATGCGAAATTACTTGATGAATATGAACTGGTGGTTTATTGTGGGCGGCATTTTTGAGCCGTACAAGTGCCAAAATTTAGCTTTTTTTGTAATATAACTAAATTAAACATGACAGCGGTAAACGGCATATTGCGAATTGAACCAATTTGCGGAACTTGCAATATTCAGATACCCGACAATTGTAAAGTAACAATAAAGGTCTAAAATTATCGGAGATTGCGAAACGCTTGGACACCTGAAGCCAAGTTTAATTTGTTTCTCGTTACGATCAAACAGCGATTTGTGGTAAATACCGGTCGTCGCAACACCAAAGCGAAGGTCGCTCTTTCATCTAAGCAAAAGAACGTTATGTGCGGAATAAGACGCGCTAATCACAAGCTGACAACAACAGCAATTAGATGGCCGTAATTGACGGAAGTTGGCGAGCCGTTTCCGTCACCAGTCATTCTTTTATGAAAGGTGTTGCGACTCGTGTACGGCACCGCCACGGTGCTTGATATTTGCTGTCCAGCTATTATGACTCGTCGCTTCGGGCTTGCGGTGCTGTGAAACGAGCGAATCAAACGATATTAGCTTCACTTCCGTTTGAAAATAGGCGTTGAAGCGCTTTACGGTTTCGTCATCAAAGTTACAGCAAGCGACGTACGGTGGGTCCCTTTCAGCTCGAAAACGGTCGAGCACTGACGGAAGGAAAATGAATAATTGTGCTATAGGGCCATGGAGCGTACGACCTATTGATTTTGACTTGCGTCTCAATGCAAGAACCTCTTAGAAGCCGCGTACTTACGTATGCGATCTTATCCGCGTGTCAGTCTCTGTTCATTTCGGAGCGGCGACTGTCAGCGATGCCAGCGCGCGGTTTTACACTGGCCCGCCATAAAGCACAACGGTCCGGATCGCAGTGACAATGCCACCCTAGTGCCACAGTTCAGATGGAGGGTTATCGCAACAGCCCAACCCAACGTATTTATAGTGGCCGTGTATCGAGATCTATAGACACCGTAATATCGTACCGTTATGTGATGGATCATACCTGGGCAATATGCTCGCCTAAATCAGATGTTTTCTACACCCAAGCTCCCACGGGTATAGGGTGATAAAGTAAGAAACATCTGAACTGCTGCAATAACATATTAGTTCAGGACTAAAACATTCACTCCCCAACGGCTTTTCAATTTTCTTTACAATTCTACTTTCCGGTAATTCAAACTTTCGAGTTAAAATAATCTGTTCATATTAATATAGTTTTGTGGGGTAAGATGGGTCACCTTTAGCACATAATATCCAAATATCCTGACCGACTTTTAAACAATTAACAACTGTCTATTGGAGTCTTGAGGATACGGTTTTATAATTCTTTGAATGTTTTCTGTTTACCTCCACATGGGACAAGAAAAATAAGATGAAAAGGTGTCCCATTCTGTTATGTATTGTACAAGCTTGTTGTCCACCCTATATGTCAGCTTCATAACTAATTGAATTGTTTTATTTTTCAACAGTCATCTCAATCGTTCCCATAGTCTGGACGACAAAAGTACAGCACAGTGCCGTGTGCAAATGCAGGTCGTGGAGCAATTGGAAAAGCAGGTTTGGTTTTATTTTAATATTTCAATAATATTTGTTTGGCAAATGCTGGAAAGAAATTTTTTGATGTTTTTTCGGTTGGAAGTCGCTACGATTTTCCACTTCGGTAGTTGCAGAAAATCGAAGACCGCAAACGCCATGTTTATGCAATAAGCGACAGAACATGTATCGATTGAGCTGTTTGGTCTTCTCTAAATAGCACGTAGAGTCAGTGCGTATTTGGCTCAAGTTTATTAATCACACATCGGCCATTACAAGATTGAAATCCCTATTTAAATCCATTTACACGTAATCATCAAATGTAAGGTCTATATTCAGATTGTTTTCGATATACGTATAGACATTAATAACAAAACGTAGTGAAACTTAAAATAGAATGCTGATCAAAATGCCTCGGCTTGAAACATTACAGTAGCCGGCAGTTGTTTTTTATGCGCCGGCTAAGATGGCTCTTCGGTAACCTAATTCGGCATCAGAGTCCGTGTACATTTCCCCAGCACTCGTGCACTGATCCTGTTTAGCAAAGGCGTCAATTGCTGGACCAGAAGTCAGGTGCTGCTTACGCACAAGTGCACCTTCCGCGTGTAAATACTCGGCGTATACAAAACCAGTTTATTCCGCCCGAATCCGCTTTGTTTTAGCAAAATGTGACACCGGTCCTTCAGCGGGGTGCGATTTCCGCAATCGAAACGTAACGCTTGTAGTTGCCCGTTTAACACCCTTTTGTTTTGGCCCGGAAAGAATAAGAAAACCACATCTTATGAGATTTGTGTGAATTTTGTTTGGCAAGAAATCGGATAACTTGGCCTAAATTCAGCAGTTCAATTGATCCAAGCTATTTCGCCAGTTTACAACAGTCTTTATATATAATGCCGAACGGTTTGTTTGGCTGCAACTATACGGTCAATTCAGCTGAGCAAATTTTCGAATGCGGTGCTTAAAAGGATCATAAAACCAGTGCAGCAACCTGGTCAGTTTTATTTGAACGGAACTTCGAAATTTAACAAAGAATCTCCTTTAAGACGAGCTTTCCGCCGCGTTATGACGTAACACGACTCATTGTCTCGAAATAAACAAGCGGCCTGCTCGAAGGTTTATTGTGCCATAAAAGCGAATGTTTGCTAAGCCCAGGCGTGCTACAAAGGACGGTTAAATGCGACCGATTTGGCGAAGATAGGGATCGGCCTATTGTTCCTTGCGTATATCGCAATATTTATTTGTGGGGCGCACCCACGGTCGTTAAAAAGCTGCGGTAACCTACGTCTCCACTGGCTCGAAATTAAAATCGTAAATGTTTCGGTTAAGTTTTCCACAGAGTTCCAAACATTCCAGATCGATTTCAACATTTTTTATACCTTTGCTTAAACATACCTACAGTTCGTTGATATTTTGAGAGTATACTGGTAGTTTCGTTTCGGTTTCGCACAATGTTTTATGATATCCAAACGATGTTGTGTATTTTAATACAGGCATGTAGTAGGGCGGGGTAAGATGGGACATTGATAACTGTTAAATACACGATCAAAAATAGGGGTTTTGGTGCTAACGGTATCCCATCTTACCCACAGCATTATTATTTACTTCTTCCGTCACTAAAAGCGTCATAGGTTATAAATTGTATTGTGACGTCACAGCTTATGACCAGCACGTCATACGTCACTAGGATTGCTGTTGTTTTTGTTCCACACTACATATGACCTGTTGACATGTTTTCTTTTATCAGCCGACACCCAAAATGATATGGTCACTATTACAATAATCGCCCTCTAGCCTGCCTTGTTAGTTTAAATCGGGTAAATAATATCCGTTCTCAGATTCGGGGAACGGAAGATTAAACGGTTCAATCCGGTTCGCCGGTGTGTTACGTCACAATTCTGTTTGTCATCCCTTTCCTGACGTCATAATTTGTCGGGTTATTTTAAAATTAATAATCGAAAAGAAATCGAGCGAAATGAGCTTTCGGTAGGAAAACATCATTTTTCATATGCGATCGCATTTTTTGTCGTCGAGATCAAATCTTGATGTACGACGCCAAGCGCACGACACGCACAGATCGCAGGGTTGACAAACTGCACTGTGACGTAACAAAGAAGTGTTATTACCACATAATGCACATGCATTGGCCGCGCGACAGGCGAAACGAATCGGTTTATTTGCAGCGAAGATCGCGTCGTTTTTGACGAACGGTTGCGACAAAACGACAACAAAGCCCATCATTATCTTGCAATGATCTGAAAATGTTGCTGATCTATTTTTGGCTCACAATTTACAAAAGCAAATGAGATTTTTAAATCTTTTTTTTATGTCCAGCTCAACCAGGAGCGTGAACGATTGGATGCAATGACTCAACACCTCAGCGGGAAAGAACAAAAGCTTGAGACACGTGACGAACGAGTTGCCATGGATACTACAGGAATGACCAATGGAAAAGCGGAACCTTTGGAAATGCGACATCAGTCACTACCGGTAAATATTTTTTTTTAAATCTTTGAAAATGGTTTGGCAGTTATCGTTTAATTATAGACACTTGCGTGTATCGTATACAACAGCACCCGTTTTATGTCGCCATGATACTGCTGGGTGCTTAGTCAACTCCGCTGTAAAAATTTCACGAGCATAGTTCAGTGCACACGTTACTATACATACTGAAGGCCTGGGAAATTTCGGGCAAATGTTGTTGTTGTTGTCGCTATAGTCGAGAAAGGATCTTTTTGTTTCTTTAGCAGGCGAGGTGTTTATGGCACACACCGCCTAAAATGACATATACGCACCTTAAAACGGGTCGTAACGGTGACTGGCCGATTTTGCAGGCGGTCCTTCAACAAAGTGCACGTCCGTAAACACGGTTTGTACAGCAGGCAGCTTTCCCACTACCAGAAACAAACACAAAACAAAACCATTGCTTTGATCAGTAGGGCTCTTTGCATTCGTTTCAACTTTGAAATAGTTCGTGACATTTTGAATACGAATCTTCGCCGGAAGGATTCGGAACTTGGCATCTCTAAATTCCTTCAAGGTCATTAACTAAGCAAGGCCGTGGCGTCTCTGCGCTCGTGTCGAGCAGGCAGGCATTGTGTATGAGTTTCTCGAGTGTTGTCTCGTTTGTTGCCTGCCACTGTCGGTCGCTTGGAGAACGCTTGAGCCCGCGCTGATGGGCCTTGAAGACGCGACGCTAATTTTGAGCTAAACAGGGACAACAACAATTAAGCGACGCGGTAAACAGTCAAGTGCCGAAGCGGTGGCCGCCTTTGTGAGGCGAGAAGTCAACTTGACCCTGGAAGAATGGGTACAAAGCTGCGACAACACTGTAAAGATGCCGCGCGTATTGAGTGGAAGGCCGACGGTGCACAAAGCGCAGCGAGCGAGTTAAGTTAATAGCGCTGAAACTTCATTTCAAGCGGATATCGCTAATTGTTCGCACCAATATGACCCGAGCATAGCCCCGTGATATCACCGCAGATGCTCATTGAAACTTTTGCGAGTCATGGCACTCATCGAAATTGTTTATCCAGCACCTAAAACCTCTGTATCATAAACCGCGTAATGTGTTTGCATAGTCACTCTTCTAATGGCAATCTTGTGTAGTGCTTCCCTGGTTTTGATGCGGCCAGTGTTTCCAGGCAATTAACGGCAAAGTAAAACGCCTTCTCGCCCAATCTCATTAACGGCAACACTTTTCGCCTTTGTATTTTCTGTGACGTGCCTTGAAGTTCGCATCAAAATAAACTGTTTAGTTTCCTAAGTGGGATTAGTTAGGACCTGCCAACTCATCCCCGCGAAAATACCTCAAATTCCTTTTTAACTCGCCGAGATACATACCGCTCCTTGATCGAAATTATCGCACGAAGAAGTTCATTCACTGCACCTTGCGTTGACATAACGTTTAATCTTGGAAAGTGGTTCGGCCAGCTGTTGTATATAATATACCACCTCAGTGTCTGGCATTAACTTCAGTTCGCAGCTCAGCGCGAAAACAAGAGCGATTAATTACCAGTCGTGTGACATGCGCTGATGAATAATGCATTTTTAAACTGCCTTTATATATTACAGGGTCCCAACAACAACAACAACAGTCATCACGGGATGGCGCTCGCACCCTTTCCCGCCCACCCAGTGACGTCACGCACCCCTAGTACCATCAGCCTCCCATCGAGCCCCATCTCGGCCCCCCATTTAGGTGCTTTCCCTTCGACCCTATTTCCTCCAGCGACGTCTGTCCCATCTTCCCCACCTCTGTTCAACTATTTGACGAACAGTATGACGTCGGGATCACGTGACGCAATGTCCCAAGCCTCGAAACGACGTCACTCGGCTGCTGTGCCCATATCGACAGGTATGTTCGTATTTTTGCACCGTATATCGCGCTCGGCGGTCGATTACCCAATATACACATCGCATTAGCATCGTGCAGTACTAGAGCTTTAAAAATAACCCTAACCTTAGAAGAACAAGTGCTCATAGTTCAAAGTACTTGTCCTAGTGACCGCAAAACCGGACCGTTGAAACTCAATTAAAACCTCTTCTTGCGTGCAATCGATTTGAACACGGAAGAAGACTTATGGGCCCGGTCGAGCTGACCTGACTTTTTAATTGAAACCCTGCGATCCATCGCCGCAGCATCAGCTTTATTTGTTTGCATAATAAATGAACCATTAGTAGTCGCTGTCGCGGTGCCGGGCAAGGATTAGGGTTGGCACAACGCACAAACAAACCTAGGCGTCTAAATTTCTCCTCATGACGTCACCGGCATAAACGTGCCCACTGCAACACGCTAATCCAGTAAAAGGTGGACGCCGAATTTGCTCGCAGAATAATTCGATTTGATTCCAATTTAAGCGAACGTCGGACCGCCTTTCGAATTTTAATGGCTCTGTTATAAAAGTGCCGTCGCATGCATGTTGTTGTCGGTCATTAATAATGTATGGACTGTTTTTGACTTTAAATAATGCATTTTCGAGTCGCTTATTAAGAAGATTCCAGACTTCTCAAAACGCCCCGCGATTCAGCACCAGCAAGCAAGCGCATCCTTCTATTACGTCACAATAAACGCGCGACCACGGCGATGACGAGCCAACCCAGGGGGTCCGACCTTCGAGTTCAAACGAAAAAACAGAATCCCTATTTCTTACTTTTTACGATCCCCCCCCGCATTTTCCGCATTATTATAACACAAGAACCGACAACATCCTCTGCCTCAGAATAATCCCTGGGGAGCCGATTATAGCCGCCAGATGTACAGTGTGAAGTTTACATCTTAATTAACGTTAACCCTGTTTATGGCTTCTGCCCGCATATTTCGTGCCATTTGCTGATATTGTTATTGTAACACAAACATGTATGATTTACAGCTTTTAAAAGGAATCTTTTTTACCAGATCTCTCCCAGAATCAGGAGTTCTACAGAAACGCTGACGTCAGACCCCCCTTCACCTACGCCTCACTGATACGACAGGTAACATAAAAATAATATAACAACGCGTGAAATTATGACACTTTCCAAAAATAGCATTTTTTAGTATTGCTAACCTTTCCGTCTTTTTTAAGTCAGGTACAGTTTAAACAAACGAGCAATACTCGCAATTGTAATACTTACCCCATCACAAAACCGTTACACTTTTTCGCCAATAAAAATGCATTATAACGATACGCCTTAATTTAAGTCGCGTTGTTGCAAAATGCAAAACTCGAGTCGTGGTCGGAATAAATTACGACGTAATGTCGGACCCGGATGTGGAGTTTCACTAACCTGGCTTGTCGCATACCATCGATCTACGATTAAGATGCCAAGACCGCGAAACTTCGACTTGGCGACCCCACGAGCTGTAAGGTGCGGACATTAATATTTAATCGTTGCTCGGCCGCGTGGAAGTAAACACGACGCCTTGGTAATCCCATTTCTGGGGTGTCGCTGCGGCTCATTTGCATAATCAGCTGTCACAATGCATAAGGCCTTATTACGCGTGGAGACGGGCATAAGGCGCCACATTCGTACTGAATTCAATTAAAATCAATTAAGGTGTTTAATATATAGCATTACTGTCGTTATTTGCCAAGCATTGATTTGATGCTCTAAGGGATATTGCATATTAGAGGCCTTACTCTTTCTCTCGAAACTCCGTAATAATTTCGTCAAGAGCAATATCAGATGTCATATATTACTCACGCGTCGAGGACTAATGGAACATTTTGTATGCAAGCCGTTGTGTGTTTGGACGGGAAGTCCAGACTTCCAAACAACAGATATTTTGTATTTACTATCAGCATGCACTCATTGTTTCGAGGCGGCGTTTGGGCGAAAATGACAACTTTCGACGGGGTGCAATCAGTCACAGAACGCACAGGTCCATTGCCAACACGGTTGTCGCTTTCCGGCGCAGCTGCAGACACTGTTTTCGTCCGTCTCCCGGACGCCGCTGTTTACCAACAAGCCTGCAGTGTGTGTGGCTTCCATCGGTCCGGGGATCGCGGCCGGAGCCTGCCGGGCGTGAAATTAGATGCCCTCCGCTAATGGATCGCACACACAGCAGCGAAGGGTTATCGCTGGGAGCCGGAATTTTGAGAATTCGCTAACTTGTTCTGCCACCGTGCGGAAAGCGGTACATCATCGCCTCGTGGGAAACGAAGGCTAGTAGAAAACCCGATGTTCGTGTATGGTTTAGTTAACACGACTTGAAGGTCGGCTAAATACCAACTGTATGTTACTATTTACGTACAACGATAATCAGTGTATATACAAAAAGCAAGACACCTAGAAAATATATTATTATTCGGTTGAATTTGTTGCTGGTTACAGTACATACAGATCATTTTCTGAGTTAACCTTCTAGAAATTTGTTAAAATCTTTACCTTGAACTTTAAACAAAGCTTTACGCTTACCGTTGAGTCATTACACGGCACGCAAATGTTTTGGTGCGTAGCAAATGCCGCGGCTTCTCATGTGCACAAGCGCAAAAAGAAAACCAACAAACACCAAGCTATTTCGAGCACCGCCGCCGGAATTTTACGCTCGATCTCCCGCCGAAATAAACACAATCGCCCGAGCCTTTCAACTTCAAACGGGGGCGGCGAAATTGAAACTTAATTTAAAGAAATCAATTTTAAGATGAAAGGCTCTGTCGATGTTTCGATTCGGCAGCAGTACACAAATAACGCACCCGTGTCGCTAGCAACCCGAGGAGTAACCAATCCGAAATTTTAGCATTCTACTTGCCCTAGACTTCCGGATCGAAAGTAATTAGAATCCGGTTTGGTTTTGCACTAACTTTTAAAACACAAGATAAGCCACTAAATTACAAAATGTTCCAATTTTTACAACCAAAGTCATTTTTAATACGTTGGTACTAAAATATAGATTGACTTTTCAATAACTTTATCTATAAGTGAAACTTATAGTGTATAACTATATGTTTCATAAAAATCTTAATTTTTAGGCTGTTTTGGAGGCGCCCGACCACCAGATGACGCTAAACGAGATCTACAACTGGTTTCAGAAAAAGTTCGCTTATTTTAGAAGAAATGCCCCAACATGGAAGGTATTTATGGCAACCTTGTTAAAAAAATAAGTGTATTATAATGAAAAGTGTGCAATTTAAAAAGGGTCAATTTCTAAATTCTAAATTTTGAAAAGATTATGTCAATATCAAGCGAGCAAGTTATGTACAGATTTTCCCTCTTACCACAGTGGTGTAAATTTTGAATTTGTAATTTATTTTCTGAATAAGTCATAAATTCGATGGTTGGAACGGGCCGGGTCCGTGGAAAACTAGGTCGTGGGTAAATGTTGGGGGTTTCCCAGCTTTCCGGGGGGGGGGGCAAATCCTGATAATAAAGACTGGTCCAAGTTTAAGGCCATATTGTGTGCCCAGAACGCTGTGAGACACAATTTGAGTCTGCACAAGTGCTTTGTGCGCGTTGAGAACGTAAAAGGAGCGGTCTGGACCGTCGATGAGAACGAATACCAGAAGAGGAGACCCCAGAAGTTCTCCGGGTACGGCCCTCTAGCGACCGCTGCTTTTGGCTGTTTGTTGCCTCTAGATGACGCTGCCGCATTAGCTGTTGTGAACGTGCTTTTGCTTTTGGGTGTTGCTTCTTTTCCCTGCATTCTCCTAACGCTTCGCCTACTAACTCATTAACAGCGCGTCATTAACATTAGTCAGATAAAGCGCAAGGGCGAGAGAATCGATTGAGCTCCATATAACACAGCATATACAGTACAAGAGAGAAAATACGGCCAAACAGTGCAACACCCCTCACGCACCACCCAACAGGCAGATTCTGAACAGAAAACAGGGCCATCAAACGTACTTTTGGAATAGAGTAGCTTGCGTGCCTTCAGCAAAGCGAGTGACTGTCTTTGTGTCGTCACAGAGCGCGATCCGCACCAACCTGTCCCTGCATAAATGCTTTCGGAGGTGTGAGGACGTGATGGGATCGTACTGGACCGTAGACGACCAGGAGTTCCGCAAGGGCCGGCACTTGAAGCGCGGCAGGCCGCGGAAGTACGACGAACGCGAGCGTCCCCAGTAAGAACCATTCACATCCGACCACTGTCCGACCGCGTTCGCCTTTTCGCCGGCCCCAAAAACAGTGTTGACCGCTACAATTTTACAGAAAACTTAAAAACCGTTGGTCATCACTCGACGTCTCGCCGGCGAATTTGCAAACGCGCGCGCACCAATTAGATTTAGAGGCCAGGTAGCAACTTATTAGAGGCCAGGTAGCAACCGATCCTGCAATCGGTATTAATTTGCCAGCACTCACACCAGACCACCCAATCCCTTGCTTCACTCTTTCCTGCATGAACCGCATTGCTTGCATGCTTTTTTAATTTGAATGCCGTACAGTGTTGCTCCCAATTGCTTGCTATGTGTGATTCCACAAATTAGCATGCTCACTCAACATGTAACTTATCATAACTAAAGTAATTTGTGCCATACGTTCCAAATTGCCAACTTAGTTGATTTAAAACCAAAACCAACCGCATATTATCAACAAACTAAACTAACACTACAGTTTTATGAATCTAGCAATAAAATGATTTTCACGATATTCAGTTCTAACTTTCCCTCTACTTTAGGAGTCCAGCAATTCGCAACCGTATCGAAACTCCGTCATCTGCTAGTTTCTATAGCAACCCAGCAATGAACCTTGCAACCATGCAGGTATGCATATGATTCAATATAAAAAATTATCAAACTAATTTATACACCGGTCATTCCCTATTACAAATATACATTCACAGATGGCTCTAGGTGAAAACCCTTTCAACCAAGCACAGCTTGTAAGTCAGGCAGCAATGTTTGGTGGAACCCCTAGCCCTTACGGAGCTTTTTTACCCAGCGGGTTCACACTTGGCCACAGTATGTCTGCTGATCCATCGATATCAATGGACCAGGAAAACCAGAATATGTCTGGAGCCAGGATCACTAGTATCTCCCCAACATCGAGTAATCACAGCCTCAAAGATGATAAGTGAGTTTTGTTTCGCCGTTGTATGTTCTAATTTTGACTATACTGCGTTGTTTTTTTATAATATTAATAATAACGGGTAAATGATAACTTCTGATCTGTCACGGAAACCATTTGCTGGTCCCCGCCATTTTGTGTACCTCGCGAACATGTTTGTCAATTAAAATACTGTTTGTTTGTCAGTACGACCACTTTTTGTGTTTTCCAGAAGTTTTTAGTCCACGAACATTTGTAGTCTACAACGTAGACACTAAGTCTCGTTGGGCGGGTTGCAAATTATCATGAACAATAAAATAATTCCTTCCCGTATTTTTTGCAGCAGAGAATACGTGTCGCAGTTCAAAGGCACCGGGAAGCTTGACAACCAGTCAGAACCGGTTCCATCCAGTCACTCCATGGAGAATCCTTACCACTCGCCCAGACCGAACAAAATGGAGACAAACGAATCAAACCAGTACAGGGGAAGTCCCGTGCGATCACGTGACGACGACGCAGAAGCCAGCGGTGGCTCCATGCTCTCTGACGCCTCCGCCGGCGAGGACACCGACAAGCCGATGAACCTGCAGAACCTCACAAATGGGGACTCGCCGTCCCTCCAACAGAGACCGGGCATGCTTTCGGCCAGAGGCTCATTCACCATGCTGCACGATCAGTCAGCAGCCGAATAGACATTTTAGACAATCGTTTTCCCTTCGGGACAATGTCGCGTACATAGTAGCCGGAATTTATCCAAGACCCGACTGCGCAATCCCAATTAGCGAACACATTACCCTAAAAATTCGAAGCCAACACAGTTCACAAGGGTGCTTCCCAAAATGCCGTTCAAGTGACCCTATATACGTATGTTCCACGCCATGCGGCGGTGCTCCCTGCAATAATAGTGTGGTGCTGTAGCCAAGTAGTAGACCCACAAACCTAGTTGATTTCTGTCGTGTTTTCAGTTGTTTCGTGCTCACCCCGCAGTATGAGGGGACTTTTGTGCTTGTTTGCGTTTTTCGGTGCGCAGATTTCAAGGTGCCTGCCGCCATGGTATCACCACGGAAGTTTTACCAGGATGTGTACTAACATAACACGACACAAAACAAAAATAACAATTGTGTTAGCTTTATGTTACAGGTATTTATGAAAGGTTTGAGACAAAATGTTCCGGCCATGTAAAAGACAGTATGTCGGATACAAAATGTCCTATATTTTATCGGGAAGTGTACTAACACAACAGGGACACATGCAACTATTAAGAAGTTTCAATTCATATTTTACATTATTTGCAAAGCTGAAGTTTTTTTGCTCCGTGTAAATATGTCTTTCACACACATCTAGAAACTATTCTTGATGGCAAACGCATCCTTCAGCATTAAATCACGTAATGCCCACAGAGCTGACTTGGTTGTCTCATATCTAGCCTTCCCGTTTGCAAGCCAGTGGACTGGTAGTCTACAAACAAATCAAATGTTATTACAGTTCCGAAAAAATAGACACAGCAGAGGAGAGATCAATTAAAAACCAATTACAGATTTGGGAATAGTTACCAGTAAAACACATAGGGATTTACCAGGTTGAAAATATGATCAAATATACAAAATATGCCGTTACTTACTTTTCTTCCTCTTCCTTGGTAAGCAAGACATCACGTTCTCTCACTTTTAATGTTCGATTCCAGTTGCTCAGAGTCTTGCTGCCTTTTTCTAATCCTGAAAATGAGAGAATAAACTTCAAGGAGAGAAAAAACAGGATATTCTAAAAAAAAATCCAAAAATTAAAAGCAAAAAAAAAAACAAACAGTGTAAATATATTAGCAATTCACCTTCTATGTATCTTAGATAAGCCTCTGAATGCATAACACGCTGAGCTTTTGGTGGTGGCTGAAGAAATAGGGGCCCTCTTTTAACACGGTGACGTTCTGCTATACTTGCTGGTGGTGGTTGTGGTACCTGTGGATTTAAAATGTGGATATTCTGATTGTCTGACAGTGTTGCACTGTGGTACGGGCACCCTTTGTAGATTGTAGGGTATTTGTTTATTTAGGGTAAAAGTGATCACTGTTTTGAGCGCGTGTTCTTTGGAAAAACATTTAACAGTCATTGCTTCAACCCAGTGGTCACTAACCGTTTTTAAATTGCCAAACATAGTAAAAAAACAATCGAGCAGAAAGGAAAATATGTGGTAATTCGTCAGCAGGCAACATTTGTATAAAACAGAACTTTGTATTATAGCGACTGTCGTTGCCCCCTGACACAAAAAGTTCCATTCATTACTTCTGAAAATTACCTATCATGTATAATATGTGTTAAGTGTTAAAATATGGGAAGTTTTTTGGGGAAAAAGGAGTTCAAATTTTCATGTTTAGTCGTTGTTCTTACCGTTCCAATAGTCTGTGGAGGATAAACTATTCCAGTTGGTGTTTGGGTGTAAGGTGCCATACCAGGGGTGTAACCATGTTGTGGGGTGCCATCTGCATTGAGTTGTGGTCGCTGTTGTTGTTGTTGTATGAGTGGGTACTGTGGGGTTTGCTGGTATGGTAGTCCTGTGGGGTTAAAGGTTTAAGTTGCTGTAGATTTTTAGTGGAAAAAAAGTTTTAACATATTTTGGTTTAGACTTGAGCAGTGTGCGTGGGGTAGAATAGTACATCAGTAGTTCTTAGGATTTTGGAAAATTTTGGTAGGACGTCCAGGAAGAAAATAACAAACCAAATTTATTTAACAAACCAAAAAGTATTTAGTGGTTGGTGTGCATGCCTCATATAGTTGCCCTGCAGGACGTTGCTACCATTATGGGAGAACCTGTCTTTGATCAAAACACTGAACGACAACTGCTTCTTTTTAGTGGTTGTTTTTAAATTGCCAGCCATATTTAAAAAACAAATCTAATTTGTCACCCATTTCATTAAAAAATGCCACCCACAAAGATACAGGTATGATAACTCAGGGGGATTATGAAACAGAACATTTGTGTTACAAGACTGTCGTTGCCCCACCACACAAGAATAAAGCATTAGATTTATTTAGTCATCCAAGATTAATAATCACCTGGTGGAATGGTGGTTGTTGGAGTAACGACTTCATCATCTTTCTTCTTTTTCTTCTTCCTACCAGTAAGTCTTCCCTCTGCCTCCGCACGAGCTGTTTTCTCCCGAGCTCTCTCCTCGTACTCGTGTTTCTCGTCTTCATCCAAATTCCTCCATTCCTCACCAACCTTTATTGGAAGATGTAAAAGTGAAATAAAACTGGAAACACTGGAACGTCAGCCAACAAAAACAGAACTATTGATCAAGAAATACCCAAATACCAGTTATAGTGATGGCAATTGGTATTTACATCAAAGTACACTGTATTGTCAAGAAGAAAACTGCAAATTTTTAGTTTATTTTGATGTCAACACCCAGTTTTGATTACTAACTGTTTCTAAAATTCACGAACACATTGGAAAAGTCACTTTAAATGGCTGGAAAACTAATGAGGCAATTAACATAAACTATTCATGTGCTGTTTTTGCTAGGAAATAATACAGTATAAGAAATGGCTCATTGGTAAAACACATTACTTTTTACTTCGTTGCAATTACATTAACGCAATAACAAAAGGTTAATATATATTCAAAAATTGTACATTGTAAATTTCCGTTAGTGCAGGCAGAAACAACACTGTACATATACTAAGCAGACTTCACATTCCAAACAACACTCACCAATTTACTGATGTCTCCAAATGGAAGATCAGGGTTGTCAGCTCTCACTTTAGGATGACAATGACTTGCAAATAATATGTAACCTGTTGAGTGGCCTCCCCTACCCTTCTTCTTAGGTGGGGGGGTGGCTACAGATTCAGGTCGAACCGATGATGGCCTGCTGCTGTCTGGAGACTGTGCATGAGGTGGTTTTAGTTTCTAATTTATTAATTTAACTTTTTTTGTTTATAATATATATAAGTATATACTTTTAATATATAAGAAAAGATATTACAAAACATTTTAAACCAATATGCTTGTTTTAAAATCTTTTTTTTTTTGATATACGACATAATATTATACAGCAAACAAATGTATTTTTTTGATGAATAATTTTAAATCAAACAGGCTTAAATTATTATACTAGGTAAATAGAGATTGCACTGTGCATTGTGTGGTTCAGTGTTTCACATTTTTTTTTCAACTTTGGCAAAATCTGAAGTTACATGGACAAAATGCAATTACACTCATAGGCAACAAACATAGGGGACCTAATTGATTAACGTGGAAAATGTAGTATATTTTGGCTCTGCTTGTGTGTATGGACACCTTATAACAGGGTTAATCTATGTTAGGCCTAAAATTGGGCTGCTTAAACACATGATGCCACTCTAGCCCAATGTTAAGGCTATGGTTTATTCATTGTATCACATAAACAAGTAACACAAAATATTGTAACCTATTTTAAACTGTTTTTCTATTTTCTATCTAAACCATTTACCTGCACTCCAGGGTTAGGGGTGATCATAGCAGGATGTGGGGATGATGAATACACCATGTGGGGTGAGTTTTGGTAGTTAGCAACCCCTGGATGGGGTGAGGGGTAGCCTTGATACTGCTGTTGTTGTAGGTAAGGTCTTGCCGCACCATCTATGGCACCTTGAGCGAACTGTTGTGGGTATGTATGGTAGGCAGGTTGAACTATCATCTGTGGTTGGCCATACACAGCTTGTTGGTGGTATGGTTGGCTGGGTGGTTGGTTTACGTAACCAGAACCTGGTATTGGCTGGAAAAGCAGGGTATACATAATTAAATACATTGTCAATGATTGTAATGTATTTTTTTATACAGTATTTTTCTATGAATATGAATTTTGTTAATACTAGTGAACAAATTTACAGATGTTCATTTAAAATTAAAAAAAATAACTTTGAGAGTGTTTGTTTTAGAAGCAGTAAGCCGCAAATGACAGTTCATAAGTATACATGGTAAAAAAAAAATTTGCAGTATAATTGAATGAACTGAATTAAAAGCACTAAGCTAATATCCACACAGTAAGTACAACTAAGCATGAGTGTATTTGCTGGTTTATGTAACGGAACATAGTATTGGCTAGGCAAGCCTTTTGGTTACAATTGGGTACACACATGGTCAATCTAATGTAGTCATTAATACATTTTTTATGATTTCTGTCAAAAAAATATAAACAAATTTTCACTGATGCTTGTTATAAACCAGTATTAGGTTTGCTAATTTTTTACCTATAATTAAATCACGGCATAATTTACTACTCACTAAATACATATAAGCAGACAGCTTTTATATAAACACACAGTCAATAAACTTAGCATTAGTGAATTTTAAATCACCTCATTAACTGCAAACTTCTGTTCTTTTTGTTGCTTTGCGATTTGCTCACGTTGTTTCATGTCTTCTTGTACAAGTTGTACAAGGGAAGGCGACAACACGTTCTCTGGTGTGAACGGTTTCTTGAAGTAGTAGTACTCATAGTCTACAACCTGTGGTAGGAGGGTGTGGTAACTGTGCAACGCATATACTTTGGTGGAAAACTGTAAGACACTGAACCGCATTTGCTTAAAGGCAATTGATAGTTGCTCCAACCCAGTGGTCACTAATGGGTTGCCCAAATTATCAGCAACACATACAAAAAAAGAATAAATAAATACCTACAAAGTAACATACTTGGTAACTCGTAAGCTGGCACAAGGTGCATGAAACAGAACACCTGTGTTATAACACCTGTCGTTTTCTGACCTCGCGAGAATAAAGTAAGTTACATTCATTCATCTACGACATAAGTTGGTAGCATTGTTTGTCTATGATATTCATCATTTAACATATTGGTACTGCCTTGGAAAAAAATGAATTCCAATTCCTTTCTAATTCATTCTATATGGGGTCCTTAAGAACCTAGGATTTAGGCCTGTGGAAGTTATTAACCTGGCTAGTACTATACTGATATTCACTCAACATATACTTGATGCTTTGCTTAGATAAACTGTGTTACTTACTGTACATGAATCCCATTCTAAATAAAACTTCTTTCTCTGTTTTTGAAATAAAAGTTCGGTATTTATAATTTAGAAGGTTAACATTAAAATAATTAAATGACCAAACACTAAAAATTATATCTATGCTTTTTTAAACTGCTAACATAAAACTATTATATTACTTATCGACTGAGGACACACTAATAATCAAGTTAGCATGGACACTGGCATGGCTGTATGTAAGCCTAACCTAACTTGCTATAATAAATAAACACATAGATGCTAATATTGTTATATAGCAGGGTGGGGGAAGATGGGATATCTTTAGCACATTATATCCAAATATCCGAATCGTGTTTCAAATAATAACAATGGTCTATGGAAGTTGTGAGGATACGGTTTTAAAATTTTTTGCTTACTACCAAATGTGAGGAGAAAATAGAAGGAAAAGGTGCCCCATCTTCCCCACTCTACTATACAATTTTTATTACTGTAATCCAGTTATACCTAGTTAAGCATATTGTTTGTTGTCCCTACCTTATGTGTTGGCATGTATCTCTTTATCCCTTTTATTTTTTTGATAATTTTATCAAAATATTTGGATTCGTAGACATAGACATCTTCTTCCGGCATTTCAGTTGGTCTACATGCAGTATAATCACGTCCACATAACACCATACACTTCCCTGTTACATCCGACATCAGGACAGTGTCTTCTATTGAACTGAGAAATAACTCATTTCTGGAAAAAAACAAAAAAAAAACAATTAGTAATGTATAATCAGGGTTACTAAAAACTGAATAAAAAATTAAAAGAAATCAAAATACAGTATTGAAAAATTTAGAAAATATAATGGAAATAATATCAAACAAGTGTGAATACAGAATACAGGTCTTTTTAGCAAATTATTCTTAGGGGGTGATAAAACCTGTACATACACGTGTAGCGACCACTCTTATTTTCTTCCAATTAAATGTAAATATGTTTTTACCTATAACCGTGTTTTAACAACTGTTGTTTTGTCGATATACCCTGTCTTTCGTTTAAAGTATTTCGAAATCTTCACTACCGTAATCGAAGAGACAAATAAAAGGTTATTAATATTATAACATCAAATCTCTTGCCTTGCCCATACTGCGCTATACAACTCACAAGTAAATAAAACAAGCTAGAACATAGTAACTAACAATCAGATGTGAACAGCTTTTTATAAAACTAAAACAAAAAGCCTAAAAACCCTTCACCCACAACCAGTTTCAAAAAACATTTAATTAAATAAGTATTTCCAAATCAAAATATTAAATATTCATATCAAAGTAACACACACATATGGTACTTACTTGAAAAACATTCGTGTTGGTTCATGTTCGGTAGATTCCGGTCTTACAAACCATGGACCGTGAAACCAAACATTTCCGCTCATATCTGTCCATAAGCGCTCAACCCTCGCTATCTATAAACAATATTTAAAAAGTTAAAAAGTGAAACCAAATATTGTGGTTTTACCAAACAGATAAAAAACTAGCAAAACATTTTGACATTGGTATGGCATAAAGCTAAAGGTTTAACCTGATTTTTAAAAATATTTTTTTTTTAGTTTTTGCTAAAAAAATTCGCAAAAAAAAACTTAAAGCTAAAGGTTTAACCTGAATTTTAAAAATAAATTTATTTTGAATTTTTTGTTTCGCTAAAATTTAAAAAAAACTTCAAGAGAATATTTAAGCGGAATTGTACCTTACCTTTGGTTTAGCACCCCCAGAGTTTCTAACGTACAAACAATCTCCCAGTTTCACCCACATACCTTGTGCATAATACTGGATGTAATATGTAGCTGTGAAGAAAGAAGTTTTATAGGAATTTCATGTTTTAGCAAATAATCACATAACTACTCAATATAAACAGCACTGTAAAAAATGGCCACTGAAAATTTTATTATTTTGTGTAAATTTTAGTGTTGCTTTATTCTCTTTACAGTTTTTTTCAAAAAAAGAAAAAAAAAACATTATTAATAAATTCTATGAACTTATAACTTTTAATTGCTGAAAAGATAAATTAGTTTAAGTAAAAAACCTTCACTATGTGGGTTCTGTATCTCAGTTTTGATATTTTCTCGCTCTTTATCAATAACATCAGTTGGCCATGAACTTCCAACTTCTAATGCTGGTTCCTGAGTATATGGGTTATACCTAATGCTTCATTACAGAGTTAAACACATATTTGTTGATCCAATATACAATAGAATCATTCATTTTATAGGGTGATGTCTTACAACAAAGCATAATATCTGGGATTTAAGTCAGAGTTGGATCATTCTTTAACAAAATGGAGTAAATTACTTTCCAGTTTCCACTAAACTGTCTGCAAAACTGCAAATCATGTTACAATAGTAATGACCTGCGGAAGATTTTGGAAGATTAAAAAAGGTCGCAAAGAAAAAAGTTTAGGGCCCTGTAACACACCATGTTTTATGCCACATATACTGTGGCACTTTATCATATTATAAAAATTAGGCCTAATTTTGACAACCCGGTCTTGCCACTCTAATTTTGTGTGGTAATATGAACGTATTATTTTGTGTAAGTCACCTGTGTTGTATCTCCAGCTGTAGATACCCTGATCATGGGTAGGGGGGTTTCACGGGGCACCAGGGGGGTGTCGTTTACGGGGACCTGCAGAGCCTTGATTCGCCTGAATGATTTTGTCTGGCTCATATAACGAGATTCGCAAACATAGATATCCTCATTGTTAAAACCTGGGATGGAAACTTAATTTTGATAAATTGTCAGAATCATTGTATAGTAGGGTGGGGTAAAATGTTATTTTCAGCTTACACAGCAGACACAGACACTACTGCAAGAGGTATAAAACACCTTTTACTCTTATTTAAAGTATTTGCAAGTGACATGAAAAGAAATTTTTATAAAAAAAAATCAACAGGATTGAAATAACGTAACTGTTGATTTCTGCCTGTTATAAACTTCATCACTTTGTACACTAGTAACACTACAATATTTATAAAATCCAAGACCTATGGTCATTTTTAGACTACTTAAACATTGCTAAACAATAAAAATCCCATAAAATGTTACTTTATATTTAATTGATTTAAAAATCTTTTACAATAGCTTTAAAAAAGTAAAAAATATTTTCCAATGTAATCTGCCATGGGTTGACAAACCTTTTGGCTTCATATTAAAATAATCTTTAACCATCATCACAAAACATCGACCCAGGATATTTTTCACAGGAACAGTGTTGTAATAATCACTCTTGAATACCTGGATGTTTGATTAAAATGGGTGAGGAAAAAAGAAAACTTTCTAATTTGAAATATAAATGAAATAAAACTTCTCTTTTTCTATTTTTTTTACTATTTTTTTTTTAATTTTACTAATTTTTTTATTTTTTTTTAAAAATTTTACTAAAATCTTTCCTTTACAATCTTGTAAGATTTTTACCTCTTGTTGAAGGAACCTCTTCCCTGCTGTGTGAGCTGTGTCATGAGGAGCAAGGAACCAGGATCCGTACATCCTCTGCTCCCCTGCATCATCAAGATAAAACTTCTCAATACAAACCACGTGCTTTTCATCTCTTTTATCCGGGTTCTCCACATAAACAAAGTCTCCCACTTTATAAACAACACCCTAAGTGATAGATATAATATTTGGGTAAGTGGTTGATGTTTTCACTCAATTTTATCATCCCATACTGTTGTAAACTAAGACTATTTATAGAATTATATACCTGTATTATCACATTCCTTAAAGAGCGTTGATAATTGTTTAAAATTACACTATTATGAAATATAAAATATTGTTTGTTTACAGCAGGGGTGTGCAACCTGCGGTCCGTTTAGGCGAAATATGCCAAATGAGGTCACAAAGAAAAATTGTGTGGGCTGCAAAGCCAGTTGCCTATTTTATATTTTTTACCTAATTTATATAATGTGTATTGCAGTTTTAAATTTATATATTGTGATAAATTTATATTGCAGTTTTATATATATTTTCTTGAGAAATTTATGCGTCCCAACTTCATATATTTACAAGGAGTAATTTATACTCTCCTGTATTAAAGGTTGCACCCCTGGTTTACAGTATCCATCTTACCCCAAAGTATTCAAATTAAATGTCAAATGATATATAAATATTTCTAGTGTATTCTCTTACCTCGTCCGTTTGTGCACTTTCCTTGAGTTCATCCTTGATAAACTTGACGGCATCTTTCACTTCATCTTCTTGTGGTTCTTCTGGAACTTTCTCCTGAAAAGGTTATCAGTTCAAAAGAAATTAAATGTTTGTTTATATTTTTTTAGTAAATTTAAAACAAAATTTTTGTAAAATTTAAATATATATATAGTATGTCTAAAATGTGAAATGTTTTATTTTGGCAAAGCAGATTATTTTCTAAAAACTCCTGCATTAAACCTTTTTTAAAATTATTGCACTAAACCATTTGTGTATGACTGTGTAACAGTGTAATGCAGTAGCCTACTTATATAACACTAAAAAATAAGGCATTTTTAACCACCTAAAGAGTTTAGAATAAAAAACATTTAAATGTGTTTGGGTGAAAAGTCTAACTTTTAATGTAAATACATGCAAATAACAGAAAGGGCAAAAGCTAGCATGTACGTTACCTTTTTCTCAACGTCTAGGTCATTTTCGAGCCTCTTGGTGGTGTAAGAGAGCGCAGGTGAAACGAGAATCTCTCCGTTCTTGCACAACTCATCTCGAATCTTGATAAAGAACTTCTGAAGCTCCACAGCATCTTCATAGATCTTTTAAAAAAGAATATTTAAAGAGTGTGGAATATCTTTGTTGATGGTAAAATCATAATAAATATATAAAAAATGTTTTATTTGCCACTGGAGTATGAGAGAGAGAGAGAGAGAGAGAGAGAGAGAGAGAGAGAGAGAGAGAGAATGAGAGAGCGAATAAGGTAGAGAGAGAAAAATAATGTATATTCACTTTGTCTTTAAAAATTAAAAAAAAACACAATTTTAATAATTAAATAAAATTTTTAAAATTACATTTTCAGTTTAAAATAATACAAATAGATGTTTAACTATGCTTATAAGGTATGTGTAAAAAGTTATATATGTCATTTTTTCGATTCTCTGCTTTCCTTACTTCTGAATCCGTTCTATTTCTCTCTCTTGCTTCCTCCAGAACATCGAAGACTTGCTCCTGGAAGACATCCAACCTCTTGTATCTACGATGAAGAAGATTCTTCTTGATCACACCAAGTGAAAGAGTCTCACCTGGATGCTGAGGTTGCTCTGGAAATATTTTGGTTTATTTTTTAGGCAAAGTGGTATAGGTATAAACCATGTGACTACCCATAGTACATTTGTTGGGGTAGTTGGGGTTTTTATATTTTTTTTAGGAAAATAAGGGTATATAGTCGCTATACTGTACATTTTAAAATTCAATCACAATTTCCAGTTTTTTTTAATATTTATTTGGGTAATTATATTATAGACACTGGAACTCCATATAGTATTATAGGCAGTGGCCAGCCAGAAAAAAATAAGCGGGGGGGGGGGGGGGGGGATTTTAATAAAAAATTAAAAAAAAATAATTATTATTTTTTGGGGGGATTTATAAGGGGGAGGGTTGCGACCCCCTAACCTCCCTGGCTGCGCCACTGATTGTAGGGTACTATATAGGTAACACGTCTGCAACATTCACTAGTCAGCCTATTAAAACAATATTCCAATAACCCTGATATTTTAACGGTTACTTCACTGTTTCAGTATAATTTATATTGTAAGCAAATCACATTGAGTTGTTTTGCTAAAAATTAAGCCAACAATGCAAAATTGCTCTGACTAAAACTTTTTTTATTAAATTTTGCATGGTGGAGATAAATGTAAATTAAAAATTTTGTTTTAAATAGAAAGAAGTGATGGTCTAACATACCACTAGTATCCATGGCAGTATCTTGAGTTGATGATTGAGAATTATTTTTAACTTCCATTCCTGATAGTGAGTCACTGAAACATCTTTGTAAAGAAAGAAGCACATTAATTAGGTTTTATTGGAAAAAAAATATATTTAACAGATTTTTGTTATGTGACAAAAAGTGTAACTAAATTGCATTACTTTATTTATTTTTTTTTACTTTATATATTTATTGGTAGAATTTTCAAATTAAAAATAACTCAAAAATAAAAATTTTCCTAAAACTAAAAAAAATCAGTCTAAAAACCAAGTGAATATCTTGAATATAAAATCACATAAAAACCAAAATTTTCGGCAAAACTTAAAAAAATCTGTTTAAAAACAAAATGAAAACTGGAACTCACCTGCCAGTATTATCCTGGTGATTCATGAGAGACATGAAAAGGTTGGTGAGCATCTCATGAACAAGTTGTTGGGATTTAGGCAACGGTTCGATGCCTTCCAGTTTGTAAAATGTCTTTACACCAAGTTTCTGTAGAAAGTTATGTAGGTTAGTGGTTTATAGCTTGTTCATGTGGAGGCATAACTTCAAAGGTCTATTATATTCTTTGTAGGTGGCCTGGTTGGTACATTACTCCAACACACAGGTTTTCGTAACCCATTTAGTGACCACTGGGTTGGAGCAATGTCCGTTAGGTGTCTTGCCAAATACAAATAGGTCTATCACTGTTGGTATCAGTATCACGCATACCATAGATCTGTTATTACTGCATAAAAGTATTTTTTTTCCAAAAAATATTTAAAAATGCATATGAATATATGATACAACCAATTTGCAGTTACAAACAGATATATTTAGTATAGTGGGGTGGGGAAAGATATCCTGATCGAGTTTTAAACCATTAACAACGGTCTATGAAAGTCGCGAGGACAAGGTTTTATAATTCTTTGTATGTTCTCTGTTTACTACCAAAATGTACGAGAAAATAGAATGAAAAGGTGTCCCATCTTTCCCCATCCTACTATATAGAATATAGTTTTGCGATGTTACCTGTAGAATAAGAGCATCCTTGTATATCACAGACCCAGGTTCATTATAAACACAAGCATTTTCAAACATAAGCAGCAAGTCTGATAACATTTCCTCAAGTTTAGCGTACTGTCCTCCCTAAAAAGAAAATTTTATATTTTGTGTTTAAAACATTTTAACAATTAATTTAAAAGTTGCTGAAACTGTTTACATATTACAGTGTATGACTTCATTGCTTTTATATAGTACTGTTTCTGTAGTGTAAAATGGATAGCTTTAGCTTATAATATCGCATATGCCCTATTGCGTTTTAACAATTAACAACTTTTTTAGAGTGAGGCTACGGTTATATAATTCTGTAAATTTGTTTACTACCTAATGAGACTATTATATTTTAGAAATTTATATGGCCTTTGAAATAGTACAAAAAAAACACAGATCTTTAGATTTTAAATCTGAGCAAAACTGAAGAACCAGTAAATAAAAATGGGTAAAACAACTGCTAATGAGGTGAGGTCCTAGGGACCTCTAATCCAGTATTTCGACACAAATTTATTTGCCCCCCCAAATACCTACTACATTAAAATGTTTGTGTGGCACTGTGAAGAAAGTTGGGACACCTTTAGCACATAATATCTAAATATTTTGATTGTGTTTTAAACAATTACAACGCCCTTTTAGAGTCATAAAGAAACGGTTTCATAATTTTTTGCATGTTCTTTGTTTACTACCTAATGGGACAAGAAAATAGAATAAAAATGTGTCATCCCCCCACCCTACTATATAACCATACCTGCATCTTCTGCTGGATCCTGTCCATCTCCATTGGTTTCTTGATGACTTTGTAATAATCCGGAAGCTCCTGCTTGGTTGGAAGATGGGAGAAGATGTCACAGATTGCTCTTCCTGTTGGATCCGTGAAGTCCCTGAGTTTCACGAAGAGTTTTTCCATGTTTTCTTCCAAGGGGGTCTAAAATGAGAATTTTTGTAAATAGTTAAAAAATTGTTTTCCTTTCATTGTTACGAGTGCCGCGTTGCATTTAAACTAATAGTAAACCACGTATATATACGTACGCTCGATCTAGGCTGCATTGAGACTAAATGCGAAAGTCTGCTTTGAGATTACGTTATTTTTGATCAATTAGCTTGTGACTCTGCGATCAGCTGTTTCTGACGATTTCAAGTATATTTTACGCAATATTACTAGTTTACAATGTTTCACTGCTGCCACTGCTGGAATAATTACGGATAATGGTTCAAACTTCAATGATTTAGTGTCTGATCATTACAATTATGATGTTGTGAAGTTTTGTTTTGTCCAATTCTTATTCTTATTCTTACGGCTCTGAAGAAAAGTGAAGTTATGGATACATTGGTAGTGATGTTATACGTCCACACAAACGGGATAACATGGATATGTCACTGTTTCTTGGATTCCTGTTGCTTACTGTTGTATAATTTGCAACTTTCAACTGTAATTCATAGCTTATTAAAATTTAATAAAATCCAAAATTCTTGCGGCACCCAGTGTCTGATTGTTCAAATTAATGCGGCGCCGAAAGTGTTAAAATAAAGTTTCAATAATAATAGACTTTCATTACTTTGCTGAGTATAATACAATAGGATTTCTCCTAAATATATTTTCCCATTTCTAATTTAAGATGTTTATTGTTAAGGTATTGTAAATGTTGTCTATGAAACTTACAAGTTGTTTCTTTGAAAAAGTTGATCTGCCAGGAGTCATAGTTAGCGCTTGTTCAGATAACGGACCTAATTCCTTGTTTTTATCCAATAGAAGTTTCTCGAGTGTATCAGCATCCAAATAGACCTGTAATTTGAAAACTTGGTTTAATTTTTAAGTACAATTATTATAATTTTGAGCCCTATTGTTAAGTAAGAAGTGCTATTAACAGTTAAGTTTACAACATGACATGAGTGCCCAAGACTACATACAGCAAATTTTTCATGTTGTAAAACAATTTGGGCAATCCCAAAAAAAGAACTTCAATTAACCAAATAATCATTTTTTTTAAATATAAAGGTTTAATATTTTGACACTATATCAAAACAAAAAAAAAAACAGATTTTATTACTTTTTTGAGAAAAAAACAAATTCATCAAAATCAAGCAAACCTGTGAACCAGGTTTATTAACAAAAGTTAAAAACTATAAAAAATATTCAATCAGTTTTTTCAATGACAGCAAACTTTAACATTTCTAGAAACAGAAAAACTGTAAACAAGCAGAACAAAATGCAAATTTTACCAATTTTTTAGTAAAAAATAAAATAAAAAAATTCGTCAAAAATCAAACATACCTGTGATCCAGGTTCATTATACTGTCGAGCATTGTTAAACATGAGGTGAAAATCATCGAGAAGATCTTGTATTCCTCCATATTTCTCCTGTCTTATCTTCTTCTCAATCATCCTCATGTCTATCGGATCAACTACGAGTTTGTAATAATCTGGGTAATCTTTTCGGGATGGTTTTTCTAGGAAAAGAAGGATCATCTCGCGACCTGCAGATGCGGAAAACAGAAATCAAATGCAGGAAAAAAAAATAAAAAAATAAAAACTGTTTTTATAAATCTTCTAGATTCCAAAAGAAAAAAAATATCCCAAAAATATAAAAAAATCTTTTAAAAAATTTGCTACAGATGTTTTAGGGAATACTGTATGGCCTACTTTGAAAGCATGTTGTAACTCTTTCTATTATAAGTATTATATTACACAAACCTACTTCTAATATCACAACTCTGGCCTAGATCCTAACAACTCTGGCGGCCTTCGCTATAGAAAAGCAATTATTAAACTAGGGTAAATTTACCCCTGGGGGTAAATTCCTTGTATTTGGAGGAAAAATGAGCAACCAATCAAAATCCACATCAGTTGACGGGATGGAAAAATTGTGCCAATTGAAGTACTTAACCAGACATTAAACAACTCATTGTCAAAAGGCTAGTGCATCCGTTGCATTAAATATCCTAATGTAACTAGTTGTTTTGCTTTTTAATAAAAGAGCGCCATGTATGGGGGGTAAAAATGATTAGAATCTTTGTTAAAAGGAAAAAGCATACAAAAAAATGTTAAGAACCACTGCTGTAGGACCCCCATTATATAAATTTAAAGGGCTGCTTGCAAATACTTAGAAAAAGACTTGTTAATTCGGTTTAAAAATGAGCGCAAGTGCTCTACCCTGACTTAGAAATGAGAAATATATTCACCATCATCAGTTTCTGCATCAAGTACAGTCTCATACAGCAATCTCATCCTCCCATGCAAGGTTTCACCTCGTTTCCTACGACGTTTCCGCTTCTGGAGGGAAAATTAACACTTTTTATTAGGTATAACAGTTACGAATTTTTGGGCAAAAAGTTTGTTGTGTGCGGAGAACGAATTCAATATGTTCATGTATTTGACCTATGTTACAAGCATTGTTGTATACATTAACAAAGTTATAAAAGGTACTCACTTTAGTGGAAACTTCTCCCTTTTCTGAAGCAGAAGTATCATGCTTTGGTGTTTCCTAAAAAACATTGAAATTTCGACCTTAAGATTTTGTTTTTGGATTTATTTTCGTTTGCCACATAATGAGCACAAAACAATATTGTTTACCTTTTTAATTTTATCTTCTTCTTCTTCACTTTCACTACTCTCATCTGTGTTTTCCTCCTAAAATGTAAAAGTTGGTTTTAATACACAAGTCAAAAACAAGAAAATACCCCTCAAAAAATCATGTTTTTAAAACTTGCCCCCATATTGCCCACTCCCCTCAAATAACAAAACATTTATTTCAAAATTGGGTAACATATTGCCTAATAAAAGCTTATGGTCCTCTTGGAAAACACTTGCCTGAAACATTACCCGCCATAGATACAGATACATTTTTTACTTCCTAAACAATGCTTTAAAAATTTGCTTTCATATTGCCCCCTCCCCCCCAAAATGGGCCTCTTGTAAACATTACCCCCCACCAACATAGCTACAGATACATTGTACTCTAAATCGCAATCTACCATTAATTTCAACAACACCCCCACCTCTTTAGTTGCATACTCTTGTAGTTTTGTCTCCATAAAAGACTTGAGAGTGACGGCATCTTTATGTATGAGGGAGTTTGCTACATTAAACTTCATTGCATTTGAAAACAACAACTCAAAATCCTTGGCTAGTTCATGGCAGGACTGAGAAGACAATGAATATTTTACATACTTCCAATTGAGTTTTGCAAAAAATTATAGGAAAACCACCCAAAAACAAATCCGGTAAAATCCATTAAAAAAAAATTGTTTTTACAAAACATACTTTCATATACAAGAAAATAACTACAAAAAAATCAAGAAAGCCCTATTTAAACTCTTTTCGCTTAAATGTTCTGCTAAATCTACAACTCCACAAGAATATACAAAAATTTTCACAAAATATTGTCATAACTCACATCATATTTTTTCGCCTGCAGTTTTTTTCTGATCATTTTCAGTGAGATAGGATTATCTATTTCTTCATAATACGTTGGGTAGAACCTTTTATTTGGAAGTCGACAAAATGGGTCAGCAATAGTGTGGCCAATGTTATTTCGATAGTTCACTATCTCATTGTAGAATAAACCCTGTTTTGAACATAGTTGTTATATTTTGTGAATCCATCCCTGGTGTAGGACAATTATGGTGTAATGAAATAGTCTGAATCTGGTTCTACAAAAAGGCAGCAGACAAAATTCAAGGCAAACCAGTTTTATAGTTTTATAATAAAAGAAATATGTTTCGCCTAAATGGCATCATCAGTCTCTTGTTCAAATCTTTTTTTTTGGAATATGTGAAAGTGCAAACATATTTTCTGCTAACTGGTGTACGTAGGAAAAACATGATTGTGTGCATTTAAATTTTTGCTGATAAACACAAAAATCTTATTAAAATTAAGAATAAAATTAGGATCTATTAGTATGAAAGGTTTTGAAAATTGGACAGATATATGTAATAAGAACTATAAAAACCTGATAATCATCTTCATGGCAGTTTATTATTGAAACTTCATGCAGTTCATGTTTATCTTCTTGCTGAAAAGTGAAATATTCATTGAGTATGAATGGGGTAATGGGAATGGTGGCCATCTAGGGACAAGTAGTCATGTTAAGTAGTTTGTTATTTGGAAATACAATGGTTTCCAGCAGTTCCTGTTGCTACTGCATGGTCTTGTGTGGAGAAAATGTTACACGATGACCATTGAACCATTTTTTTAAATGATTAGGTTACAAAAGTACAATTTATTAAAACATCGAGTAGTAACATTAATTGGTTTCTCGTTGTAATAATATGAGAGATATCTGTCAATGGTAATGTACTGGTCTATATCCCAGGTTGCTTGAAGTTTGCCATGGGATCATTTTGCCAAAGGATCAACTTGCCATAGGATCATACCAGAGTATAAAACATACCAGGATCATACCCGAGTATAAAACAGTATGAATAGTAGTTATAATCAAGGTAGGGTTCATGTTTAAGCTTACCTCCTGCTTAATGTTTCTTTCATGGATTCGTTCAGAAGCTCTACCCCAAGATTTCCTGTGTCTATGAAGATATATTGCTTAGTATTAGGAATATGGAATGAAAATATTAAAAAATCGCTATATATATATATATATTAGTTTTAAAAACAATTTTGATACCAGCACTTAAATAAAGCGCAATTGCTAGTAAAAATTCTTGTGTAATAAAATACCTTTGCAATCTGGTGCTATGAAACGTAACAGACAAAAATCCAGTCTATCAATATATGTATTAGTTTTAAAAACAATTTTAATACCAGCACAAAAAACATACCTTTTCAATCTATAAAATTACAAAAACTTTTATCATATTCATATTATTTTACTCAAAATTTGTTGTTTTTTTTTATTGTGTTACTGCAAACTCTTACTTAAGTCGAGCGCTTGATTTTGTTCCCATCAGCTCCGGATGTTTACTTTTCTCCATCTCGTTCATCTTTTCTTTGAAAAGGGTGCGGATCGTCACTGCATCTTCATATATCTGGATGGAAAATATTTATATTCTTATTATATTGATATATAGGTATAAGAAAGTAAATAACCTAATTGAACTAATCAAACTGCTGGAACAGAATATAAAACGGTAATTTAAAGTGGTAGTCATGATAATATATTTTGTATCATTTTATACAGAAAATTACTTTTTAGGCAAATTTTATTGTTTATTTAACAAAAACCACAGCTTTTAAATTTAAAAACCAATAAATTGAAAGCTATTATACCTATTTTTATATCGACAAATAATGTTTACTTGCAATTTAAACTATTTGCTGAATAAATACTTTTTACTCTAAATGAAATTTTAAATACTAGACTAGAGTGGATCAGGATTGTAGAAGTTGTAAACCCAGAAGATGACCGGTAAATTTTATTGAAAATCTAAACATATTATATACACAGGTCTGTGACTCAAGCTACCAAATCCACTCAGTGGGTTAAGAAGCATGAATAGTAGATAAACAACTGGCTGTTGCCAAAATGCGGCTATTTAAGGCTCTGGTCTAAATGTTCACCTGTGAATTTGGGTCGTTAAATGCTTTGGCATTTTTCACAAGAAGATTCAGATCTTTTTCAAACTCCAACACCGACTTATAATATCCATCTTCCACCCTGTCACCAATGATGAGGAAATCGATTGGATCTTTTATCAATGCGTAATACTCAATGTTCTGCAAGTTACGAAAACTTTTTGAAAAAAAGAAATGTCAGAGCATAAAAAAACAAACTTAATAAATGGCAAACTGCTTTAATCAATATTTTTGGTTAATAAAAAACATTAAATACATTCCAATTAAAAAAATAAACTAAAAAAAAAAATATGCTACAACCCATTCAGTAACCACTAAGTTGTAGCAATGCCTATTAACTTTTTTGCCCAACCCATGTACAGCTATGAAAGAAAAACATATATAAAATAATATATACTAATACATTTAAATTAAAAAAAAACTACAGAACGCTAGAACCTATTTAATAACTACTGAGTTGTAGCAATGTCAGTGTCTGTTAACTCTCCTGCCTAATACACATACGTCTATCCGTATCAAGCATTAATTTAATACAGATAGTGATAGCTATTAGCTGTATCCTGTATATGTATGTATTAGTATTCTCAGTTATCATGCAAATACCTAACCAATAAGTGAAACCAATATTTATGTTATACTGACTGTTTTATCTGGTAGTTGCATGAACATCTCAGCTATCAGTCTTCCCTCGTCATCTGTTTCTGATACGGTTGCTTCGTAAAGTGACTTCATTTCCTCCTGAGTGATGTCTATCTCCTATGAAAGAAATGTGTTTAAATATGTTAGTTAGGATTTAACTTGGAAAAGATGGGCAAAAAAAACAAAACAAAATTTTATATATATGTATTATTATAATTTTTAATAGTTTGGTTTATTGGCTAAAAATGTAGAAGGACAATACATAACAATACTTTCTTTATTTTATAGCAAAATACTGTTTACTTTATTTAGTTTGCAATATAGACTATTATTCATTATTTAATGGCCTACTTGGTGAAATGTTATGAACTATTTTGTGATAAAATATTAAATGTAATAAAGTATTTTATAGTAAAATATTATTATTAACTATTATATATATATATATATAATATATATTAAACTATTAAATAGGCTAAACGAAGCATGATTCTGAAGCACATGCTGCAATGAATTGTAATAAATTAAACAGAAAAAACAGTTAAGAATTAAGTTTTCATGTGAACTAATGCAGCAAACACACCAAACCATGCAACATAGTATGATCACATCATGCATTGGAAAAAGCGGATTAAGTTTAACATTTGTTTAATGCACTGGTTTTAACCTATGTGTAGTCATTGTAGTGATCTTCATACTCCAATTAATAATTTAATATAAACAACTTTATTTTAATTTAAAATGAGTGCTTTGCTTGTATAATTAAGTAAAGTGCAATTGCTGGTAAAAAACTAAGACCCAGTGAAAAATCATAAAATTTGTGTTCTTTATTTTGGGAGCACATTAATATTAACAGCTTTTTATTCTATATAAGCAAGAATATTCAGTTTTGCATAACCCATGACAATTTATAGTATTAATTCACATAGGAAATGCAAAGCGTGTTAGCCAAGCCGTAAGCATTATTTAGCAAAGCAGTTTCACACAAAACAGTAAGAGGGAAGCAAATAAACAAATACTTCGAAATCAGAGTCGTCTGCAGTTTTCGCACGATTCCGTGGCTATGGATATAATGGTCAACATAACAATATGAACAAACTATATATATATAATATATATATAATGTTAATTTATATATAATGTTGCTGCCAGGCATATTTTACACTTCTTAAATAGTTTTTTTTGTGGCATATATTTGTGTACTGATGTTTTAAGGTCATTTTACATGTCATATACACGTCATCTTCATCAGGGTAAATTGACACTACTAGTCGTAAGATTAGTTTTTTATGTTACCCAGCAAATACTAGTGTATGACAGGTCAAAAGACTCAACAGCATAAAATACTAGTCTAATCTATAGTAGTTGGTCAGCACATAAATACCAAAAAAAAACTATTTCAAAAAACATATTTAAACTATAAGACTAAAACTAAAGGAAATACTTTTCAGGTAAAAATTGAACAAACTCAAAACACACAGAACACCCAGGCTTATTAATCATTTATTTTAACTTAAAAATTAGGAATATCTATTGTTTAAAGAGTAGCATGCCAAATACCAGAAAATCTAACATAGGAACTAGGATGTACAGAACATGCCAACGTATTAGTTAACTGTATCTTAAGCCCATTGAGTTTCTACTAAGAAAAATATGAAATAAACTTTTGCATGAAATATTATACAAAGTTAAACTATATTGAAAAAAGTTAAAGTATATTGAAATTTTTTGTTCTACACTTTACGTTACGTTACTACACACCTTTCTTCCAGGTCGTGATTTAGTTTCCTCTGTTGGTTTTAGTTGCTCAACAAGCCGGGATTTCGTGTTTAAATAAAGTTCCCATAACTTACAAGCGTCTGCATACTCCTCTGTATCTTCCTATACAATAAATAAGTAAGTAAGAATGAAAAGGCTGGAGCAAAGAATAGGAACTGCAATACTGGATTATTTTATGGAATTCTATATGGTTAGGGATGCACATTACAGAATAATTAGGTATTCTAGGATATCCTAGAATACTTTAATTCGAATCTAGAATTCCGAATCTAGAATTCCGAATCTAGAATTTCGAATCTTTTTATATTTATAGGAAAAAAAAATTTTACCCACAAAAGTCAGTTTATTGACCCTTTCATAACAGCCTTGTTGGATCTTGAGTTGTAAAATGATCAAAAATTGTACTATTGAGTAGTTTTTGCGTCATGAAACGTATAGCAGGCTATGAAAAGACGTTACGAAACGTTTACTCTCGAAAGTCCCACAAACACAAAAATATTTTTTTTCAAAATTAATAAGTTTCAAAAATTGTTAATATAGTATATGAGATGACGTGTAATGATGTCATTAAACAGAATACCGAATCCCGTAATTAGATTCGAATACAAAAGGATTCGAATCTCACGGATTCGAAATTCTGTAATGTGCATCCCTATATATGGTGTATAATTATGGTCTATATAGGTGAAGTCCTACACTGCAGCGTACTTAGGGTATCGCAATGCACGCTATGACCCAAGATTTAGCCGTTATCCTATCATTAGAGCTTCATTTATGAACAATTTTTCTTCAGTCTATTATATAATCTTTCGCACAAGTGACAAGTAGAATAGCGAAAAAGGGAATTCAAACTTAAAAAAACTAACAAAAATTCACGAACGTTGTAATATTTCTTCGCATTGCTTGTCATTAATTGCATGTCGGTGGTTAAGATTTCTATGTCCCGATATTCATCCATGCGTATCCGCTGTCCAATCTTTGTCAGATCAACGGGGTCGACTATCTGTTCATGGTACTCAGGGTGGTATCTATGATGAACAAAGTAAAGCTTGGAATTAAAAATAAAAGATAGGGAAGGTAAAGACTGTATTATTAGTGATTTAGGGGTAGACTGGTAGCATATATAGGTATTGAAAATTTGAAAATAAAAAAAGGGAATTTATAAAAAATGGCTGCATACAAATGATTTTAATTAAACTGAGTGAGTAAAAAAATGTATAAACTGCCATTAGAATTTAAAACAGTTCCAGAAAAAGTATTGTTTTATTTATATAAAAAGCTGTTTCAAATAGGTGAATTTCAAATAAGGTAAAAGTGGATTGTCTGTATAATAAATAAAAATAATTTACCAACCGTTTTGATGGAAGTTTCATGAAAGTATCAGCAATAGCTCTTCCATCTTCATCTTCATGATCTTTTATCACATCGAAGATTGCTTGTGCGAGGTCCGACTGTGGATTATAATAAAAAATATCGGTGTTAAGTTTTGACTTTTTTATGTTAAAATTGTTTTTGTGCCAAGAGTAAAAAGATGATTAATTTATGGATTATTTATATTGTATATTGTTTCATTTATGTTAGACACCTGTGAGGCTGTGACCTGACATGAAAATAAATAGCTAGGTAAGGTTCATTGGCAATGCAAAGTCCCTATATATATATAATATATATATATATCCAAGCCAATTTATCTCAGTTTACCTTTAAACATAGTTATTTCCAGGACTAGCCTAGATAGATGTACTTCTATGAATACATTACTTAAGTATAAACCTGGTTTGCAACTGAGCGCCGCGATCGTTTTGAGTAAGGAGAATCGGAGGTGAATGGTGGGTCCTTGTTAGGAGTTTGATATTTTCGCTTACCAGGCATTGCAAACGTTATGTTATATTACCTAGCTTTTGCATGCCTAAAAATATGCACTGAAAATTGACTAGAAATGAAGTAAATTGCATTTCATCTTAAAAAAGTGGGGACTTGATGTAAATTAAGAGGAAGTCAGTTTAAATTAATAGAATTGTTTTACCAAATATAAATATTCAAATTTTCCTGGTAATTGATAAAATTTAATAAACTATGTATGCTAAGGAAATATTCAAAAGACACTTTGGCAGTTGCAACAATACACTGTATGTAAGAAGCACAGGAACTACAAACGGTATTAATAATTTAAATAGATTTAAATTTACAAATGTTCAGAACATGTCTTCTGCTTCTACATCTCCCACATACTCGCAGATGTCGTCAAAATCGACGTCTAAACAAACATCTCTGTCTTCAAGAAGCTGTAAATAAGCCCGACAGTTGGAACGATCTTTTTCAAGGATTTTTGCAAGTTTTCCATCATGTTTGAGCCTTCCCCTACTTGTGATTGACACATAAGCATCTGAGATGGATTTTGGGACGACTGTCTCCAGCATTTGCTCTCGGACATCATCCAAAAGGATACCTTCCTCCGACTTACAAGAGCATCTACCTGTAGCATCCAATATATCAACCACGATCAGTTTTTCCCTGAAGTATTTCCCTTTTTTGTATTTTTTATCAACCATACGAACTTTAAGATGTGGACGGAGCCATGTTGGCTTTGGTTTTGAAGAAAGATGTTTTCTTTCTGAATCTGAATCAGACGTACCACTGTTTGTTGAAGGTGACGACTTTTTGCTTTTATTTTTCCGCTTTGGGGAACTATTTACAGAACGGGATTTTTTGTGATGAGAGTCATTAATATCTTCTTCATAATGACGACGTTTGTGCTTAGATCTTGACTGGTGTTCCTCATGTGCATGCCGAGAGCGCTTATGATTTCTTTCCTCTTCTTCTTTTTGTCTCTTTTTGTGTTTTCTTTTGTGGGATGAATCTTCACGATTTTGTTCACTATCATTATCAATACCAGTGTTATGTTTATTTTTTGATCGATTTTCTGGCTTTTTATCCCTACCACTAGTCCGTGAAATATCCTTACTATACTTTTCATACTCTGATTTCGCAACAGCCTTCAGAGCAAACTGACCAACACTGGCTGTCCCACCAAGAGCAAAGCTTACCACGCACTGTGCATTGTCTGGATCCATACCTTCAACAACACCATACTTATTTTTATGGGATCCTGAATTTACAAACACAAAAGCCCCCTTTTTAATCTCCAACGTCTCATTTTCTTTGTTTCCACTTTGCCCATTTGGGAGCTTTTTATTCGGAGCATTTGCTCCAAGTCCAAGTCCTTTAGGTCTCACAACTGTCTCCAGCATTTTTGTATTCTTTTTAAATGTTCTGCCAATGCCAACCTCTGGATTCCACCCCATACCCCTTAACATAGCCATCCCAAAAGCTTGAATTGGAATCTGCTCATAATCAGCAATAGTTGCCTCTTCGGGGCGGATCGAAACATCCAATACTGTGTCATCCTCATACCCATCCGGGACTTTATTCCTTAAAAGAAGAGGAACAGCCATGTTTTCAAAATCTTCATTGCTTTGTTCTTCCGGAGGAGCTTGATCCAAAAACTGTTTTGATTCTGCCATTAGTTCCTTTGCTGCTTCATCTTCAATTCCTGCAGTTATCTCATTTGTTTGCAGTTTTTCTTTTTTTGGCATCACATATCTATTCTTTGATATGAGAGGGATTACCAATTCCTTTGGAGCCACCTTCTGCAAACTTTTAGCGTCAACCTCTGTGAGAAAGTCCTTGGTGCTGCTCTCTTCAGGAGCATCTTTTACAACTTTACTTTCATCCACCTTGGTCTGGATTTTCTTTTTAAATCCAAATGAAATTGATTTTTTATCATCCATGATTGAAACTTAAAAAATAAGATGTAAAAAATAATGTTATGCGCAGAACAATTTGCAATGTTGATGTTTTAAGCTTAGAGAGCACTATCAGAGTTCCCCCCTTGCTTGCTTATACTCAATAATTTGTTGTGGATAAACCTTTCCAATTTGAGTCATTAATTCCTGCCGAAATTTTCCGTAAACGTCAATTTTTCCTTTCAAGGCTTCGTTTTTCATTAACGACTTCTCGATGCAGTCTTTTGTGTAGTGCTGGGGGTTTCTACCAGAGTCAATGTAATCAAACACCTCAAGCGGCACGTGGATGTCTGAAACTGAGGCTTTACAGTTCTCAATATCCTTAAGACATGTAATAGTTGAGTTGATTTTCTGATTAAGCACCTCCTGCCCTTGTGGTTGGAAGTCAGTAACGATTACACCAAGTTGCCGCACGTTTTCAATGAATTGTTCAAGACACGCTTCAAGGACTTCTAATTTTTCAGCCATTTAGGTTATACATGAAGGAGTTTGTTATAGTTTAAAGCAACTTAATACCTCAGTTTGTTAGATTTCTATGGAAATTAGTAAAACATTACTAATACAGCACAACAAAATATGTTTAAGAACATACAGAATTTATAAAGGACAATTTTTAGTTTATATTTGGCCCACACACATGGTGCTAATAAAGAATCTCCCTTCTACGGTATCTGGTCAACAGGTCAAGGCCCCAATGGCCCTTTACCATTTAAACCATTATAACTGGCTAGCCTAATCTGCAAGGGCTTCACCAGTACGGCACTACAGTATCAGTTTCGTAATATTAAACCTACTTAAAAACGGGTGACTCTAAAATACGCGCGAACAGCGCGAACATCTATACTGACATGTAGTTTTGTATATCAAACGTCGAACACCGCGCCATTGCTCTTTCTTTTATAAAAATACACGATATCTATGTTGTAAATCCAAAAACTTTTACACATCCCTTTCAATTTTAAAACGACAATATTTTTGTTTTTCCCGAATGCTTTTATACAATTCTTCTTAAAATTAAAAATATAACAAAAAATCACTAAAAAAATAAAAAAGATCACTTCTTACTTTACATGGATGTTTATATACCGTGTCGTGATATGTTTCTACCGATTGATATTCCTATATAGTAAGGTGGGGAGAGATGGACACCTTTCATTATATTTTCCATTTGGCAGTAAACAAAGGACATTTAAAGAATTATAAAACCATATCCTCACGTCTCCCATATACCGTTGTTAATTGTTTAAAACACGATCAGAATGTTTTGATATTACATTCCCAAGGTGTCTCATCTTCCCCCACCTTACTATATTTTTACCGGTGTTGTGATATATTTGTTCCGATTGATATATCTGTACCGAACGCTATTGCAGATGCGCAGCGGGTCGGAACAAACAGTATCGCTAGCGACAAAGAGGAAGTCACGTTAGAAAATCAACGGACTCTCTCGAATCGCCAGCCATCGGCGCCGGTGCCAACCCGACTTTAGTAGCACGAGTAGAAGATATCTAATAATTTTTGTATTCTAGGATCTCCTTGTTTCTTCAGCACCTGTAAATTATCAGTAAGATGTGTGTTTATTTAAACTAGCATAAGATAAGTGTGTTGGTATAGTACTTACATTTTTAGGTTACAAATAGCATACCAACTCAGTTATTCTACTGACTTTAAATAAAAATACTTAAGTTTATATACGTCAAGTCTGGAACGTTTTCAACGAAGGGCGTAATAAATTTGGACCTGGTGGTCTTTGCTTTGTTCCAACCTACTGCGCACGAAAAGAACAAATAAGAGAAAAAGATAGAAATTTACGAGAGAGGTCACTCTTAAATTTGCGAGTGACCTCTCTCGCACATCTCTTGACCAAAGTTAATAGAGACCCAAACGAGTTGTAACTCCCGGTCAACAATATTTGCTGGCCGCCAAACGCCTGGCTGTATTAGTTCAGTTTGTTAAAGTACATTCTTTCAGTTTGTTGGATAATTCATTAGTTCAGTTTATTTGACAGATAACTTTTGTACTGTTGTTTCGGATTTTTGCTCTTATACAGGCGTAATTACATGGCACATCTGTTTTCCTGCGAGGCTATATTGTATAGAAAGGCATGATATAGATGCGAGTAAAAAACTTCTTTTTGAATCGTCTTAGTAATTCAACATATTGTAGATAATATCGTCTTTTGTAAATCTGGAAAATAGTTTTGCGTATTTGTTTTAATATTCTCGTATACCTCTATAATAATTCGTGCTTCCGTTACCCAGGCTATACGGCGGTTCATTTATAGCCTTCCCTGAATAAACAGGATTGCTGGTTGGGTTAAGTTACTCCGTACTGTTCCGACTTCATATACAGACTTCAGCGGGGTTCCATATCTACTGTATTCTTAATTGCTTTTATAACCAGAGACCAAACAGAGTTCATGTCTTCATGATATCTTGCTATTTTTTATTCCTTTTCGGGTATACAAGTACACGATACAGGTTTGGGCAAACGTTTACTTGATGGCCGGGCAGGGGCTCGTAAGAGCCCGCCATAAACCCAGACTGACCTCGAGGTCTGAGTGCTGGTAGCGGCGTTAGTTGGGTAGTTCCCGTTTCTTGTTATCGTTTTTGTGTTAGGAAAAAGGCGAATTATATACCAGATAGAATCACGTGACAGCAGTGTGACGTCATGCGATAAAATGTTGGGAACGATTTGGGCCTGTCAGCCGCTGAACGAGATATCAATAACCTCAATCAACGGGGGTTTGTTTTCATGAGAACAGTTTCCCATGAAACAATTCGTACTTGCAGTGTTTACATTAATTAAATAAGTATTGTAATTGGGTAATGTGACCTCACTTTAAGCGCACATCTCTTGACCAAAGTTAGTAGAGGCCCAGACGAGTTGTTAGTAACTCCCGGCCAACAATATTTGCTGGCCGCCTAACGCCTGACTGTATTAGTTCAGTTTATTAAATAGTACATTCTTTCAGTTTGTTGGATAATTTATTAGTTCAGTTTATTAGACAATAAACTTTTTTACTGTTGTTACGGATTTTTTCTCATATATATATATACAGGCGTAATTAAATGACACATTTGTTTTCCTGCGAGGCTATATTGTATAGAAAGGCATGATAAGTGAATGAAAATCTTCTTTTTGAATCGTCTTAAAGATTCCACCTATTGTAGATAATATTGTCTTTTGTAAATCTGGAAAATGGTTTGGCGTATTTGTTTTAATTTTCTCGTCTACCCCTGTTAAAGTTCGTGCCTTTTACCCAGGCTACCGCGATTCATTAACATATTTTTTTCTATTTTTACCGACCCGGCAGTGTCGCAAGGTTAACAACTATTGGTCTAATAAGGGTAAAGATGGAGGCACGAAGTCTTTAATCTCTTTGATCAGGCTATTTAGATATTATGTGTTAAAAGCGTCCCGTCTTTCCCGACTCTACTATCTTATGCTAATTAGTTTAAAACGTGTTCATTCATTAGATCTGTGATCTCTTGTTATAGTTACGTCTGTGGAAAAAAGGCAAAATCGAGGGGATCTGCCGATCTGTTAAAGCAGAGATATTGTTTATGTATCTCTGGTTAAAGTTGCTGTCGGGGACTTCCCTATTTAAAATACTAGTGGCAAGTCGTGCGTGTAAAACGTTTTATTTGCGGTTAATATTTAAATTATGACTGCAGCAACGGTATATGATTCCATTAAAATTGCAGATACAGTGATATTATTTTTGGTTCAGGAATCTCGTGATGTATAAAGTAAAGAAATGCGGGTTAAAGTTAAAGCCACCATCGCTAATTGTGGAGTATGAAGATCTCTCCTCACACAAGCAGAGATGTAGGACCATGCCAATACGAAATTTCAAAAAAACGTCAAGTTGGTATAATATTATTTCCATTTATATATTTGACATTTCCATTAATATCCAACTGTTTATATTGTTTGGTAAAAAGGTCTTTTTTACAATTTTCAATATTTTACAGATATATCCCGTGCTGCAGAGGAGCTCAAGAAGAATCCTCGGCACCAAATGCTGCTGAAAGATGTCTCACAATTGCAAGTGGAGAAGATGCTTCTTATAATCCAAGAAACATTGAAAGGTTGTTCTTTATTCATTTACTTAGTTCTACTTGACAATTAACCCAGTACATCAAGCTTAACCTATAATCTGTCAAAGACTTTTTTAATCCTTCTTTGCTATTACGTTTCAGGAGGATTGTACACTAGTACATGCACAATAATTGCACCAGTATATGCTTCTATAAGCATTAATGTTTTGTGTTTGTTTGCATGTTGCATTAGTGGTTGTACCAATCCACAAGCTACTATCTTTTGATACATATTTTTTAAAACTGGACTGTTACATGCATTGTACCAATTACATGACTGTTTAGCGTTGACATAGATCTCCACTAAACCTATAAAACTGACTTAGGGTGGCTGTACACAGTATCTGGAATTCGTCCGTTTTGTCTGTTTTGTCTGTTTTGTCCAGATTTCGCTGCCGCATGCGGAACTTAGTAATGGGTTTGCATACGATTTCGCAAGCGAGTTCGCATGCCGGATACTGTGTACAGCCACCTTTACACTACACTGCTCATTATAGGTAGGCTATTATAAGGGTATTGCCAAGAATATTTAAGAATATTTAAGCATTTCGAAGAAGTGTTACAGTTGACTTTTACACTTTACATTACTTAAAAATAGTGTTTTACTGTTTTAACAAAGGTGCTTCACTTGATGATGCTATCAGTAATGCTCAATCGGCGCTGACTGTTGATCCTAATTTGGATTTAAATAAGCTTGATGAGTCAAAGGTAAATTAGTATTAAGAACTCATTTTCTAGTACACATTTTCTGAAAAAGGACATAGTGCGGTGATTAGAATGCCTGCCTCTATCCCAAAAGTTAGGCTTATCGTTGCTACCATTGCTGTCCATGTATCCTTGGTAGACAGTTTACAGAAATTGCTTCAACCCAGTGGTCACTAATGGGTTGTCTAAATTGTCAGCCAAACAGAAAACGGTCACTCAAAGTTAAAAACATAATAAATAATGAGCAGGCACAACAAAAGAACAAAGTATATGAAACAGAACACCAACATTATAACGACTCATGTTATTACTGCCTCGCACAGATGATGCAAGTTACATTCATTTATTCATTCAATAACTGTTTTTATACCATTGAAATTATCAATATCACCATTTCTAGGTTGAACAAGCCAAGCGAATTATGGATGAAGGCTTCGAACAAAACCGACTGAAACCTGGAGATGAAGATTTCCAATATGATGTTGAGGTTTGATATGAAGCACAATTTGACTTGAAATGTTACATCACCAACCCTATAGTACAGTGGTTGAAGCATGTGTTTTGTAACTAGACTGTATGCTTCAGTTACTAGGCTATACTAGACTAACTAGAGTATACAAGGTTCACAGCTTAATGTGATCCGTAGTATGCTGCATCTGTGATTGGATAAGACACCTATTGGTTATTCTCTAGCCCAAAAGTCACTAATTTGATGTCTTAACTGACAGTCATACAAAATAAAAAACTCCGAAAAACACAGTTGCGATTGTAGTAACTCAAGGCATTGGGTGTACTGAGACACCTTCATATGTAATAGGACAACTATGTGTCTGTGTTTTAATATAACTGTCAAGTCTGCCATGTCCAAGTTAGGTAATGATTATTATATAAATCCAGGTTGATTTTGACAATGTTGGTCCAGTTGAAAGTAGTGGTTGGGATGATGACAATTCCGAAGATAATGAATTCTAATGGATTTTATTTTCTGCTGTTCCTTCTTATAAAATTGTGGGTTTTTCTTTTTTAGAACATGTATTTTTATATTTTATTTTTATATTTCTGTGAGAAATATTTCTACCAATTGCAGTGTATATGTAGATATTGCATAATCTGCGTGTTAGAACCCTAATGTGTTGCAAATGAATAAATGGTTATTCAATAAAACAATTGATGTTGTCCTTTATACAAACAAACTGAATATATAGGAACCTAATTATAAGAGCAACCAAATCAACTTCTACATACTAGAATTGTGAAACTAGTAGAATGCGACAAGGTTTTGTATGCTTCTATACAAATTTTAAATTAGAAACACCACTATTACATGCTCAGCAGGAACCTAATAAATTTGGTAAAAAATGAATCTTCAGCTCTTTGTAGAGTTTAGAATGTAATATACATTTTTTGAAAGCTTTGAAAGTTCAGAGATAAATATATGTTGTAACATTTATACACAAGATGTAAGTATAGGATGTCCGGTTTGGTTACCCAGTTTTTCAAAAACATGTACAATTGTACATATTACTTTTGAGACCGCAATAAGTTAATTCGGGACCAGAGAAGTTTTCCGCACAACTAACCAAACTCGCGTGTTTTTTTTTGCGAATTTGCCAAAATCACACATTTGTAGATCGCGCGCGATTTCGAAGATGCGAATTACAGTTCCCGTACGTATTTTACGTTTTGCCGTAGGCCGCAACCATCTTTCAAGACTATTAACCTATAAACAACATGCCTATCGTTCGTTCTCATTATCTTCCCTTCACGAAGTTCAAGAAAATGAAAACTATAGCGATTTTTCCAAAAGTGTTTCCCACCCATCAAAAGCAAGCTTAGCTGATCATGTTGGTGATATGTCTTATTCTGAAGACGAAGGATACAAACTTAGTAACATTCTCGGTCTTTCGGTTGCTTTCCTTGGCTGCATGCTCGTCGGCTACGCGATATTTTTCAGCAACTATGATTTAGAACTAGAGGAAAAATTATGTGAAACTGTGCCTGGATATCGCGATGAAATGAGTAAAAGACCTGGCTATGTTAAAAATATAGAACTATTACAGGAAAAACGAAGGAACGAAAAGTTATCACGAAACAATTAATTTTCTATTTCTTGTCTTTTGTTTATTTTTGTTTGCTGATACTTGAAAATGATCTTGAATGTGTTAAGTTCTTATCTTATGGATGAGCTTATTGACATACACTTGTTAAGTGAGCAATAATGTAATGTTCAGTCTCATTTACCCCGATTCAAACAAACTCAAAAAATTCTACTTGTTTTCCCTTTAGGTATTATATTTGACACATGGCTGAAAATCATAGTTAAATATTGTAATTACCTAAATCATGTCAGCAATTCTGCGGCGATTGTCAAATGTACGAATTAGTGCAGCTAAGCAAGCTGTAATTGTATCCAACCATGGATTTATATCCTCTTCTGTATACTGTATGCAAGAAAACGCTGGAAAACAAGCACCCCCATTTCCGAATTTTTCCAAAAAAAAAGAAAAACCAAAAAGTTTTGCGAGATATGGTTTATTTGTTGCTGGTGTCCCACTGACTCTTCTACTAACTGCAGTTTATGTTTTCTTTTTTCACATGAAAAAGGAAAGAAGCGAAACTGACGAAATTCCGGAATATTCTGAAACATTTAAGAAGACTTACGTCAGTCGAATAGAAGCTGTACAAAAAGATCGCTTGCGTCGACAGCTTGCTGCTGAAGCAAAAGTGTCGGAATAATTTTTATTTTAATGCTTTTTTTCACAAATTTTGTTGTGTAAAAATTTTGTTGTTGTCTTGAATATGCTAATTGCTAATTTGTTTTATAATAATTTGCATGAAGTAGTACGATAGTATGACATCAATTTTTTTATTGTTCAATAATACTATCTTTTTTGCTTCTATGCTCTACAATTTTAACTAATAGTTTAATGTAATGGTTCTATGGCAAAATACCTTATTCTCATGCATACTATCATTGCTACCCCAATTCTTAATTTGTCTGCTTAGCAGTTTGGTATATACAACTTATCATAAAAGTTTTCAGTAACATTATTATTTTTGCACTGTAAATTTAACTATTTTCGAAAACAAATTGTTTAAAAACTTTTTGTTTTCTACTAGTTCATTTTAGTATGGAGTTAAATAACTGGAGTCCATTCAAGGACTTGTTTACAGCAAGTCAGGACTTTGCTTTGCGTAACTCACAAGCTTCAACCCATCTGCTAAGATCCTTACTAAGAAAGCATAAACCTGAGCTGCTTTCCCTGCTTAAAAACACTGTATGTTGAGTATTGTTGTTTACTGTTTGTCATTAACGTATTACCTTACAGGGAATCTGTTGACTGTATTGTTGCACCAGTTGAATTTGATGTTATCTTTTAAGTAAAATTTAGAGGCAAATATTAGGATTTAAACTAGACCTGTATCTGGTAATCAGACATTTCAAACTTAATCGTAAGACCAACCTTAATTCTACTTGTTTCCAAAACAGCTTTTCTAGAATTTAATTCTGCACCAAAGTTTCGTCCTATAATATTGTGTAATATAACTGACAGCAACAGACAAACGTTAATATATAAAACCTTAATTCTGGTTCATTAAATGAATAAATGTTGATTTTTTTGCAGCCTCAAAATGCCACCCATCGAGAAAAGCTAAAAAACAGCCACACAGTGGGGCTAGTGATCAACGAGAATGAATCTCCCAAAGTTTTTGAGCAAACTTTTATCGACGAAGCAATAATTATCAGTGATATGTTTAAACTGAATGAATTGGCTGCTGTGGATTTGTTATTAACAGGTGATAAAGTCAATTTTTTCATATATAAACTGGTTCACCCAGTAAAAACCCTCAAGGTCTTGCCGTATGGTAAAAAAAGTGTTTTTACTGTAAAATAAATAACTTATTTACTTTTACTTTAAACCATGCATGGTAGCAAAAGCAACAGATTTTTTAACTCCTTTTCTGCAGATTTGCACTAAGATTTTTGTAATCAATATTATTTTCAAAACTGGGTATTTTTGCAGGAGAGCAACAAACGCCAAACTATCCTAATTATTCCCGTGGTCTAGTTGCTGTTCTCTTGTACTGGGATGGCCGTCGTAACCTTGCAAGCTCACTTCGGACATTAGTTCAGTGTCGTCGTGGTGCAACATGGACCTTGGATATCTCGTAAGTCAAGTGCAGACACTTGCTTTTTAGTTTAACATGGTTTAAGTCTATTTTTCCTGTGCCAAACAAACTAATAAATTTTAGAGAAAAGCTTTTTTGAAATTGAATTTGGAGTAATGTCGCTATAATGTGACAGTGTTACTTTGTTCAGTATTATGCTGCTGGTTTGCTGTTTAAGTAAAAAAAATATAAAAAGAAATGATTCAATGAACGTGGAATAAGAAAAGAGTTAACTATTGTCTTTGCTCTGACTAATTGTATTTTTCTGACTAATTGCTTAAATTACGCAGCCCTGAAGGCACATCTATGGTAACTTCATTTTCTGACGAGTTGCTAAGCAACGGTATGACTCAGCAAATTTTAAAACTACTCCGTGAAATAAAAGTGGAAGCTGAGATGGAAAAGTTGGCGGGTCAACGTGGTTTGGGTGATGCAAAACATAGAAAGCAGGTGAATTTATCTATAGTGTGTTTTAAGTTTTTAACAACTGTAGATTTGCTGTTGATTTCACTTTTTTCGTTCTTTTGGTCAGAAAATGATATTTGCCATTGTTCTAGAATAGTTAAACAAAAAATCATTTTCACATTTTATTTTATTTGTATTGTAGCAGGTTTTGTGTTAAAGTTTTTTTTTTAGGTTTAGATAAAAAATTGTTAAACAATATACTTTGCAATTTCGCATTATGTGCTATTGTTGATATTCCGCCCCATTTAGTAGTTTAGTGCTGTACTTCTAGTTAGTCGTTTTAGAACTAAACCAGTTTTGATCAGAGAAAAATAATAATACAATCTAGTTCTTTTTCTTTCTCTTTGTTTTTAATAATCTGAACTTCGTTACTGTATTTGTGAAGATATACGAAAAATTATGTTTGTTTATGTTAAATTTTGACTCTGTACCTATAACCTAGATTTTTGGGGTAGGGGCCAATGCTGGCCTGAATCCTAGGACCCATGGCGTGCTGCGCAGCAAAACCTCACCCACATAGGCTATAATAACCTAGGTTATTATTACAAAAATGAATTGTTTTAAGGTGCGCGATTTGATCACTGAAGTTCGGCAGTGCTTATCTGAAACCCTCTTCTACTTTGCTGGCCAATCAAGGTTGCCACTCAATGATATAACTGCGATGATACATTACCTTGAAACAGATGGGGAGGTAGAATCAGATGGGAAGCTCTCTCTCCCCACTCTTGCTGTGCTGTTTGCTGTTCTTTATGCTATTTCACTCCCCTATGATTTGAATACAATCCAAGATGAAAGCAGTAAGTTATTATTTAGCATGTGCATTTGAATTTTTTAACTGTAAACACAAGCGCATCTTTAATTCCTTACACTTTTATACTTTATCTTTTTTCTTGCAAAAAAAAAACAATTTTTCTTTTAAATAAAAAAAAAAGTATTTTTATGTCAATTTGAAAGGTTTATTTTTTTTCCACAGCTGTTGAGGAACTTCTTCAACATCCACTGATAACCGATGCATCATATTTATCCGGTATTCACAAAGTGCTGGCCAAGGAAAGGTACAAATTTAAACATTAGCCACATTTTTTATGTTGCATAGCAAATACACATGTTGAATGTTGTATATAAATATTATTTTCATATGTTTATTTAACAATACCTAATTTTAACTTTAGAATTAGGTTATATATATATATTTAATTTCAGTTATATGTATATTTATATAGTTTATGTTTTTAATAAACATTTAGAACAATTTTTTGTTTGCTTTTGTAAAAGATACTTGTTGCAAAAACATTATATATAAATATAATTATTTTATTCAAATTTTTATTGTTTAATATTTTATTCTAATATTCCTATGTTTTACCAAATGTTTTAAAGCAATCACCCAAGTTCTTGGAAAGTATCGGGTGTTCGGTCATGTTTGCAGTTAGCATGGTCGGTCACACTTCGCTTGCTCGCTCAAATTCCCTCCTCGCTGCTCAGTGGCATTACCCCACCAAGTGGTGAAATACTCGAGCAAGACGAACTGGTCGTGGAGATGGCTCTCGCTGATCGTGTGTTCTTGTTTATAAAGGTAAATAATGATTCGCATTGTGAATTCATAATCCAAACGTCGAAACTTAAAAGTGATGAAGCGTTGGGAGATCGCGTTTAGCAATTTGTTTTTTTTTTTATTTAAAAACCTTATTCAAATAGAATCCAAATGAAAACAATTAGAAATGTAAAATATAAAAGTAAATAGGTATTGCAACACACACACGCGTTGCGAATAATAGCACGTTCTATTACGTCGCCTGAACCAAATGTGACTGCAGAGACGAGTCGATGACCTAGCGGTGAACGAGAACGCAAGGTTACAAGAAAAGCGCACACATGGGTTTACCGAGTCGTGACGGTACAAATCACGGAAAACAATAGCGGGGACGGATTGAGAACGAATAAAGAACATAGTTAAATTGATTATAAATGAAACACCACAGTGACTTGTTTATGTTCCAAACAACATTTTAAATTTTTTTCAGTAGAATCTGGTTAAACGCAGTTTTACATTGTTAAAATACCGTTTAAGATATAACCCATAGTTGGGAAACATAGGGAACCTCATTGATTAATGTTTCGACTTTTTTGTATTGACACCTAACACCAGGGTATACCCTTTTAAAGAAAAACAAAACTTGGGTGCTAAAATACATGTAAACCTGTTTTTTAATAAATGAAATGGTATCCCAAACACCCCTAATGTTTTCCTTATGCACTTGCCTTAACTGGTATTATAATGTAGTTTTATAATTTGAGCTATCATTACATTTTCCCACACATGCAGGAAAACATTGTGTTATGCCCGAGTTTCTACTCAGAAGAATTTTATCTTCGTAGAATCCATGGCATCATAACTGATCTTATTGTTAACATGACACTTAAGGTAATTTGGTGATTTGTGTGCCTCGTTTATTTTACTATTTTTTATTGACTATTTATTGACTGTATGGTTCATTTAGGGTTGAATTGATTTTCATAAAATCAAACTCTTAAAATTAGTTGGAACCATCCCTAATTGTCTAACACCCAAGAGTAGACTACCTTAGAGTTTAATAAAAACGTCATTTAATATGAATTACTAGTGCGCATCTATGGGGCCTAGATGGGTCAGTCATCCTTCACTAAGAATGTTCTTTTAAGAAAAAAACTAATCCTAATCAATATACAAAGGCACAAAGTAAAATTAGTAGTACAGTTTGGTTTCACTGGTCATTTTAAATCTATTTATGTCTTTTATTACTCCACTCATATTCATTAGACCATACTGTAGTTCCATTTTGCCCCCCATTCTTAGGTAAAGGAGATGCGTAACCATGGTGACGAGGTGGCGAGGATACTCATGCTCCACCTGGCACAAGGTGAAGAACCTCCACCTTCGTTAAGGAAAGATTTCCACCAGGTAGGTTCAGAAACTGACCAGTACTTTTCTGACTTTTAAAACCATCCTCAAAATAGTTGCAAAAACATTCCGGATTCCGCGCTTAGTAACAGTGTATTTACCTTCACTATTTTTCTCACAAATTTTTCTCTGTTTATGTTGCACATCCTTTGATTTTAACTATTTCCTTTATGTTTATCCCATTCGGCTATTTCCTTTATCCCATAGTGGTTGGCGCGCCTGCCAAGAGTTAGCGCGCCTGTAACCAAGAGGTAATGGGTTCGAGGCTCGTCGTTGCTAGCATTGTGATGGGTGTATGTGTCCTTGGGCAAGACACACTAATAAAAATATCCCGCCCTTGCCAAAAAAATAATTACCCACTAAGTAACTACACGTTAACTCATAAGCTGGCATGAGGTGTATGAAATAGAACACACAAGTTATAAATACTTCCGTTTTCTGCCACGCGAGGATACAGTAAGTTACATTCATCCTTTTATCCCACAGTTGTTGGAACTGATCACTGCGTTGTATGAAGATGATCCTTTATCACTTGAGTTATGCTCCGAGTACTGGTGCACAGCAGACACATCCATGATGGATGCGGGCTCCTACATCATCTCCCCTCATCGATTTCATCATGGTCCTCCTCAGAGACAAGTGGGTCAAATTTTGTTGTACAAAAAAAAATATTTTTTTTTAACCTAAAGTAAGACCTAAAACTGAGGTATCATGCCAATCTTAAAGGCATAGGTGCCAAACTTTATAAAATGCAGGGACAGGTGGGTAATTTTTTTATGTACCAGATTTAGTTTTTAGAACCTAAAAGATGACTTAAAACAGAATTATCATGCCAATCCTAAAAGTTAGGGGCGGAACTTTTTTCACATGCAGAGACAATTTGATAGAATTTTTTATACATTTCATTTTATTTTGACAAACCTAAAAGATAGACTAAAACTTAATTATCTTATTTTGCCAATCCTGAAACTTAATATGCTACTGGAACTACTAAGAATCTAACTCTAATTTAAAGTTGTGTGATGATATGGTACAGGCTTTACTTTTAAAGCTATGCTCTATCAAAGTAGTTAGTTATTCTGAGCTTCAAACAGTTGCATTTGCCTAAACTCACATTCAGGAATTAGGGTCCTATATCTTAATACTTTCTCCAGTTATATACTTATATACATATATTGTAAAGGACATCATTACTGTACAAGTATAGTTTGACTTAGCATTGTCATTCTATATCAGTCTGTCCAACATCAAGTAGTGACTTGCCGACATGGTCATATGAGTAGCAATGACAATGAGCGATTGTCACTCACATTTTACAGCCAACATGTTCAGATTCTTGAGAATTGGCTTTCTTGCATTAGTTTACGTCTGAAGGCTGTATGCCTTATGATGATAAATGCATCCGCATATTTCGCTGATTTAATGTATAGTAGAGTGGGGTAAGATGGGACACGTTTTCATTCTATTTTCTCATCCCATTTGATAGTAAACAAAGAACATTCAAAGAAATATAAAACCATATCCTCACGACTCCCATATGTTAATAGTTTAAAACACAAGTTACACAATCAGGAATATATGTGTCAGGTCTTTCCCCACCCTACTATATGTTCTGTATATAAATACATTTGATTATCTAGCATTTTGGCATATTTTACCACCAAGTTAATACATTACCACAATTCACCTCTCCAGACTGCTTTGTTTAAGTTTGTCCGCCAGTCAGGAGATCTCTTGCCTCCCTTACTGTACGTTCCATACCTTCATATGTTATCTGCATTGGCCAGTGGAACACAAAGTGCCCGTGCATGTTATGAGATGCTACATTACAATGGTGCAAACTTCAGTAAGTTTTAAACGGTTGTATATTTATATGTTGTACGATAAAAGTTTATATTATAGTTGTAGGGTGGGGAAAGATGGGACACCTTTTACATTTTGTTTTCTCGTCCCATTTAGCAGTAAAAAAGAACATTCAAAGAATTATAAAACTGTATACTCACGACTCCCATGGACTGTTGCTAATTGTTTAAAATATGATCAGGATATTTGGATATTATGTGCTTAGAATATCCCACTTGCCCTTTAGTACAAAATCTCCTTTGGTAAATATACATTAAACAATATTAAAAAGGTCCCCACCGCTCTTTTTAACAAAGTTCCAGTTACAAAAGTTTAAATTTGCTAGGTTCATTATAACTCCTACGAAATAATCTACAATCATTAACTCTTAAATGTCATGTGCCAAGCACTGGCGACCATGCCTGAAGCTCGCAGACAGGTCATTAGGTCCAGACTGTCGTACAAAAACTCGCAGGCTGCTATTTTAAAAGCTCTGCATTCATGCGGAATACAAAACCGCGCCAAGATGTATATTTGAACAGTGTTCTTGACAACTGTCGTTTTGCTAATTTCCTTTTCCTTGTTGTTTTAATTATTCTGATCTTCGCTACTGCGTATTCAAGATAAATCTAAATTTAAGTTATGTTATATAACAACACATATGCATATTCCTACATAGGTGGTGGTAGTGATGTGAATTCAATGTCACTTGATCACTTCTTCTCATCTTGTCATCGATATTATGAACATCTACATCAGGATAAACCACTCCATGACATCACAAACCCATTTATGATGTCACAGTCTCAATTTGGATCTCAGGTAAAAAGGCAAAATTTTCCAAAAGATGATTTTTTTTCATAATGCCTATTTTTTTAGTGGACCATACAATAGTTGCCCTTGCATAACTAATACAAGCTCTCTAATATCAAAGTTTGTACCAGAACTACTTTATGTACTATATACAAATTATATATACCTGCATGGCCTACTCTATACACGGGGTATTATTCGCGTCAATAGGCCTCTTTTTCTGAGCAGTTTAGGTGTATTCCTAGGCCGTGTATTAAGTAGGCCATGATACCTGTCATACACTCTAGTATGGTAATGCCAAATCTGGCCCAAATTCTCGTTTTGCTGGCATGCCTCATCTAGAACCTTACCAATTTATAATAGGCTGCTGTAAAAAAAGGGTCTCACTCAATTAGAATGAAAATAAAAGAAAAAAACCTCAATCAAACAGAATACTAACTACTAAATAGAAATAAGTTTTTAATATAACAATACAGAGTGGGCACCCTCCTCGAAACAGAAGCATCACACCCAAAGAAGTGGAAGGATTGAGAGCTGTCATGAAGTTGCTTACACAGATCATTAAATACGTGAGATTCTTGCTTTATTTTAACCATTTTATTATTGTTATAACTTATAACAACTTATAAGGTATGTCAAACAATTTTAATATTATCTAATAAATTCGCGGCAATACCCGGATAAGAAGTTGATTGGTTTTTACTTAAGAAGTTAATAGGTTTTTACCGACATTTACATTCTGCCTATCGGTAAAAAGGCGCTGATATTATAAAGATATATAAATAGTTTGTGAGAAGCAACGTGCCTTCTACTTGACCTTCACGTGCATTGTAGTTTGACTTTTACGTACGCCATAGTTTAACCTTTATGTGCGTATAGTGACAAATATCGGTATCAGTTTAAAAAATTGATTTCGGTCGGTCTCTAGTTCTAAGCTTAAAATCTCAAATATACTTTATAAACATCTTATTTTGATCCCGATAAAATCTTAACCTACAGGACAACATTGCATGCATCAACATATATGAGAACCAACAGTGGTTAGCATGCGGGGTGTTGTATGGGTTGCTACAATGCCCAGTGCCTGTCACACTGAAGGGCGATGTACTGGGAGTCCTCACTCAGCTCTCGAGGATCCCAGAGATCGCATCCGGCATCCTCCAGATCACCGAGAGTGCTCAAATCCTCGTCACTACTGGAGATTGCTCACCTGGTAAGGAATTTAAATTTTTTTCAAAAACTAGATCTGTTTTAAACTGGCATAGCACAACTGTAAATACTTAAATAAATTAAAAATATAATTTTTATGCTTATTTTCTGGTAGCCCAAAACATACTTAGTTATTGAGTTACATCTGTAAAACAGGGTTTTAAGCATGTTTTTTCCTATATAACACTGTAGTTATTGCTTATCCTTATTTTTTATTTATTTTTAATACCATTTATACTTGTTGGGAATATTTATGGTGACAATCACATAACTTTTCACATGAAAATCACAGGTTCATCAGGTGTATCACTAGAGTTGGAGCAGATAGAATCACGTGAAGAGGAATACCCGATGACGCGTTCATTTGTGAACCTTCTCACAGCCATGGCTCACTCTGGTGCTAATCTATCAGTGTAAGTGTTGTTTACATAAGTGTCACATTTTTTAAAAATTGTGATCAAAATCTGTGATGACATTGTAAAAAAACCTAAATTGATTGGTTAATGTGTTGAATACTGTATAGTTTGGCCTTGCATGTTTGTACAGAAACAAATGAGCAAATTTAAAGTTGTATTGGGATGAATGTAAAACCTGGGGGGTTGAAATATTATTTTACTCCAAATTGGTGTAAACGTGTGTTTATGTATGTTTATTTGCAAAGCACAAAATATTGAAATTAACATCCAGAATTTTCCAACTCATTTTCACATTTTACAATAAGTGTCGGATGGCTTAGTGAACTACTGTACTGCTTATTACAACTGAGCCAATTGTTGACCCACTTTTAGGACGCTGCCTTTTAGTTGAGTTGCTGTAATAATTAATTGTTGGCTGTATATGCAGTTTAACTTCTTATACCTTTGTGTGTGGGCTTTTTTACTAAGTTTAGGAAACACAGTAAATGAAGTTTATTAGTAGCAGTGTACTTATTTGTTTGTTTGTGTTTTGTTACTGTATAATATACAGGCCAACAGGCTAGAATATGAAGTAAAATGTCCCATTTCCACAGCATTGGTGAGGGTGTGCGAGCTCCTGGATTTGATCCATACCTCACGTTCACTGTCGAGTCGGTCTTTCTCAAGTTTTCAACGCGAGCCTATGGAAGAAAGGAAGAAAAATGGGAGGTACCAACTTTTGTTGTATTACGCTAATAACTTTGTTAAGTTATCATTGCTTTTATTTTATAACCTGTTTAGTTCTCTATTGGCTTGTTACCAAGATGGCCCATGTTTCTGCATTTCGGGACTTCTTAATGTACCTATATCTTAATATTTTAAATTTCTACCTAAGTGGTCCCCCAATAATGTGACCTTATTTTATGCCTCAATGGTTTTGTCTTTTTTTTCTCTTTGTCCATCTGTCCGACCTTATTGGACGAACATTCTAAACATGAGGTTGTGTCAATATTCGAACTACAAACTTTACACACCCAACTGTTTTTTAGGGGGTAATGCGCCATTTAAGCCTATAATAAGTTGTTTTAATGTATTGGTAAATGGGTACAAATTCGGGCTGTATAACATGTCATAGTGTAAAGGGGGACAAGTTAACAGACATGTCACATAAGAGGAAAATTATAAAATGGGGACTTGGTTCCTTTCTTAACCCATTGGGTGTGTCATTGTTGATAAATCATTTTATGCTTTTTTATTGATCACTTTTGTTTTTTCCAAGGTTGCATCATCTTGCCTCAAATTATTCAACAAGTTGATCACGACCTATCAACCTCACCCTGATCATTTCAACATCAACAAAACTGGTTTGCCGGCTGACGTCATGCTCGACCGCACACAGCTGATGCACGATGCCGGGCCGTTTTCAAAAATCCGGCCACCAGCGTTTCATCTTTTACTTTATGTTTACAACCAGGGAAACTTTTTCAAAACTGTAAGTCAATTTTAACAGAGTTTTTTGACATAGAGAATACTGACAAGCTTTATGATAGAAAGTAAATTTGTAAAAATAAAAGTAGGATTTATTTCTGTTATGCACTTTTGTTTAAAAATCTGGTTTCCTATTCTGTTTATTCTTCTGACACAAAAGTTTTTCCGAAAACAAAGCCTAGATTTTCTGATGATTAACTAAAATGTATCTTTTGTTATTTTGTATGCTTTATATCCAAGTGTTCTTTCCTATCCTTATATATCTATTTACAATTTTTTATTTTGACTACAGACCATGCAAATAGTTGATGAATGCGTTCACTATTTAGACACCTACGTAACTAAACCTGCCCAAGAGCGCTCTCTTGTGGTGGCAGCCACGCTTGCAATGCAGTTGCTCTACAATGGCCTCATGATACTGGTAATATAAAAGTGTGGTTTTAGTTTTGCAAATACTTTTATATTTCAATTGAGATTATCATAAAAATATTATATTTAAATTGAGTCTTCTGGTATAAAAAGTTAATTTTATTAAACCAATGCTTTTATATCTTGTGTATTATAGTTAGAGCCAATCATAAGACTATGTCTGGTCGCAAGACCATCACAAATGTTTAATAAAATACAGGGACAGTTTAACAAAATATGTTTTATACAGACTGTAATAATCTGTGCCTAACCTATATATGGCAGTGTAGAAATCATTTTCTTCAGTTCTAATAGTTTTTTTTTTACTGTTGAGTGTTGTGCAATAAACATATACATCAAATCTAATATACCACAACTTTGTCTTAACTTTAAAAACATAGGCCTAAATATATTCCTAATGGTGACTGGTTGTATTTAAAAATCCCCAAAAATTATTTATTTTTTTCATTAAGGATTTGAAAATTCTTTACGATTCGAAAATTTTAAGTTTGATTTTTGTTGTTATTTAGGATTCGTTCATGGCCAGCATGCGGGCAAGTGGGAGTGCAATTCTCCTAACTTCACTTGATAAACTATTACTTGGTTTGAACCAACAGACTGGCAAAGCTGATTTCGTTGTAACATTGGCCAGGTTTGTAGCTTCATTCTAATATTACTAGTTTAGGTATTTCCTAATAAAATGTTAGTTTTTATTGGAAGTATAAAAGTTATTGATTTAAGTCAAGTTTTAGTGATTTAAAGTCAAGTTTTTAAAACTGATTTAATAAATTGACTTCTCCTTAACAATGTTTTTAACAATGTTTGTCTGCCTCAACTACAACTATGCGGCAAATTTTGGTATTCCATTTTCATACTGGTTGGCAAAAAAATAAACAAAAGTCAGATAGAATAATCAACCTAAAACTCAATATTCTCCCGACAAAGTTCCACCCTTGGTGAGACTTGAACGTGAACCCGTAATAATCGGGGTACAATAAAGATTAAAAATTTTTTTAACAATTGACAGAAACAGGAGAACATTTAACAGAAACAGACGTATTTAATATTTATCAACCCAAAACCTAATATTTAACCTTTGGTGAGATTTTGATCCCCATTTTCTTTAGATTTTTTTAAATTTCAAATAATACTTACTTTCATACTGGTTGGCAAAAATTAAACAAAAATCAGATAGAATAATCAACCTAAAATTTAACATTCTCCCAACAAAGTTCCACCCTTAGTGAGTCTTGAACCTGTAATCCCCTTCAGATTTGTGATTCATAACTCCTCCCATCCTCATCTTTCCCTCCTCTCCATCCGGATCATCTCCCACCTCTGTTTATCGGCAGCGACTCAGCGCGAGGTCGTCACGGCGATCACCAAGTCATGCAGCGTGGCGACTCAGCAAAAAATCCTACATGGTTTTGTTGAAGTACTTGACACTATGACTTCGGAAAACGATCAGGAAAACTTACAAGGTAGTCTCGTTAGGTGTTGCATCTGAGATGTGTGTATCTTTACTTTTTGAAATTAAAACTTAATTGGCAGTCTTGTTTCTAATTTTGTTATGAAACTTTTGCTTATAATTTTGTTACAATAAAACGAAAAAAAAAATACCAGAAATAGTTGCAAAAAGGCTAGTTAGAAATAATATATGGTTTAAATATTGTCCGTTTTTTATCTTTATACTGTATCACAAAAATTATTTGTTAATTTTCAGATACCACTGATACCCCCGTGCTTATGGGTCAGTGCAGACAAGCTGTATTGAAGCTTCTAGTTCACTGTGTGGACATGCCTCATCCAAATATGACAACTTTCCTTCTGGGATTCGATCTAAGCAAACCTCCAAACAGAACAAGCTTACAGGCATGTTGGATCTTTGTGAAATTGTTTTTTTAACTTTTTTTATATAAATATTTTTTTATCTTAAAACCCTCTCTATTTTTGTGTCTTGTTGAAAAAGTATTTTTTTTAATTAAAAAAACTTCTAAATTTTAGATTGTAATTACTAATGAAAATTACCTTAACATTCCAATTTGAATCTGACTACTGTAAAATACAACTATAGTTCACACTTTTTTAAAAATTTAAAAAATTTCACAAAATCTCTATACCTATCCTTAACTATATCATTGTTACCACATCTCAGGATCCAGGAATCCTCAGCTCTTCCCGCTCCTGCCTCCACTCTGTGCTCACTATCCTCTCACTAGAGAGCAGTATAGAGACAGCAGATGGCACCACCACCACACAACCACTTAGTATCATTGAAACACCGAAGCTGTCAGAACTCTGCTATCAGCTTGTACATAAACTTGCAGCAAATGTGGACACGTCTGGACCTGTCCTCAGGTTTGTAACAATGTGTTATATAATAGATGCATTGGAATTTGTAGTATATTGTAACCAGGGCAGTTATAATTTGTGGTAATGGGCCAATCATGGCCTAAATCCAAGGCACCATGCATGCCACCTTACCCACATAGAATAGAACCACTGATATTAATATTAAACACAAAATAAGGACGACTGGAAAAACTATAAAATAAAGAAACATTAGAAACCTCAAGTCAGAAGTTGTATTTATCATTACACCTAACTTGTTTCAACAGCCTTTTTTTTATGTTAAAATCCTTAGTCAGCAAGACTAACTTTAAGGGCAGTTTGGTAGCCTTGCTCACTTTTTCATTGTGTATTGGTGAGGTTATTTTATTTCATATCCATTAATATATACAGTATAGTAAAAAAGTAATTCTTCTCATGTCTTTGTTTTCAGATACTTGCGATCTTCATTTGATTTTGTTTTCAAGCAACTTCAATACCTGCCATTCTTTCACCCTGGTAGGTTTAACTTTATAAGAATATCAATTATAGGATCTAACTTTTGAAAAGTCAGGGTACCCCTAAAAAGGTACCAATATGTTTTAAAAGATAAAAGTTTATGCTGGCGAAAGCATGAACATTTTTTTGGTCACATTATTAGTTTTTTGGGGGTAAATAGACTGGACTGATCATTGCTCTATCATTACTATATAGTTTTATTTTAAGACATGTCTGTAAGAGTAAATTGTTTAGCTTGACGCTGCTACCATTGCGGGCGTGTGTGTCCTTGGGCAAGACACTTATCGACAATTGCTCCAACCCAGTGGTCACTAATGGGTTGTCCAAATTATTTAAGACATACATCAAAAAAATCCCTCAAAAAAATAATAAAAAAAGAGTGAATTGTTCATGCATTTATACTGGATACTCTGATTAATTTTCAGGGTACTTTTGCATATTGTGAATTGTTGCATACAAATGTTAGTAGGCGCCTTTGATCTTAATTTTATGTATTTAAACTTTACCTAAACTTTTCAGCGTAGTGGTGACTAATTTGTTGTTCAAATTAGCAATCATATATATATATATATATTTAAAATTAAATGTAATTATTTAAAATGTAATTATCTTCTAAAATACATTATTCTAACTTGCCAGCATGAGGTACATAGTGCTAACATGTAAGTTACGATATGCATTACGTCATACACAATTTGGCAGCCATGTTATAACCTACAGAGCTGCCTGGCAGTAATAAATAATATATTATGATGTCATGGTGGTAATTATGATGTCATACACAGATGTAGAGAAGTCGAAAGAAGTTTTGATGCAGCAAGCATGGTTATTAAGGACAGTTGCTATCGAGTTATATTCACTCTCGTTGAAACGACAACGTGTGAATGCAGAGAGAATACTAAAGGTAACGCATTGTTACATGTGAGAATACATTCTAATATATAGCAGTGGTTCTCAAATATTTTGCAACTGATTTGGAAATGTTAAACAATTTGTGTGTTAAAAATGACATAGCATGCTTATACAACACTTCTATAAAAATGACACCCCAAGTTTGGTTGCTCAGTTTAAAAACTTTTTTTTAAAATGTTTTTCTAGCCTTTTAATTTTATTCTCCACTTATTTATAGCAATCTGCCTTTAAAAAAACAAGACCTTGAACAAAAGTCTGTTTATGTTCCCTGATAAACAATCTTGAAGAACCCTCTGGGAAAAACTGATTTAATATTAAATTCATTATTAGAAATCTGTTTTCTAGGTACTGTTTTCTTCCGATTCATGCAATCTGATTGGCTCAACTTTAAACGCATCGCGTTTGCTTAACCAATCAAGCGACAAGACAAACTTAACAACAAGAGCGCTCGCTGGAGATGTTTCAGTCACCCAACACTCGATGTCAGTGTTGGACGCCTCAGCGTCGGTAGCAATGTCTTCGCAACGAAAGGAATTGTCAAAAATGCTGAAAACCTTCGGTGTATTGGATCTAGTGCAGGTAAAAATCTTGTGAAAAGAAAATTATAAAATAAAGTGCGCTGTTTTGTTAAACTGCCTATTACCTAAACAAGCATCTAAATATAATTAAAATCTTAATTGAATGAGATCTAGTCAGGTAAAAATCTGTTAAAAATATTTAACCTTTTTATATTTGTTTATATGTACCCACTACTACTAAAATATCTAATTGCAGGAATTCCCGAACCCGTTAACCTTGGAACAATTCATTCCTTCAATTGTAGAAGAAGCCATCAGATCGTGTGAAGCAACCAACGAACATGGGATCATACAATGTGATGTCAAGGTAACTATGTTTTTTGTCATACTTTGGTGTTGTTTTACTCTCAGATGCAAATTTTCTTTACTTTTTTATTTACAACAGTCGTTATAACATGAGTGTACTGTTTCATACACCTTGTGCCTGCTTACAAGTTACTATGTATGTTACTTTGTGAGTAATTATTTTTTGGGAGTTTTTTTTTTGATGTATGGATGATAATTTGGACAACCCATTAGTAACCACTGGGTTGGAGCAATTGTCGATAAGTGTCTTGTCCAGGGACACATACGCCCACAATGGTAGCAGCAACGAGCTTTAAAAATCTTTTGCCTGTTGTTTTACTGCCTTTTCTTCCAGGCTCTACACAATATACTAGAAGCCAGCTGTACTACCTTGTCCAGCTCAGAGGATGCAAACAGAAAACAACTTGCCATTGCAGACATGCAGGTTCATTTATTTTTAAATATTATTACTTTTTGTCAAAGTCAGACATTTTTAACGGGAACAGATAAAAGCAAGATGTGACAATTGTTTTAATATTTTAATCATTTACTTTAAATTCATTTTATAACAGCAGTTTTTTAGCCATTATCTTATTTTGTCAATGCTGTATGAAATTAAAATAGGAAAAATGTTTTTTGAATGTGATAAAACAATATTTTTAATTTATTTTTTTATTCTTTTTTCAGAATATTCTTCAAAATGCGATGGACCGAAACATGACGAGAGAAACCGTTCATGCGAAGCTTTCATTCCTCACTGGGTGGCGCCACACACTTGAAGTTGCGTTAACAGCATGTCCGGTTGATCTGTTAAGCAAGGAAGCAAGACAAGAAGTAAAATATAGATTTTTTTATTAATATGTGAGATTGGTAGTACATATACTGTATTGTTAGCAATCAAGCATTGGTACATTTGGATACACCAACATTATTTTTTATATAATTTATTATATTCTATATGGGTTAGGTTCTTGTCGGAGGCCCTAGGTCTTCAACCACTTATTATAACTATGCATGAATTAATGTAACTAGTTTAACCTTTCACAAGTTATCTCATGCCATGTCTCTTTCTGAGTATTTTAAATGTGAAATTAATTTTTTTTTCTGTCAGTTTCTTCTAAGAGTAAATTTGAGTTGTTATAATTTGCATTTTAAATTTACTCATAATTTGCATTTTAAATTTACTTATAATTTCCATTTTAAAAAGAGATTTCTATTTTAGGTGCTTCTCTCCACATTACAACATCTGGTCAACACTGCCAGGAGCAGTGATGCCACGCAAGAATTAACTTCCCCAATTGCTGGCATCGTGCTCATGATCATTGTACAAATACGAGCCAGTTTTTTTGGTGATGCTGATCCAAAGTATGTTGGTTGATTAGTTGCTATGCATTTGTATGAGATCGGTTATAATATCATTGTTGGTTTTGCTTAAAATCAACAGGGTAAAGTTTCCAATTTGATATCCTTTTTTGCAGTATAACCATGGATGGAAGTATTTCTGCTTATGAAACAAAACAAGAAATATCATTGGCCAGTGTTGCACCATTACAGGTTTGTAGATTTGTGCAATCTTTTCTATACGGATTAGGTCCCACAGTAAGCCTGACCAGGGGATCTAGGTAATAGACAGGAGTTGCCTCATTACCCATTTTGTTAGTTTAGCATTGGTAACAGTGGCAGTTTAATTATAAGTAGGGGAGGGGAGGATGGGACCCCTTTTTACTCTATTTCCTCGTCCAATTTGATAGTAAACAAAAAACATTCAAAGGATTATAAAACCGTATTCTTGCGACTTCCATAAACTGTTGTTATTTGTTAAAAAACAATCAGGATATTCGGATATTATGTGCTAGGTGTCCCGTTTCCCCCTACTCCACTATATGTAACCTACCAACAAAAAGTTATTTTCTTGATCAATAAACAATTTCAACGAATGAGTACCTTTTAGTAAAAACTTTAAAATCCCCTTATTATTCCTAGGTTGTAGTAAGGGGTGTAATGGAATGGTTGCTACAAGCAGGCTTACCAGCGAAAGTTCGTACCCATTTATACACGGCTCTGCTCTACTATTTACAACTGTGCCAAAAGCCGAAAGACTCCGATAAAAAGAGTAAGCATGCACCAATATGTAACCTTTTTTGGGGGGAATTTGTTTATTTTACTTTATAAAACATTTGCTCTTTCTTTTTGGATACATTGCAATTGATTTTAAAAATCAGAAAATATCGTAATAATGCTGTGTTGCCTTGAAAATAATCGGAAAAATCTGTAGTTATCTTAGGACTATGTAAATGTGATGTATTACTTTTAATTTCTTGAAATAACTTTAAAATTGCTGTGTTACTTAAAATAATATTATTGTCAGGATTAAAAAGTGTTGACTTTCACATAATAACTCCAGTTTAAATTTTCCAACATATCATCTTTATTTTTCTTTTTAATTTGATAACTTTTTTTTTACAGAGTCACGTCATGGCAACCTAATGTTACTCGCGTCAAGTGAGGACATCTATGCTCGTTTGAATCGTGACAACCTCCAATTACTACAAGAATATGGAGACACTTTCATGGACTTGCTATGCAAGGATGCCTCCAGTGGTGAGATATTAATATAAGATGTTTGTATTTTTGCACAGCAATGTTTATGTGGGAGTATGTAAAGGTAGCTGTACTCTGTTTCTTTGCATTAATGACTACAGGGTATTTTTCACTTTTAAATAATGGCAACTTCTTTAACAGACTAACATATGGTTTCAGTTTAATATTCCTTTGTGTTACACTGGATTTAGTGTGTTTTTCACAAGAAAACAACCTTAAACTGCATTAGTTAATTAAGGTACTAATTTGTATGTACGAAAAAAAATATTTTTCAGGTTATGGTGTGTGTAGGGTGCTAGCGTTCGCTTGCTTAGATGCAATCCATCAGATTGACACACATCAGACTTGGTTACAATACATGGTGAAGAATGGATACATGGCACATATTGCACACAGGTTTGTTTATTTAAATACATCCGCATATATACATTTAGCAATGGTATGAATTCACTTTTTGTGGTTAGATATATGGCATAAACACTATGTATACACTATATATGTATAATGTAAGATTTGAATTTTGGAATTTACAGTTAACAGCTGTTACAGTTGAAATTCTATATAACTGTATTTGGCATAGCTAATAGCATTGTAGAGGTGTCTTTGATTTTAGAAATGATCTGATAAGTCTTGAATTTAATTCCTTTTTCTTCTTGATGTGGTTAATATTTTTTGGATTCGTTACTTTCCCGGCCTATAGCATGTTCCTCCTACATATAAGATTCCATAAGCATGTGTTATGTAACTTTTATAAACGGCTAGATCAAGTTTATAGAAGCTATTAGGAAACTCCTGTAAAATTGTGATATATTTTTGTCAGGATTTTTTAAAATATGGTACTTCAATAGAATAAAAAACTTAGTTTAGGAGCTGCTAAAACTCATTGTAGAGTTGTTGTATATATTACTTTTTATTCTTCAATCGTTATGGGTGAGGACCTTGTCAAAAACCAAAGATTTATCCAAATTTCGCTTACTACTTGTATGTGTGACTTACTGCAAAGAATTCGTCTTCTGCTTAACCTTGTTTGGAAGCGGATTCTTCTATCCACCTCTGCCCAATTTATAGAAGCTGATCCAGAAGGTCCCCTTGCACCCTTTTGCCCCTTGTTCCCTTGAGCCCTTGTGAACCTTTTGATCCTTTTATACCCTTGGGCCCGCTGGGTCCTTGTAGGCCTTTTGGACCTTGTAGACCCACCGGTCCTTGCAAACCTATGGGTCCTTGTAAACCTTTTGGCCCTAGCATACCCAAAGGTCCTTGTGAGCCTTTTGGTCCCTGCAAACCCCTAGGACCCCTTTTACCCGGTCTACCCATTGGACCTCGTACACTCGTCGCATTGGATTGCTGTATTTCTTGGTTTGGATCATAAATACCTTCTACTGACCTACAAACTATGTACTGGTTTCTAACAGTTGACTCTGCAGTGAAAGTCACTGCAGCAAGTATCAGCAACGTAACTCCAACCATTTTGAAAGTTAATTACAAATGCAGTCAAGAACATGTTTGCTGCTTTTATAGCAAAGTAAGCATGAACAAAATCCCAATCCACATTCAAAAGTGCAAAACATTAATCATTGGCAGAATCATGAATCATTGTATGTCATGTTCGTTATGTAAATTTAATGAAGTTTGTGTCAAGCTAAGTTGGCCAGCACGGTTGGTTCTTTATTTAAATGATATGTGGTAATATGGTCCTATTTTAATCAGACTTTGATTGTAAAGATATCAGTTTCAAAGCAAGTAATTAATATTTGAAGCAGTTTATAACTTTCATTGCCATTTATTAAATATAATTTCCTTTTCTTTTGGCAAAGCAACTCTGATAGGATTTTATTTTCTGGTTTTGTTTGACAAAGAAACTTGGCATGTGTATACCAAACATGAGCTATTAAATGCGTCTGCTTCTTAAATTAAATAACTGCAACGAGAGAAAAAACCTGCAACACATTGTTTCTTATTACAGACTGTCTGAAAAAATGGTTCTTATGCAAAAGGCATGATTTTGCAGTTAATTTGGACACAAACATGGTCACACTAAATCGGGTATTTTTATTCTGCAATAGTTTGGTACAAAGCAAATGACATAAAAACTATAATATTTGCTGTTGAAATCTTGAATAATGTAAAGCAAGAATGTTAAGTTTGAATTTCTTGTCTCTTCACTTCAGCAGAATATTCTGTTCTTCATCATTTGCATAGGAATTGACCTGAACATGTAATGGTTATTTTAAATGGGATTAAGTTTAAAATACCTGTTTTTTTTCATTTTTGACTTATGCAACACAGATTCCGGTATTAAATAGATAATATGTGTAATGGTAGATTTTTCGGTTGTTTAACAAAGTTTTAAAACCCTTCCAAAATAACCTGAGAAAAATGTTAAACCAAATTTTGTGTTTATTATCTGTTATTAAACAGAGTAATGTCTAAACAGTGCAAACACTGCTGGAACTTAACACACCGTAAAGGAAAAAAAGTTCGCCTGGTTGTTGAACGTGGTTGAGTTGTAGTAGTTGTTGTTGTTGTTGGTATATACCGTTGTATTGCAACTTGAATTCTCCGATCAACTTCTGCCCAATTTATATTAACTGATGGCCCAGGAGGTCCCCTTAACCCCTTGTATCCCTGTACCCCCCTGCTTCCTTGTGAACCCTTTGGTCCCTGTATACCGGTAGGTCCTTGTGATCCTTTTTGTCCATGAAAACCTCTCCAACCAGTTGGTCCCCGTAGACCTATGGTACCCTTTGAACCCTTTGGTCCTTGAACACCTATAGATCCCTTTTCTCCAAGAAAACCTCTAGGCCCCTGTGCACCTTTTGTTCCTCGCCAACCCATGAATCCTTATGAACCTTTTAGACCTTACAAACCCATCGGCCCTACCAAGCCCATTGGTTGGTTCCTGTGAACCTTTACATCCACGGAAACCTCTGAGCCCTTTAGAGCCTTTTGGTCCCAGCATATCAATGAGTCCTTGTAAGCCCTTTGGTCCTTGTAAGCCCTTTGGTCCTTGTAAACCAATAGGACCTTGTGAGCCTTTTGGGTTCTGCAAACCTGTAGGACCCCCTTTACCCGGTCTACCCGTTGGACCTCGTACACTCGTCGCATTGGATTGCTGTATTTCATGATTTGGATCATAAATACCTTCCACTGACCTACAAACCATGTACTGGTTCTGGTTCCAATTTCTAATAGTTGACTCTGCATATAGGATCACTGCGGCAAACACCAGCAACAATGCCACAGCCTTCATTTTGTGTGTCTTTAACTGTTAATGCGCTCAGATGCTGTTTTTTTGCTTTTAAGCTTATCCAGGTGTCATCCGTCAAATGGGTCATGTTGTGGTAGTTTAGGTGTATAGCATTTACCTTGCATCTTGCCATCATAAATTATTGTAGCATGTCTTATGACATATATAACTACTTTGTGCAATAGAGTCCTATGTTTGTCTTCCATAAATTAGTTTATGAATTGTATTGTCATTTTGGGTTGGTAAGTTGTGTTTTGTATGTTTCTGGCAATGGGTTAACAATTATGCTTTGTAGTTGATAAAAGGAGTTGATTTTTGCTACATTCTTACATGTATAAGTGTAGTGGTTGGTACAGAACTAGGGAAGCATTATACTGTTCCTAGGATAGGATACATGACTACTGTGGTATAATTGCTATTTTTTTGTTAAAAAAGTTACCCAACATAAATCTTTTTTTGCCATTTTGCTTATTTCTTGCAAATAAATAAAGTGTGCCAATTACAGTCATTTCTAGAATACTGTGCGTAGTCTATTTGGTAGGTAATGCTATTACAAAAATTCAAGTTGTATAATGCAGTTTTAAATAAAGCTTAACAGGACAACAAAACGTGAGGCCTCTTTCATACCAAGCAGACTGTCAATCAAACAATGCACCAAGCATGACATATCAGTAATTATTTATCAGGTTGTCATAATTCAAATCTTGGTGGTTTTGCTTTAGACCTATCAAGTTTTAAAGTTGACCTATCAAGTTTTAATATAAATAATTAAAATGTTGCACGTCTGCAGGTTGAATAGTTCCAAACAGTTGCAATGTGAAAAAAAGCTTGCAAAATACTGTCTTGATGACTGCTTGAATAATGACTGCTTGAATAATTAAAACAATGGCTTTTTGTGTTAAGCATTTATGAAGCTTTTTATAGCAAGCAAGCATTTGCCCCCTGGTTTTAGTCTTTTTATTCTGAAATACACAAAGGAACTGCTCTTGGGAAGTAAGGTGGTACAGCGATCATGCCATAAGCTTGTTTGGTTGGTTTGGTGTTCACCGAAAAAACCAGGCAATTAATTTGTGGTCGCCATGAAACTCGGCGATTGGAATACCACTTGGTATAAGTTGCTCCATTACCTCTGCTCTGTCGCACTCCATCGTTCTAAAATAAAAGGAATACTAGTTTCAACTGCTATACAAGTTTATGAGCTACAGTTTTCTGTAAATATTTTTAGAATTTATTTTAAAATCATTTATTAAAGTAAAAATAGCAGCAGACAGATCAAAATCTCTAAGCAGGTACTAAACAGTTACACTAAATATCAAATTCATGTTTTCAACAAGGTAATTGTGTGAAAATGCTCACCTCAAGTGTAGAAGCAAGCCACACTATTACTGAATTTTGTAGTCCAGAATTGTAGGAAGTTTTAACATAGTTGTACACCACATTAAACATTTCTTCACTTTCAATGTCCACCAGTGTCCCTTGCCCTTGGTTGCAAACACTTTCTGCTCTCTCTTTTCTTCCATTGCCAGAACTTAAAAAGGGCAGCCATATACATCGACCATGGTAGGCGACGCCATCTACAAATAAGTTTGCAAAGTTCATTTACATTATTTTCCACAATTGTCCGACTATGTGTCTAGCGTTTTGGTATGACAGGGTTAAGTAGTTGCTATATTTTTCAAACAGAAATAATAGTTGTTACCGCAATCTGATACATCCATTGTTGCTGTCACTGTAGATACTGTTGTAGATGTTGTTGGCAATGTGGAAGCAGTACTTGGCATTCTTACAATTGTGAAGTGCTGCTGCATTTCACGCATGTAGTTTTGCATGGCAACTTGGATTCTCCGATCAATCTCCGTCCAATTCATGGCAGCAAATGACCCAGGTAGCCCCTGCAAACCTGTAGGTCCTTGTGAGCCTTTTGGTCCCTGCAAACCTCTAGGCCCCCTTTTACCCGGTTTACCCATTGGACCTCGTACACTCGTCGCATTGGATTGCTGTATTTCTTGGTTTGGATCATAAATACCTTCCACTGACCTACAAACCATGTACTGGTTTCTAACAGTTGACTCTGCAGTGAAAGTCACTGCAGAAAGTATAAGTAACATTGCTACAACCCTCATCTTGTGAGTCTTAACTGCATATGTATAACAAACTGTAAAGTGCGAAGCTTTTAACTCGCCAAAAAGACAGAGTTGCCCTTTTTAAATCAGTTTTATTGATGGAAAACTTTGTTTATCACATGTGTACACTCTGTGTTATTTTTCTCTCAAATCGTGGGCGGAAAATGCAATTACTGTTCATTATTGACTCAACCTCAAAACAAGCCAGTGTAGCTTACACTAGACAAACATGATTTAGGGACTCAGAATCTCAATAATCTTTTAATGATGATGAATTGATAAGTTTAAGCATTACAAATCGGAAGCTATTTTGTTTTGGGGCTAAACTAAGATGATTCATCATATTGTGGTAAACCAAATGTGTTGTGGTAGCTGTATTGTGTTACAGCAAACAACACAGCTTTTGAGCTGGGTCTATGTATCCAAAGAAAATCATACTTAAGATTTGCTGCTTGTGAATTTATATGTGAAAACCAATACTCTTATGTTTTAATTTAACACCATTTATCGTCAAAGCAAAATTTGACTGTAAGCGGTTATTAAAACCAGGCACATTACACAATGATGACGAATTGTTTTGTTTTATTTAATTAGTTTCAGTTTCTTTCTCTTCGATTCTAAAGAATAATATCATTTTTACTTTGGTAAATTATTGCTTTATTTTCACATTACGAAGTATAGCGAATATATATAAACAACCAATTTATTAGCAGCGAAAATTACAATTTAATTACATTTTTGCTTCTCCGCAACAAAACCTAAAAAATACAACATAGCCCATATTATTGGAAAAGTTATTTTTACATTTTATCAATATAACAAGTTTTATATAGCGACTTGTATATTGCCACACAGCTAACCCTTGTCCGTTGTTTTGTGTAGATTCCTTTAAATTGTAAAGTTTATCCACGCGCCCATCTAGGTGCCCGCATGCAACGACCACGATACCAAGCACCCTTGTCCTCTCCTATGAAATTTAATTAAACTTAAATGAATGAAACTTAATTATCCTACCATGGCAAGCCAATGACAGTCCCTGTGGCACGGATGTTCTATTTTATATACTGCCCACTTGTCGATACTTATTTGGGGGGGGGGGGATTATCCTGTTTGACTGACAATTTATACATTACTGGCAGTTTTGTGCCATTGTGTGTTTTGTCCAAGGACAAATACACCCACACTGTTGGCAGCCATATTCTCTGGTAACAACTGTGCCATGCTAAGTTCATACCGGAATTCTCTGTTTTGTTTATTCATAAACCTATATTTTATAAAAAAATAGACACATATGGTTATTGAACAACATATTTTAGAACAGTTATGCTCTAGATTCTACGGCCTAGAGCTGGGCAGTTTTAACAGTATTTAAGGTACATTTTTACATTACTACAATTGATTTGATTTTCAGACCAACTAAACATGTATATATCCTATGAGAAGTATGTATACAATACTCACTGCATCTAGCTCCTGCACTTTTTGTTGTTGTGGGTGCTACAGTTGTTGTTGTTGTTGTTGGCACATAATTCTGCAATGCCCCTTGTATTCTTCGGTCAACCTCTGCCCAGTTCACATTAGCAGATGAACCAGCACGTCCCTTTATACCTTGGTTCCCTTTTGGTCCTATTGATCCCTTTGGGCCCATAGCACCCCCAACACCTTTTAATCCTTTTGGTCCCCTTGGTCCATTCACACCTCTAACTCCTTTTAAACCTTTAGGACCTATTACGCCTCTGGATCCTTTTACCCCTTTAGGTCCTGCGGCACCTGTAGCTCCCGATGCACCTTTGGATCCTTTTAAACCAGGAAGACCTTGTAAACCACGGGGTCCTTGTAAACCCCTAGGACCTGTTACACCTCTGAGCCCTGGTGCACCTTTTGATCCTTTCACACCAGTAATACCTTGTACACCCCTAGGACCACTTAAACCATTAGGTCCTTGCGAACCTTTAAGTCCTTGTAAACCTTTAGCACCTGAGTTGCCTCTGGGTCCTGGTGGACCCTTAGATCCCTGTGAACCTTTAGGTCCCTCTAAACCTCTGGGTCCTGGTAAACCCTTGACTCCAGGTAAACCTATAGGACCCTTAGTACCCCTGGGTCCTTTCTTCCCCGGTAAACCTATCGGTCCTCTTGTTCCAGTTGCATTGGATTGCAATGTCTCTTGAATGGGGTATGGCAGTCTTTCCACTGACCTACATACCATGTACTGGTTTTGGCTTGTAGCAGTCACCTCTACAGTGAAAATCACTGCTATAACTGTCAGCAACAATGTCACAGCCTTCATTTTTAGTCAGATACAGAAAACTCTGTTTGCCTTGGCTTTTTAAGCAAACCAATTCCAAGAAAAACGTTAAAAACATGTTTTTCGCATTTTGCACTGCATTAATCAGTTGAACTTTTTTTGTCAAAAACATGACACTAGCGGTAATGGTTCAACAATTTAGGAGTGTGAAAAGTAATCAATTACCATTAGCCTATAAACTAAGCTATTATTGTATATTTGTATCCATCTACAAAACATGGAAAGTTTTACTAAAGAAAAGTTAAAACCCACCGCTGACTCACATAATGATAATAGATTGTCTGTTATGTTTGGCTAGTTATTTTCTTCTTTCAATTTAAAGCTTATGGTCATACTAAATTTGGTAAATCATTTCTGTATTTAAATAACATTATTGAGCAGTGGAGCGAGTAAATATAATTTTTTTAGAGGAATCAAATTTTTGTTTTTACGTTTTACCAGAACATCATTTCCTTTATTAGGTTATGACAGCAACAGCAGTAAACAAATACAATGTTGCCTGTATTATTGGAAATGTCTTGTTTTACATTTTCATACAAACAATAAATATATAACAAATCTAGTGTGTAACTTGCAAATGGTATTAATATTTAAGCTGTGTAGTTTGATGAAATGACTGTATCGTCAGTTGTGTAGACTCTTTTATGTTGTCACAATAGGAAGCTTATGTTCAATTCTCCCAGTAGGGTGATGATAAAACACAGTCATGGCCCGTCCAAATCTCATCATCAGCTGTAATATTTTATAAAAGTTAAATAACTCAGTATATTTTTGTGTCAGGGCAATAACAGTGCGGTCGCTGTAACCCTTGTGATTTGTCTCATAGCTCCCATGTGTCTATTATAAATATAGATAGACACACTGTTATTCAATTAACTAATATTATAGACAGCTAGGCCATTTAAACACTTTTAAAGTCAAATATTGTAAAAAAACAACCATGAACAGTTATTTTTGTAACCATCTATAATAAATGTATCATAGAAGTTGTATGATTACGATACTCACTGCAATGAGGTTCTTCAGTTGTTGTTGTGGGAGCTACAGTTGTTCTTGTTGGCACATAATTCCACATTGCCCTTTGTATTCTCCGGTCAACCTCTGCCCAGTTCACATTAGCAGATGAACCAGGACGTCCCCTTAAACCTTGGTTCCCTTTTGACCCCTTTGATCCTTTTGAACCCTTGCGGCCCGTTGTCCCTAGAAAACCTCGCCGCCGATCAAAACTTGGTGGTCCCGGGTCACCTTAGGTCCTTGTAAACCTGTAGGACCTGACTTGCCTCTGGGTCCTCGTGCACCTTTGGGTCCCTGTGACCCCTTAGGTCCAAATGAACCCTTTGAGCCCTTGGAACCTCCAACGCCGTTTAATCCTTTTTGTCCCCTAGGCCCAATCGAACCTATCAGCCCAGTTAGGCCTGGCAGTCCTTGGGCACCTTTAGCTCCTGGTGCACATTTAGATCCCTTCAAACCTGTAGGTCCTTGTTTACCCCTGGGCCCTTGCAAACCCATAGATCCTTGTAAACCCTTAGGACCTGGTAAACCTTTAGGTCCCTCTAAACCTCTTGGCCCTCTCTTCCCAGGTAAACCTATCGGTCCTCTTGTTCCAGTTGCATTGGATTGCAATGTCTCTTGAATGGTGTATGGCAGTCTTTCCACTGACCTACATACCATGTACTGGTTTTGGCTTGTAGCAGTCACCTCTACAGTGAAAATCACTGCTATAACTGTCAGCAACAATGTCACAGCCTTCATTTTTTAGTCTGATACAGAAAACTTTGCAAGTACTGATTTTTAGGCATATCAGCTAAGAAAAGCACACAAACAAATTTTTTTTTTGCTGTCTAATTTATACTGATCACCAAAACCTCATATGTGTCAATCATCATTACACTACTGACAGTTTAGCCACTGTGTTTACAGAAGCAATAAATTATCTTTACCAAATTATCTTGTGCAGTTATTACAAGCAATTATCTCGGTACCATCACTTACTTAATACTGATTGACTGCTTTGATTATTCAACTCAAAAGAACCTGTTTTCGATTCTGAATGAATGAATGTATGAAATTTATTTCGTCTCTTCGGTCACGATAACGAAGAACAAGAGAGTTAATAAAAAGCGAAAAGACGGGTAGTAACGGTAAAACAACAGTTGTTAAAACACGCTTGTTGATAAAAAAGAAAGAAATAATGTTTTGGATAAAAGGCGTGACCGTTACACCCTACAGACGATACAATTTTAAAATTAAATAAATAACATTCTATGTTTTTTCCACTGTGAATCTATTGTGGTATGAGATAGCAGTTCCGTGCAGTAGTAAACAACTAGGAGTGCTGGAGTCTGTTCAAGTAGCTGTAACCGAGAACCAACACATTTGCTAATGTTGTGTTAGATATTGTTACAATTGAACCTGTTAAATGTGCCCTGATCGAAATGCATAACATACCATTGCCCATAAAAAAATATCTCAAGAATGTCTTCTTTCATTCATTCAAAATACCTGGGTGTTGAGGTGTTGGTTAAAGGTGTTACCTTAGACTAAAATTTAGGTCCTATGTGCCATGCTGTAGGACCTCCCCAAAGAACACATATATTATTTTAAACTTATCTTTTTATCTCAGCTTTAGCCAGGAAGATGCCTCTCTCCAGGAGTCCCTAGATCCCAACCAAGATACTCCTCGCTCTGTGTTCATTTATGAACAGAAGATGGCGCTGTTGTGCTCAATAGCCGAGACACAAGGTGGAGCTAGAGCGATAATTGACTGCGGTATTCTTACTCAACTTGCGGAATGCAACTTCCTACAAATGAGACCGGAATCAAATGACAGTGGTAAGTAAATTTGCTTTACCAATTAACTATAAATGTTATAGTGGGGTGGGAGAAGATGGGACACTTTTACCACATAACATCTAAATACCCTGATTGGGTTTTAAACATTTAACAACAGCCTATGGGAGTTCTAAGGATAGGATTTTGTAATTCTTGGAGCGTTCTTTGTTTACTGCCAAATGGGACGGGAAAACAGAATGAAAAGGTGTCCCATCTTTTCTCACCCTACTACATTTAATACTGAAAATGTAACTTATTTGTCCTCGAATGAAGAGACAACAACAGTCATTATTAAACATATGCTATTTTCCACACTTCATGTCATTATAATCATATGCAAAACTCTTTACTTGTTAATTTGGCAATAAGTTTTGGTAATCCTTTTATAAACGAAACTAGTATCGTTAGAATACATACAACAAAAATTATTTTTTGTTGATAATTTTTTTTCTTTTTTTTACCCTACACTAAATCCTCAGTTATTGTTTCTTTATTTCCAGAATTAGGTTCAAGTGCATTATCCAGATACCAACAACTTCTGTTCCCAACATTCCATCTCTGCTCTGCTCTACTTGCTACTCTAGGTATGTTGTTTTTTTATTTGGGATTTATTTATTGAACACTTTTGCATGCTAGTTTAAATTGTTACATTAATTTTCCAAAAATTGTGAAAAATTATGTTTTACCTTGGTTCAATTATTACTTTTTATACTCGCATAACATTTTTTACTTCATACATGATTGTACCATTTTTTTGAAAAATGACACTGTAAAGCAAAAAAAGAATATTCTTGTTTCATTTATTTAAATTGTTTGATTTTAGTAAACCTAAATGTGTTTCTCACATACAAAATTCAAAATGTACCACAGGTGGTATGTGTAGTCTGTGTACCATACGTTGAGAATCACTATCATATTTTGGATATCATATATAATATTATAAAATCCTATATAAAATCATATATAATATTATAAAATTCTATATAAAATCATATATAATGTTCTAAAATCCCATATAAAATCATATATAATGTTCTAAAATCCCATATAAAATCATATATAATGTTCCAAAATCCCATATAAAATCATATATAATGTTCCAAAATCCCATATAAAATCATATATAATGTTCTAAAATCCCATATAAAATCATATATAATGTTCTAAAATCCCATATAAAATCATATATAATGTTCCAAAATCCCATATAAAATCATATATAATGTTCCAAAATCCCATATAAAATCATATATAATGTTCCAAAATCCCATATAAAATCATATATAATGTTCTAAAATCCCATATAAAATCATATATAATGTTCCAAAATTCCATATAAAATCATATATAATGTTCTAAAATCCCATATAAAACCATATATAATGTTCTAAAATCCCATATAAAATCATATATAATGTTCCAAAATCCCATATAAAATCATATATAATGTTCTAAAATCCCATATAAAATCATATATAATGTTCCAAAATCCCATATTAAATCATATATAATGTTCCAAAATCCCATATAAAATCATATATAATGTTCCAAAATCCCATATAAAATCATATATAATGTTCTAAAATCCCATATAAAATCATATATAATGTTCCAAAATCCCATATAAAATCATATATAATGTTCCAAAATCCCATATAAAATCATATATAATGTTCTAAAATCCCATATAAAATCATATATAATGTCCCAAAATCCCATATAAAATCATATATAATGTTCCAAAATCCCATATAAAATCATATATAATGTTCTAAAATCCCATATAAAATCATATATAATGTTCTAAAATCCCATATAAAATCATATATAATGTTCCAAAATCCCATATAAAATCATATATAATGTTCTAAAATCCCATATAAAATCATATATAATGTTCCAAAATCCCATATAAAATCATATATAATGTTCCAAAATCCCATATAAAATCATATATAATGTTCTAAAATCCCATATAAAATCATATATAATGTCCCAAAATCCCATATAAAATCATATATAATGTTCCAAAATCCCATATAAAATCATATATAATGTTCTAAAATCCCATATAAAATCATATATAATGTTCTAAAATCCCATATAAAATCATATATAATGTTCCAAAATCCCATATAAAATCATATATAATGTTCTAAAATCCCATATAAAATCATATATAATGTTCCAAAATCCCATATAAAATCATATATAATGTTGTATAAATACTAGGTGGACAGTCCCACCATGAAGTGAGTGCTTTGGTTCTTCAATTCCTCCTGTCACATGTTAACCCAATAGTGAACAGTGTTCTCAAATCACAAGCAATACACACAGATATACAGGTGACAATTTTTAAATCCTTTTTGTCAGTTTTTTAAGGGGGTTTGTGGTCCATATTTTTGTTGTTGTAACAAGACTGTAAGTTGCCAGAATAAGCCTATTGCTTTTAATATAACTAAGTAACCATGTAAGTACTTCTTTGTCAGTTTGATACAAAAACACATATATAGTACTGTGGGGAAAGATGGGATACCTTTAGCACATAATATCAAAATATCCTGATCGTGTTTTAAATAATAACGATGGTCTATGGGAGTCCTGAGAACACGGTTTTAAAATTCTTTGAATGTTCTTTGTTTACTACCAAATGGGACCAGAAAAAGGAACAAAAAGGTGTCATTTTCCACCCTACTATATAATATTTTAAAGTACTTAAATGTATATGACATTACGCGTAAAACATAATTTTGTAAAGCAACAAAAAATATAAATGTTTTGCAGGCACTCACTGAGTTAAAGTTACTGACCAGTATACTGAGTGAAACTGCTGGTCAGGATTTCTCTGATCCAACCATGTACCCTTCCATACCAACCCCTGTTTTGCTGGATATTCAAGGTCACCTTATGAGAATTCAGGTACAAATATGTAATAGACATTTTTCTGTGTTTTCGCACAGTAAGATGAAATTTACTTGATTGGAAAGAAAAATAACCAGTTTATGTAATGTTGGGTTTTAATGCATTGATTCATTGCTTTATTAAAATAATTACCTTTATGAACATTTTCACATTTTTTTGGAAATAATTTTTTAAAAGAGTTTTTACATACAAGAAACTATAAAAAAACATTCAGAAATCACTTATAAAGGACTTCTCAAATTGTCTAAAATGCTTAATATTCTCCTGTATTTTGTGATATAACAATCAAAATATTACATGATTATTAACAAGTACCAACCCTGTTTTCTAACAGAGACAGATGCTCTTCCTTCTTCCAAGCTTCTTCCTCACAGATCAGCTCCTTAAAGATCTTGAAACAAAGAGCAAGGAAGAGGGAAGTGACTTTGGGCAGGTGAGAATTTTGTTTAACTAAAAGAAAACTCATTTTATTCAAATGTTTGTATATTATTTTGTGTGTGTAAAATTTATTTGGATTGTTTTAAATGCTTTTCTCATAGTGTACAGTTTACGAGCGTGCAATTGAAAACTGCTTGCTGAAATAAGTTTTTTTTCCTTTTAGGTTAAGGCAATATGCATGAACTTGTATTTTAAAAGTAATTTTTTTAAATATAAAAGTTTTATGTATTAAAATTTTTTTTAATTAATGAATAAAACTTTTACGGAAATTGTTTATTCCTTACTTTCATCTGTATAGTGTATACCATTTCTATTTAAGTTATATTTTAACCAACGTTTTTAATTTCATCTGTCTAGATTCTCACACTTATTCATGAAATTGGTTCAAATATATTAACATACGCACGGGTGGTTGTAGCTGCCAGGTCACCAGACGCTGACTCGACATTTTTGCTTTTCTCACCGAGTCTTGCTGAGTCATCCTTCGGCAATCCAGGTTATGGTAAGCCTACAGACCAAAGCAAGTTAATTGGAGGTTCATTACAGACAGAATTTTTTATTAGAATATATTGTTTTTTGGAGATATAATGCATTTAGGGGTAAGAAATTTAGTGGTTTAGGAGTTTGGGTTTAAGATTTAATCAAAAATCGATATTTAAGTGACATGCCCCAAAACTTTGTCAAAGTGCAGCAAAGGAAGCATGTTCTAGTAGAGAAACACTTTCCCTAAAATAGACTTCTAGTAAAATCAATAGGCTTTGCCAGTGTTGATGCAGCCAATTAATAAGTTAACATATTTTTTTGATTTTTAAAATAGATCTGAGAATTTGGACAATATATAAATACGCCCACTTTTAAAATATAAAGTTCAAGTACAAAATTGTAGATGACCATCGTCGACAACCTGCATTGGGTGCGCTGATGCGTATCTTGCATACCTGTGTTTCACGGTTCATCGCACAACTAGATTCAATGAGTCAGCAAGAATGGAAAATCTCCAACATTGAGACTTTGTCCTCGCAGGACTTAAATGAGGTGATTGTAAAACTTTGCTCTTGACTTAATGTAAATTTTATCATTGCGTGGCCGGAAACGACGGTCGTTATAACACGGGTGTTCTGTTTCTACACCTTGTGCCAGCTTATGAGTAACCAATTATGTTACTTCATGGGTAACTAATATTTTATTTTTTGTATGTATGGCTGATAATTTGGACAACCCATTGGTGACCCCTGGTTTGGAGCAATTGTTGTAAAGTGCCTTGCCCAAGTAGACATATTTCTGCACCAGTTCAATACGACTTGTGTCTTTTTTATAAAATTATTATGTTCACTTAAGTATCCAGACCAAGCATGAGTGGTGCTTTCAAGTTTTAACATTTGTTGCCTACTAGCTTCAAAAATTGTTTTTTTACATAAGTTGATTTCTATTCTAATTTATTTGCTTACCATTTAATATCTTGCAGGTAATCAATGGAGGAACCCCCCAGACTATGTCTCGAGCTCAGGAGAAAAAAGTTGCAGAGTTTATCTTAAAACAAAGTGTGCAACAAAAAGTAAGACTCATACAATACAACTGTCATTGTTAGCTAAAATACTGTTAATGAAATTAAAACAGTTTACAGACTAAAAAATATTTTTTTTTTAAATTTAAGAAAAACGATTGACCAATATTTCACTTTATTTATTCATGTTTGTACTGTATTATAATTTAACATCTGCTTTGTGTATTCTTTTCAGACTCATCTTCTTGAATGTTTGTACAATGTTCTTGAAAATTGTTTGCTGTTATTGTGGCAACATGTTGATTATTATGTGCTCCGTGCCGTGCCCACAGAAACAGCAAACGCAAATATTCTTTTCCCATCTAGAAATCAATCAGACACGCATCAGCGCTCACTACGCAAGTTACAAGGTCGGAAAAAATGTCCTGTTTTATTTTTTACAATTTTTAATATTAACATACTTGGTAATTCCATTCTATGTTGAATATTCTAGATTTAGCTTCAATATCTATGTTTAGAGTTTTCAGAAAGTTTTGTTGGGCATTCTTCACAAACTGAGTTTGGTTCTAATTTTTCAACTCCAAAATCAGCAGGCTTGCGTAAAGAAACTATTGTTCAGGTATTTTCAGGGGTGGACTTATAAAACTAGAGCTTTGAGAACTTTTATAATAATTCAAATAACAAAGAAATTAATATATATTACAATCTGGGTTTAAAGTTTCATGCAACTTTTTAAAAACTGTTCCGGTTTAACCATTTATTGAGATTCTAGAAGTGTGGATTGTGGTTGCAATTTCATCCTGGGTGTTTCAATGTAATGCAAAAAATTCTTTGATGTAGCTCTGTTTGAAGCTTTACAAGAATACCTGCTATATACAGTGGTTGGCGTGTATTTTCTATTTTTTTAGTAACGCCAAAACAGTTTTACTTACTATTTTTTGAAATTTTCAAATCTATATTGTAATTTACATCACAATTGCCACTATGTCACCCCAGTTAAAGATGGAGCTTGCATCTTCACTACCTGATCATTTCTTAAAGAAGCTTACCAACATAGAAATTCCAACCAAGGGATCAACTGCTAGTTTTATGCAACCAATAGTTCGCCGTCTGCAGCATATTGTGAAACTTCATTAGTTAATGCTGGGACAACACTGATGTTATCACTCTTGCTGTCATTACTGATTCACTGGTTGTGAATTCTGTCTATCATGCCTTAGATTATGGAATGTCACGCTTTTCTTAAGCTGTCAAGTCAATCAGGTCACTTGGAGCCATACAACTTGTATATTATGCTTAGGATAGTAAACGCGCTGTAAGTAAAATGACCAACTGCCATTATAAAATAAAGTTCTTTTTGTATGATGATTCCCAAAGTCTGCTTCAAAATGATTCCCGTTCTGGTTGGAAAATATTGTAACAGATTTTAAACTCCGGGAGTTTTGAAGATCGCATTTAAGAGGTATTGGTTATTGTGTATGACAATCATATTGCAGTAGAAAAGCACAATTGTTTCAATGGGGTATGGCAGATACTAAACATGTAAGCTCCGGCATATTTTTTTGTATGTTTAACTCTCAGGCATATTTTGTTGTATTATGCCTGAGGGTTAATAAATATATTTAATAGAATATGCCTAAGCGTTAAATGTAAAAAGTTATGCCTGAGAAAACCTGTTTAGTATCTACCCTACTGTACTGTTGCTTAATAAGAGAAATATTTCTGTCCTTAAATATCTAGAAATTTTGCCCTTTTAGTAGTAGTATAAATTTTGTATTGGTAAAAGGATTAGCAGCCTAGGTTAATATTAAAAATATAATTTGGGACGAAAAAGGCTAACTGGAAACAGAAAAGTAAAATTACTGTAATGATGTGTGAAAAAGAAGTGACCCCGACGTGATTTGAACACGCAACCTTCCGATCTGGAGTCGGACGCGCTACCGTTGCGCCACGGAGTCAATTGAAATAAAAGTGTCGAACTACCGCTAATGAAGGACCCGTTCGTTTTTGTTGCCGTTAGAGAGTGCAATGGCTACATAGTTCGTATTATTATGCGCCTGCAGCTCTTTGTTTCGCGATTTTCATTATAGAGTTTAGATAGATTAGAGCCATAGGTAAAACAGTCGATTTAATCAAACTCCTTTATTCACGTTCGTGTAATTATAATGCACTCGTATATATATGAACGTTATATGAATGAATGTAATGAATGAATGATGTCGCCTTTATTCAACAAAATTATAAATGCATCAACCATTTCAACCACATATTTATTATTTATCCGTTAAAAAGTCACACATTTGTTGGTTTTCATGTTGTCCTTGGTTGATAACTCGATTTTAATTACGTCAGTTGTCTCCACAGCAGCAGAATCCGCGGTATTTAATAGATTGTCTTCTTTTTTATAAGTTTTCAGCATTTTTCGCGCCCTAACGTATATATTGATGGGATGAATTATTGAAATGGCACAGAGGCCACACAAAACTGCATTGATGACCGTAAAATCGTTGTTAAACACCCGAGAAACCAAGATGAAGACCGGATACTGCAACAGCTGAAATAGTCCGCCGATTGCCATCGAGAGACCATAGATCTTGCCAAAATGGACGGCAGGAAAAACCAGACTTATAAAGGCTGAGTTACCACCGTATAAAAACGCGCGACCAAGGACGTAAATTACAAACGTGAAATACTGAAGTTCGAGCACCGGAATTACAGAGGTGATGGAATATATTGTTGAGAAAATGCTGGTCGCTGCTGCAGAAAAAGCAACTGCGTAAAGGGTGGCAATTTCTTTCGGCATTTTTCGAGTGAATCGCCGCTTCACAGTATCGATTAATACGCCGTTCAATGGGGCAAGAAAAACGCCAAGAAACTGCAGAATGCCAAAAACGTCAATATAGGTGTTAGCATTGCCACCATGTATCTCAACAAGACTGTCAATAAAAGAAGTAAAACTACTAATAAAGAAGCTTTTTCGGAACTGATTTATCACCAAGTGCATTAGATTCGACCAAAACAAGACAGACAGAACACAAGCTTTGACCGTTTTTGTTTCGGAAACGTCCATTGATTTGTCGTCAGTTTCTTCTTCGGTATTGACTTCCGTATCCGTAGTTTTGGCGCAACATGGTAACTCATTGTAGCCAAACTTAAGGTTCGAATCATCGGTTAGGACAGGCAACGTACGACGTGGCAGCAAAAGAAATGTCCTTACATAAAGAAGCACCGAAAATGCGCCAAGAACAAAGAAACAAACGTTCATTTGTATTCCGAGATCGTAAAGCAGCTTAAACAGTAAGAGAACCGAAGCGGCTGAATCAAAAGCACCGTTTATAAATGTAATTATGGTAGCTTTGGCCTTTGGAAACAGGTTACCGGTCTGCATGTTACAGATATGAAGGTTAAATCCGCCTACTGATATCATCGCCATAGAAATATAAAGGTACCAAGAAGTATCGGCGCTAGAGGCAGCAGTGAGAAAGCAACCGATTAAGAACAAAGTTACGTTAGCCATTCTCGCAATCCATGTACCATATGTGTCCATAACTATACCGTTTACCAAACCTATGTAGACTTGCATAGTTGAAGAAATAGTAAAAACAAGACTCAGGTCTTCTTTTTGTTTGCTACATGTTCCTATTCCTTCCGGGACGGCAGTCGTCGCGTTAAAGTAACCGAAGGTACTTGTTACAAAATCCGAACCATTACTGTTGTTAATTTCATTCATGCATGATTGCCCAAAGTAGCCTTCCTTTTCCAAAACATAGCTCAGTGATGCCCAACCAAAAATAACTCCGTCAAAGCACAGAGCTTCCAGAATTCCGGTAACAACGGATAAAACTCGCTGGATTTTCATAATTCTTAATAAGCATTCCTATTTCACTTCAATCTATTGTTCTAAAATATAATTTATTTGTTTATTTTTACGATTTTGGTAGTAGTAACGTATATAGATTCTCTGTTTTTTTTTAGGATTGCACGCAATACAACAGAAAACGCCACACTACACTGCAATCGTTAAGATACTTTGGCTTCTGCTCGTGATTTTCGAACACCTATACACGGTTATGTATGAAGATAAAAGTTGCCCTTAATTTTGTCCTTTGAGGAAAACACGGCACAAAAATCACGCTAAAAACTTGATCGGTATGCTTCTTTAGTCTATTTTGGCAAAGTTTTAGATCACGACTCTTTTTAACCGATTCTTGTGCCAGACAGGTAATCCGCAATGATCAAAATGCATGTCAACAAAAACACAAATACAACAACAAGAGATCACAGATCTAATGAATGAACACGTTTTAAACTAATTAGCATAAGATAGTAGAGTCGGGGAAGATGGGACACCTTTAACACATATTATCCAAATAGCCTGATCGTGTTTTAAACAATTAACAACGGTCTGTGGAAGTCGTGAAGATACGGTTTTATAATTCATTAAATGTTCTTTGTTTACTACCAAATGAAAAGAGAAAACAAAATGAAAAGGTGTCCCATTTACCCCCACCCTGCTATATTAGTTAATCCTTTTACTACAACGGTCGACTGGGTTCGATCAAAAACAAATCTGAAGTAACCAACAAAACGGGTTCTAGTCGCCATTGGTGACTGTGGAGCAGTAGGCAGAATGTATTTATACATGTGTTATAACTAATGAAACTTATGACGTATGAGGATTGAGTGATTGGTAAAGAATATGTGTAAATACGCTTTGTACAACTCCTGTACCATGTGTTTATTGTAAACTTACACTAGTTAACGTTGTTGCGCTTAAAAACGTTTGTTTTCATGAATTTTGACAAACCGTAATCACGCAGTAATTAGGTAATGTTAGAAGTTAATATTAATCATATGATGTTAATTTAAAAATAATGTTTCAATTACGATTAATGATAATACGGTATAAGAGTAGTGCATTTAATGCGTCCCCACTTAAATGCTAATAGTTTGATTCAGTCGTGAATCGTTGTGTGGATTTCTTATCTTATATAATACGTGCCGTCGTTCCCCGCCAAACTCCAGACAGTGTTTCCGTTATGTAAAGTGCATGAGGAAAGTAATCGTTAATTAATCGCTCATCGTGCGGTTTTAAATCTGAAAATTCAGTCTAAAAATTATATATATATATTACGATTTGATTTCAATCAAGAGATTAAAGAAAAATGCTAGAATTAAGAATTAGGATAAGTGCGGAAAATAATCGCCCTATCAGCAACAACAACAACAAAGCCAAGAACAACTGTTCGACGAAAAAGGATCTATATGACCACTAACGTGTTCAATAATAAATCAACCCTTGTGACTGGTGCAAATATTTTTACACTTCTGATATAGAGACGTACAGATCCCCTCTTTTTAAGGAATGCATACGTAATACTACAAAAATACGTCTTACTTCACTGCAATCGCTAAGATACACCAGTTTCTGCCTATGATTTTCGAACACGAGATACAAATCGGTCATGCATAAAAAAATAAAAATATGTAGTCTTCTCCGATGCGAAAAACACAGCACATAAATCCGACAACAGTTACGTCAAAAATACGTCATCGATCGGTATGTTTCTGAAGGCTATTGGCAAAGTTCTAGATCTCGACTGTGGTTAAAAAATTCTTGCGCCAGACGAGTATTCAAAACTGATCTAAATGCATGTCAAACACAAATGCAACAATAATAAATCAACCCTTTGGACTGGTGCAAATATGCGTCTTTTCTGCACTGCATATACTTCGGTTAATTATTACAATCTAGTTTATTTGTTAATCCACTATCAGGTGTGTTTGACAACAGCTATTTATTGATTACACAACTATACCCTACCGCAAAAATAGATATACTCGCTCTGAATATTATATAGGTTAACTTAGATTGTTACTTCGTACAATACACAACACTGCAAAACAGTCAGCAACAGCACTATACACACATCACGATATATCGGCAAGTGTCATCTTGTCATTTAGAATAACAATCGTAAACGATAAGGTTACCACTACTTTAAAACGCAAAACAATTCGAATTATAGTCTAAATGCCCTTTTTTGTTTTAATAAACGGAATAGAAAAACTTTACAGTTTTTAGTGGCAAGAGGAAACATGGAAATTATGGTCGTATGGGAAAGCAATTGCGAACATGAGGACCAACGGCATAAATAGGACAAGAACGACAAGAAAATAATGTTGAGGATATACATATGTATATTTAACTACCATTCTTATAGACTTCCTTATTGTAAATCGTATTTTCCTGCTTTCGTTTTCGCACACGTGTTTTATGCTATATACACAGCTCTTCACGGTTTCTGTGTTGAGAGAGCAATATAACAAGCGTTATTGCTACGGGCTTGATAATATACACCTGTTCTCATACTGTCTACGTCTGTGGCGTTATAGTAGGGTGGGCGAAGATGAGACACATTTTCAAACTACTCTCTCGTCACATTTGGTATTAAACAAAGAACTCTCGAAGTATTCAAAACCCGTATTCTCACGACTCCCTTATACCGTTGCTAATTGTTTAAAATACGATCCGGATGTTTGGATATTATGTGCTAAAGGTGTCCCATCTTTCCCCATAGTACAATATACTATCACTGTTGAGTTGGGTGCGAGTAAATATTTTTTGCCATCCCTGACAAGCAATGCCCCGAAACTTTTTTTATATGTCCCACAATGACAGTTATTTAAATATTTGCACAACCTCGAACGTTAACCTAAACATGATTTTAGTACGGCGTGTACATTCTGCTAACTAATACAACAAAACTGTAAAGCTGTAAATGGCAAGTTGCATCTACCACAATACTGTACTTCAATTAATGCTGAATAGGCCAAACACGCAGACTGTGCGAAAAATAATTTAGGAGTTTGTGTGTTTTTAGGCAATTTCGTGTGTAAATCACATTTACTGTTTTACGTGCATGCTTAAGCGCGACACTTCTTATAAATTTACCACAACTGATGCGACACAATTGTAAATGTTAACTTAATAATAGCTTATTTACTATGCAGTATAAATGTATGCAGCTAAAAATGATTTAAAAGTATAAGCGTACCCTATAAAACGAAACGCTCGTACAGCATAACCACAAATAGGTCTATTCACATGATTACCCCCAGCAAAAAAAACATAAATCTAAAATATTTTTAATTTTTAGACCCATTTTTCATTACGAAATTAAGGAACTATTTTTTCTGCAGCAAGTGTCAAATGAAAAATTCTTCACAACTCGAATAATATGGCTAAATACGAAACCAAAAGAAATCATGTCGGTCCCTCCCCTTACCTTTTGTGTATCGATGAGCGTTCAACAAACCAAAACATAAGCCGGGTGCTGGCAACCTTGTCGGGCGCACCTTTTGAATCAGCATAGATCTTAAGTTACCGCTTTTACGCTGAAATAATCGTACAGGCTATATTTGAAACAGTATCGGTTCCCCGTGTTATGTAAACATTGTGGATTAGATATCAGTATGCCAGCTGAATGTATTACTGGCCAACTCGTCACTGCTGGTAGTCCCATATCAGTGCCTGCGACAAAAGAAAAGAAAACTGTTTTAAGACGAAGGTCAAAGAAGCGAGATTTATATTCAACTAACAGGTAACATTTTATGCATTTGTAGGATTTTATGTTTATACATTTTATAATTAATAATACCTGCTATACACTTTACAATCGTGATAATTTTGTCGTATAATCCTATAACATTTGTGTTTGTTTATCATCAAATGAAAGTCCTTGATATGTAATTTAAAAATAAGTCCTACATTACTCAGTGTCCCACTTTAGCCCACCCCATTATGCGTTTTATATTCTACTCCAAAATCGTTACGACATCTTTAAAAAAAAATTTAATATAATGCGTTAAACTGGATCACTATCCTGTAAACAGCATGGCTAGCACAGCATTCGTCCCTTCGCTCCAAAAAATGCCCAGACCGCCCAGGGCTCCACGGACCCCAAGATCTCCACGTACACCCCGCGGCGGGTCACCACGTAGGTCACGGTCAGCAATGGAGTATGATGCAGGGTTAGATGGTCATCAACAAACTTACGTTCTATCTCATGCGATGATGAACACACTACAGGTATAAGAAGGCCGTGTCTCAGCATTGGTTATAGCGCTTATCTATATAGTCAAGAGAATAAGGGTTCGAGGCTTGACGCTGCTACTGTTATTGGCGTATGTGTTCGTTGGAAAGACTCTTAGAAGTGCTACAATCCAGTGATCTTATAATTGTCAGCTTAACATTATAAAATACGCCTACAAGCAAAGTTATATATGTGGCCCCTCTTAAAGGAACGCGAGGTGTATAAAACACTCGTGTCATAACTATACCGTTGTAGCCGCTACGCGAGGATAATTAAGATACGTTTATTCATCTAAACGGTTATCCACGTTTAACTAATATATGTATGACTTTTTAAACACAAACTTTACTTTTGTTACCAAAGAAAACGATGATGGGAAGTAGTGGAAAGTCGTTTACGAGTCCAGGCGACAAAATTGGTTTCCACGGACCAAGAAAGCCACTTCTGCTTTCCTACCCCACCGCTCCAAGCAACCTCGGCAGGTACAATATACATAGCAGGGTGGGGTAAGATGGGTCACGTTTTTGTTCTCTTATATATCGTCGCATTCGGTAGTGTACGAAGAATATTTTCGGAAGTATATAAACATATCCTCGCAACTGTAAAATAGCGTTGTGAATTGTTTAAAATGACATCAGGAAATATAGGATTTAGTTGCTAACGCTACCCCGACTTACCCCACAGTACCACATCTTCTATATATATATATATTGGGATCTACTGCGTTCTGTATTGCAACACGTAAAATAAGCAGGCATATACTGTATTTACAGTATAGTGTACACAGTTATTCTTATCGTATTGGAAGGACACTGTTACACGCAACCACAATTCAATGCAGAGTGATTTATGTGAATCGGTATTCACCCCGACAGAGCAGGAGTCGATCACCAGGTCGCAGAAATGTTTCGGGGACACCAGACCAACCCCATGGTACACTGCCGGAGCCAAACAAGGAATCCAAAGAATTTATGAGATTGTCGTGCAATCTTAGATCTGTAGGTTAAGTAGGCCTACACTTTAAAAAGTTTCATAGGTCTATATGGTTGGCAGTATTGACATTTTTCCATTTTCGTTAGTAGATTCACGAATGTGCATTTTCAGCACACTATACTGGTTGCAATTTCAAAACGCTCATTTCCGAAGGCCACACGGGAGACCTTTTCACTTTGTTTTCTCATCTCATTTTTTAGTAGCCAAAGAACATTTATAGAATTATAAAACCGTATCCTCACGACTTCCAGATACCGTTGTTAATTGTTTAAAAACACGATCAGGATACCTCAATGTTATGGGCCAAAGGCGTCCCATCTTTCCCCACATATACATCTCATTCAAAGATTGAATAATATTCGCGATGGAATTCATTCTGTTGTGTTATTTTCCGTGACAACCAAAAGCAAACGAAGTAACACGATTGGCTTCATTCCGTACTCCTTGTCTAAACATGGATTATCGGTTAAGCCGTTAACAATGCAATGTTGGTACAACGACGCCTTCGTTCAGATCCTTAAACGCAGTGTATGCCATGTTCATTTTAAACGAATACTTTGTCATGTATGATGGATGGAACCAAGACGAAAACACTTTTTATAAGCATGGTCCTATAGTTACTTAACTTCTTTACTTTGTAATCAAATCTTGCAAATTTTTCGATTGGTTTATACGACAAAACTACTTTTTGTCTTTTCTATGAAGGGGATTAGCAACAAAACGACAGTCAGAAACCCGTAACAGTTGTTAAAGTAAAAACTGCTAAATAATTACACTCGTCGGGTAAAAATTGCTGAAGGAAAACTTTCGAATTAAAAGCGTGGCTACTAAATTTAAAACCCACATCTGGACAAGTTTGTTTAAATATATTAAATTTGTCCTATTTACACAGAACGAAGCGAATGAACAATTCCCAGGTTGGAAAAAACTTCCCCAAGCGAAGACGATCGCTCCTCCCCCGACAAAAACTGAGAAACTTATCAAAGAAAAAGGATTTATATTAGATGGGATAGCTCTCAGCAACATACAAGTAAATGTGTTATATAGTAGGGTCGGGCAGATAGGACATTTTTGTTTTAAACAATTAAGAACGGTCTATGGAAGTCGTAAAGATACGGTGTCATAATTATTTAAATGTTTTTTTTGTGTGTATAATACCAAATAGGACGAGGAAACGAATTTAAAAGGTGTCCCATCTTCTCCCACCCTACCATGTATGTGCAAATATTACATGAAAAACATGCATTTTTATACCAGGATGATTTCGCCAAAGTGCAACCAAAATTGGGACCTGCAATACCCCCCTACAACTCTCACTTCGACAAGCACGTACGAAGCTACTTTACCTACAAAGGACTAGATAGCACGTTGGCCAAAACCATGCAGGTTGAAAGCTTTGTATATTTTGGATTATTTATTACTGTTTTTTAAACATTTGTGGTTTGCGATACTTTTCTGAACGCCCGTGTGATCCCCTGCGACATTATCAAAATTATCTTGATTTGATTTAACGTGTGGTACTATGGGTAAAATGAGATACCAATAACGCCTAAATCCCCTTTTCCTGATTTTATTTTTAAGAAAACGCTGTTTAAAGTCGCATGGCTATTACATATATGTAAATTTTAGTTGTTTACTATACCTACCCAATAGAACGAGAAAAAGCATGAAAAACATGTACCATCATCTTACCGCACCGTATACTGTTTGTGTACGTGCCATTTTTATACATCGACATAATAAACAACCTTTAGTTTTGGGGTTTCAGTCACTTGTAAAGCAATGTACTTAAGCGTTAATTTTGAATTTTTATATTCTGATTTTAAAGACAAGAGAACGCAGCGAGTCTTTGCAAGGAAGAAATGTTGACAGGTTTCATAACATCGGTGTTGGATTCGAATATTTATCGAGGCGAAACCGCTCAGGGGCAGGTAGGCTGTATATCTATATGGTACAGTACTGCGGGGTAGGATGGACACTGTTAGCACATAATATCATCCATTCTCTAATCATGTTTTTAATAGTTATCAACGCTCCTTTGGACCCGTAAGAATACGGTTGCATGTTTTTGTACGTGTAGATATTTTTTAATACCAAATGAGATGATAAAAGAGAATGCAAATATCGACTCTTTTACCCAAACCCCAAACCTATACTGTGAATGAATAAAATAAAATGAATGAATTATATAGTTAGTTATCCTGTAAATAAAATGCACGATCATTTTAAAGGTGGCTGTACACAGTATTCGGAATTCGTCTGTGTTGTCTGTTTTGTCCGGATTTCGCTGCCGCATGCGGAATTGGACACGGGTTTGCAAACGACTTCGCACGCCGGATACTGTGTACAGCCACCTTAAGACACAAAAAATATTTTTTAAGGTTACTCGAGGGATCTAGTCGATGGGCATGATCAATTTCTTAGCGAGGCTCGTCCTATGAGTAGCTACAATGGAAGATACGGTTTCCGTCGCAACACCCCTCTTTTACGCAACTGTCCCTCACCATTTGGTCTCGCAAGTCGATCTTCTCCGTTCTAAATATTATCCCAACGACGCCGCTTGGCAGAATTAAACTGAAGCTTCTGTGTAGTCTTTCACCTCTGCGCAAGAATGCCATGCAAAATCGAAGCGTTTCATATTTAAACAAAAAAAAACGCAACCGGTTACTTACAATGCCGGTATACGTGCGGTAAAAGCCCTATAGGTAGCGGGATTTTAAATTATATGCTTAATAATTATAACACAGTCTAAAAAACGGTACACTTCTGCAATAAACAGCACCGTATCAAGTGTAACTGTTAATCGTCAAAGTTTTAAGTTTATTTTTCAGCAATTATGCCGTAGAAGGTAAAGATGGCTTTCATTTTGACATTCGAGTTTTCCATTTCCGTACACCCCCAACTTTCCTTGAGCGATCTCACAAACTGTTCACTGTAATCCAGTTCGAGCAGTCTTGCGTTGCGTTCTTCTTCCGAAAGTCCCATTTGCTCCAATTCTTTGGCGTTTAAGTAATTTTTATACGTTATATAAGCCTGAACATATTCTTTGGCATCATCCAGCGACCAAAAGCATTCGGTTGAAAGATGGTCGAACTGCTGTTTCCTGAGATTCACTATTTCGTCAAAGATGTCAACATATCTTCTTTTACATATCCGATTCATATCTTCCTCAGCGAGATCCCCATTTGCGCCCCTTATTATAGCATCTTCAAAAAGACTAGCCCCACATTTTGCCAACTCATTTATGTCACCAGATACACCAATCGGGATAAGGTTCGGCATCCAGTAGCCAAACATAATCAACCGACCACCCGGTTTCAAAACTCGTTCCACTTCTTTGTAAAATTTCGGTCGATCAAACCAAGGTGAAGACGACGCAGCCACGATGACGTCAACACTGACGTCATCACACGGTAGCTTCTCAGCAAATCCCCGCTTGTAAGTCACGTGAGCAAACTTGTTTTGAGATCTCGCTTCTTTAATTTGATTCCCGCTAGGATCGATGGCTAGCACTTCATGAAAGTAGGGAGCAAATATATTCACTGATTGTCCACCACCGCAACCGACATCAAGTAGAAAATCCAATTTCTTTTCTCTTAAATCACCCAATGTAGTTTTGACAAGTTCTGGTGGGTAATTTGGCTGGTACAACTCATATTTTACCTTGTTTAATGTTGTATCCAAATTTCTTAACATGATGCTGGTTTACCTACTTGTACTAACTGAAGTATATATAACACTATTAACGCTATATTAATACCTAAACCCCCCAATTTAAGTGTCTGTTTACTAGACAATATACGTGTGTGCTGTGTCGTATGCGTCATGTAGGTATACAATACGTACTTCCTTTTATACACGCAATCGCAAAAGAAAACACGTAAGAGAAAGTTAAGTGCACGCGTAGTAGGGTGGGGGAAGATGGAACACCTTTAGCACATAATATCTGATCGAGTATCCTGGTCGTGTTTTAAATAATTAACAACTGTCTATCGGAATTGATACGAGTTATTCTTTGAATGTTCTTCGTTTACTACCAAATGGGTAGAGAAATTATAACGAAAAGTGTCCCATCTTCCCCATCCTACTATATAGCCTGTTATAGTGTAAGTAGGGAAAATCAAGCACCCAGCTCGTGTACATTGCTACGAAGTGACACTTATACTTATTTATATACGGCACTGTTCACGGTATTAACATGTTTGTGGTAGTACAGTAGCATCAGCACATTCGGTTAAGATTGTATAGTAGAACAAACGAGGTCCTCATGTCCACACCATGCGTTTAGCTCTGTATTTACCATGCTGAAATATAACGAATAAAATTTCACTAAAATGTAGGCTACAAGTTTTATCGACAAAATTATCCACCAAAACTTGCGAAGAAAACTGTTGGTGAAAAGAAACTGATTTTTTCTACTTGATGTCGGTTGCGGTGGTGGAAAATCAGTGAATTTATTTGCCTCCTACTTTCATGAAGTGCTAGCCACCGATCCTAGCGAGAATCAAATTAAAGAAGCGAGATCTCAAAACAAGTTTGCTCACGTGACTTACAAAGCAGGGTTTGTTGAGAAGCGGCATGTGATGACGTCAGTGTTGACGTCATCGTAGCTGGTGCTGCATTACACTGGTTCGATCGACCAAAGTTTTACAGAGAATTGGACCGTATATTTTAAAACCGGATGATCGATAGATAGTGGATACTGGATACCAAATCTTTATTTTTTTGCTAATGACGAATTGTTTACGAAGATTAGAAGACAGGTGCTGCACGACGCCTATTTATTTGGTACGAAGGTAAATCCAGGCTTGTAACAAGTTTATACTCTTGTCCAATAACATCGAATTGTTAAGGCATCGGTTACAGTGTGGACTTTTCCTGACCCTTGAATAAATGAATTGTGACCCGTGCTAAATACAGTTGTACATTGTGTATATGGTGGTACAGATTCCAAGCCAAACAATGAAGATATACGAAGCCATTGTTGCAGCTTGGGTATTTGGAAGTTCAATTCTTTAGATGAATTTATTTGAACTTTGGTAGATAACATACGATTGTTGCAGCTGCAGTAACGAATACAAAAGTTTCTATAACAATTGATTTCTAAGCTATAAATACGAGCATCTCGCTTTGAATCTTTACTTGCAAATTCAAAGTAAGTCGACAACATAAGCAAAGTATAAGCTACGATTCAACTTGTTACTTTACAGATGAACAAGTTACTGCTTATCACTATGCTGCTCGGACTTCTCTGTTTGGTTGACGAAGGAGAGTCATATCATTGGCCTCATCATCGCCGTCGCTTCGATGAAAACGGTATATAACTACGCATTTATGACTTTGTTATTTCATATTCGTTTGTGCTCAACATTTGTTTATTGTCTAATTAACTATTATTGTTTTTTAGGTGTTGAGGAGTCAAAGGAAGGTAAGTGCTGACGAATGCATTGATCAAGCATTATGCAGCGAATGAAGTTAAATTGATATAGTAGGTTGGGGAAAGATGGAACATCTTTTCGTTCTATTATCTCGCTGTATTCGGTAGTAAACAAGAAACATTCAAAGATTTACAAAACTATATCCTCACGACTCTTATAGACCATTGTTAATTGTTTAAAACACCATCAAGGCATTTAGATTTTATGTGCTAAAGGTGTCCCATCTTTCCCTACCCTACTGTATATGTTTAACCAAAACACTCGCCAGATAAATAAACAATAGATTCCAATGTATTAAATGAAACCAATCAATGCCTAGCGTACTAACCACTACCTCTGCTTAAGTAATATTTTTCCATATCTTTTACCATTACATATATGTATCGAAATATATTTTTGCAGTTGTGGACGAAGGAAACGAACCCGAAGGTAAGTTTTCGTGAAACAGTTTATTATAAAAACTGTTCCAACTTAACAAATTTATTATATGAATAGTTTTGGAAGAACAAGATTTTGACAACGAGTAAACGAAAATCTGCATGCCACGGAAACAGGTATAAAGGATTACTTTCAATACAAATCATGGTTTTAAAATAACTGAAAACTTAAACAGCATATTTTAATGATTAATTTGTTCATGTTCTGTATAACCTTCTAACCAATGTCAACTCTTTTCGTACAGAAGACGCAACTCACCGAAAACCGTATCTTGAAAAAAAAACTGCTTTAATAAATTCGCAAACATATAATAACTGGGTGATTACTTTAACAAACTTATTAGCGAATATGTTGCAAAGTACTACAAATTTACAGCAGTGAATTCAACCCTTTGATTTTAAGATTAGCAGTTAGTGTCTGTCAGGGTATGTACAGTAGAGTGGGGGAAGATGGGACACCTTTTATTTCTATTTCTCCCATGAAGCGTTGTTAATTGTTTAAAACACTATCAGAATTTTTAAATATTATTGGCTAAATGTGTCCCATCTTCCCCCACAGTACTATACATATGGACTCTGTATCAGAAATGTTTCGGAAGAAAAAGTTTTATTTTGCGGTTAATAAAAAAGCAGACTATCATTGAATAAGTTTTTTTGTATGAACGCAGCTTGTTTTAATGAAATATTAAATTGTAAATCTTGTTTTTATAAAATGTGTGCCGCCATTTTGTTTGAAATCTTCTTGCCTGCGCTTTGTGACGTCATTCAGCAGTCAGTCGCAAACGACATGCCAATAAATGCAACCTCCAAATGCATTAGTTGTTACAATAACGAATACCGAATTTTAACGAATTTGTTGAATTTTTTATTTCGATTGAGTAATCGGAAAACGCTTTTTGAGAATATACGATTTAGAATGTTAAATGCAAAATACGATGTATATTCCAAATTCCAACAAAATGATATTTGCATTAGTACACCATATAAAAGATTATACAAATATATACATAAATAGGTTGTTTGGTGTAACAAGGATACAATATTTAAATATGTTTATACCAATAATATATAAACATGATATTAGGGTGGCCAACAGTTATTTTATTTACAATACAACCAGCTGTTGCTGTTATTTATTGATTTGGTTTATCAGCAACAAGAACGAAAAAGTTGAAGACGACTTGCATTTTGACGTCTGAGTTTTCCATTTCCGTACACCCCCAACTTTCCTTGAGCGATCTCACGAACTGTTCACTGTAATCCAGTTCGAGCAGTCTTGCGTTGCGTTTTTCTTCCGAAAGTTCTTTCAGTTCCAATTCTTTGCTTTTCATGTAAGTTTCATAAGAGTCAACTGATTGAATCATTCCTTTCATGTCAACGAGCGACCAAATGTATTTCATAAACTTGTTGTCGAATCGCCTTTTATTAGGAAAGGGTATTTCACCAAATATTTGATTGTATTTGTCGCGAACATGCGAATGACGCTCGTGGAAAACCGAATTCCACTCAGTGAGATGGTTAAAGGTATTTTTTAAAAGTTGAGTTCCAATTTCCGACAATTTTGTATCATCACCATTCAACAAACACAACGGGACTATTTCTGGAGACCAGTATCCAAATATAATTAACCGACCATTCGGTTTCAAAACTCGAGTGACTTCCTCGTAAAACTTTGGACGATCAAGCCAGTGTATTGCAGTTCCAACCGTAATGACGTCAACACTGACGTCATCACATGGTAGCTTCTCTGCAATTCCTTGTTTGTAAGTCACGTGAGCAAACTTGTTTTGAGATCTCGCTTCTTTAATTTGATTCTCGCTAGGATCGATGGCTAGCACTTCATGAAAGTAGGGAGCAAATATATTCACTGATTGTCCACCACCGCAACCGACATCAAGTAGAAAATCCAATTTCTTTTCCTTGAAGTTTCCCAGCGCATCTTCGGCTAATTGAACTGGGTAGTGTGGCCGATACTTCTGGTATTTTTGCGTAATTGACTTGCTTTCATAATATCTTAACATTTTGTATTACTTCACTCTTGTATCTTAGATCTACTACCAACCACCATGCTTATATATGTTACAACTATACGACGCAGGATGCACGAACAAAGAAAGACAGTTGGATAACTATAGCACCCATAGGGACGTAACAGCGGGACTGCTTTTTTAGGGTCCAGACATTGCACATACGCTCTAAGATTATCAACACACAACTGTTGTTTAAGATAATGCGGTAGAGTGACCTAGAAAAACACGCAGGGAAATATTTGTACATATTGTAGGTATGAACATTCGGGTTACCTTAGCTGATGTTAACTATTGATTCATTTTTTAGCAACTATGACGAAGACGTTAAAGATAGTATTTATTTTGACTTTGGAGTTTTCCATTTCCCTACACTACTTCAGTTTAAACACGGAAACATGGTAAAAGCTTCTTAATAAAGCATTTATATTTGATAGCTGGTTTAAATAATGTGAGTGTGTGAACAATAGGTGTGCGTTACTGAGAAGTAGCATCGATGGAATAAATTAAAACTTGAAAATAAATTAAACCCTTTTCAGACTAAATTAAACCCTTTTCGACGGAAACAAATTAAACCCTTTCAGACTGTGTGCCAAGTTTTGTTCCAGTCTGTGAAATAAAATGCAGCAGTCGAATGATAACATTATATTAATAAACTGGCAACACGTTTTACTGGTGTTATTTATTCCCATATACCAAACAGAGGTAACTAAATGCATAGGATATTTAATTAGAAGTGTCTTTTACAAATTTAACCTAAATTTTGGAAATATAGCTTATAAATATACAACGTAAAAGGTAGATATATTAAAGTATAATATACAATCCAGCGTAAACATATACCAAATACTATATATTAGACCGGGGTATGATGGAACACCAAAGCGCATATTGTCCAATATTTAAAAAATCATTTAAAAAAAAATAAATTATTTTATAGTATACACATAAATACCACCAAACAATATTGCGTGCTATGAAATTTAAGTTTCAACATTATTTGTCTTGCCCCAGCAGTACATTAGTAAAACAGCTGAAAAAACATAACAATTTGTAGTTAATAGTTGCCTTTAAATTTAAAAACATAAGCTAAAAATATATCCCAACTTGCTCCGTGTCCCAACATACCCCACCCTGCTATATAGTGACTCCTGAATACATGTGTATTGAGAACCCAAGGTCTACATTGTAGGTTTATCAGCAACAATGACAAAGAAGTTAAAGATGACTTTCATTTTGACGTCTGAGTTTTCCATTCCCGTACACCCCCAACTTTCCTTGAGCGATCTCACAAACTGTTCACTGTAATCCAGTTCGAGCAGTCTTGCGTTGCGTTTTTCTTCCGAAAGTTTCATCAGCTCCATTTGTATGCTTTTCATGTAAGGCTCATAGGCATCAAGTGAATGAATAAGCCCTTTTACGTCACCAAGCGACCAAACATATTCCGATACTAAATGGTCGAATCTCCGTTTATTTGTAAAGGTGATATCTAGTTCAATAAATATCCTGGCGAATCTTTCAAAACTAACATTGTAAGCTTGTTTTAAGTCATCTTTTCCCATGGTGCCTTTAAAATAAGTGTCTTCTAGTATTTGCGATCCGATGTGAGATAATTTATTAACGTCACCTGTAATACCAACAGGAATAAGTTTTGGAGCCCAGTATCCGAACACTATCAGCCGACCACCCCGTTTCAAAACACGATCCACTTCCTTGTAAAACTTTGGACGATCAAACCAGTGTATTGCAGTTCCAACTGTGATTACGTCAGCACTGACGTCATCACACGGTAGCTTCTCAGCAAATCCCCGCTTGTAAGTCACGTGAGCAAACTTGTTTTGAGATCTCGCTTCTTTAATTTGATTCTCGCTAGGATCGATGGCTAGCACTTCATGAAAGTAGGGAGCAAATATATTCACTGATTGTCCACCACCGCAACCGACATCAAGTAGAAAATCCAACTTCCTTTCCTTGAAGTTTCCCAGCGCATCTTCGGCTAATTGAACTGGGTAGTGTGGTCGATACTTCTGGTATTTTTGCGTAATTGACTTGCTTTCATAATATCTCAACATTTCGAATTACCTTATGTTTATCTTAACCTTATTTTACTTTTATCTGATCCTAACACAGATGTAGGCTCGCCAGGTGTAAGAAAAAGTTATTTTTCGTTGTAACTCAAATGAAAACTAAAGTCTTGTAATAATGGTGTTCATGCAGTTCGTTTTGCACACAAGTTCTTTTCAAGCCATGTCACGCAATTTCCGTAAACAGAGAGGCATTGATTATAATTCAAAACCACGTGGTAGTCTAGTATAGTTCAGTGCGATGTTGGTTCTGTGAAGTAGGCAGAATATACCGTTAACGGATATATTCCTTATTTCCTGGAACAACTTGTAGCCTATTCTTCTCGTTTAATTTTGAATCCAAATTTTAACATGACGCTAGTTTACCCTTGTAGTAAAGAATAAATCTAAACGCTTTACTAAAGCCTAGAACTTATTTTTTTAAATATAAAAGAGCAAAGCTCAAACATATGGTCACGTTCAAATACAAAATGATTGATAAAGAAGATTTGTAAATACGCATCGTGCAAGAACCATGCAAGAACTAAAATTGGTTGGTAAACTAAAACGCTAATTGGCAATACTTTTTATTGGTTCTCTGGTATATATGATTTTAATGGCATGTTAAGTCATAGTATACTGAAGTGATTAAATGCGAAAAAGTGTTACAAATACCGGCAAAATGACAGTCGCAATATTGGATTATATGAATGTATGATTTTAAAAATATATAAAAAATTTATGGAATACTATCGTCATTAGGCGTACTATTTTAACCATGCAAGCTATTTCCGGAAACAGAGGCGTTTATCATAAACCATCACTTAATTCTGGATTTGTTTTCTTTACTTAATTCTGGATATGACAAGCTGGTAGTAATTATAGATTCGGTTTATCAGCAACAATGGTGAAGAAGTTGAAGATGACTTGCATTTTAACATCTGAGTTTTCCATTTTCGTACACCCCCAACTTTCCTTGAGCGATCTCACGAACTGTTCACTGTAATCCAGTTCGAGCAGTCTTGCGTTGCGTTCTTCTTCCGAAAAGTCTTTCAGTTCTATATGTTTGCTTTTCATGTAAGGCTCATACGAATCAATAGATTGAATCAGACCCTTTACGTCAGTAAGCGACCAAGCCTTTCCTTCAGTAAAATGATTTAAACGCAACTTCTTCGCGTACTTTATTTCATTAAAAATTTTGGTATATTTGTTGTATATTAGCAAGTAAACTTCTTTTACGTCTGGGTTCCATTTAGCACCAAACAAGTAAGCATCGTGTATAAGTTGTGAGCCAATTTCAGATAACCTAGTTTCATCACCGGTTAAACCTAATGGGACGAGTTTAGGGGACCAGTACCCAAACATCACCATGCGACCACCCGGCTTTAAAACACGATCTGCTTCTTCGTAAAACTTTTGCCGATCAAACCAGTGTACAGAGGCTCCAGCTATAATGACGTCAACACTGACGTCATCACACGGTAGCTTCTCCGCAAACCCTCGCTTGTAAGTCACGTGAGCAAACTTGTTTTGAGATCTCGCTTCTTTAATTTGATTCTCGCTAGGATCAATGGCTAGCACTTCATGAAAGTAGGGAGCAAATATATTCACTGATTGTCCACCACCGCAACCGACATCAAGTAAAAAATCCAACTTCCTTTCCTTGAAGTTTCCCAGCGCATCTTCGGCTAATTGAACTGGGTAGTGTGGTCGATACTTCTGGTATTTTTCTGTCATTGTTTTGGTTTCGTAGTATCTCAACATTTTGTATTACTTTTATCTTATCTTAACCTATTACAAATATCTGTATTACTTTTATTTCTTTTTCCAATACAGATATATAAGCTTATAGGTGCAAGCGCGGCCCACAAGAGATATCTCTACATTCTGAATGGATATCTTACATTCTGAATTCTTCTTTTCTTATAGTTAGCCGTGGTGTAAGTAAAAATATCGTTGTATTTCAACGGGGAGCTGAAATCTTTTTTTTTCGTTTTGTACCAAAGTTATTTTCACTTCATCAGGCGTAATGTTTCAAACATGGCAGGCAATTTCCGTAACCCGAGATAAATTAATTATAAATAAAGTTCCCGTGGCGGAGTTTTTTTTTAACAATTAACAACGCTCTTACAACGCTCTATTGGTCATACAATTTTGTAAATATTCATTTCGGCCAAATGGGAAAGAAAAAAAGAATGTCCACTCGTACACAAACCATACTATCATTATCTACACTAGCACCCGATACTAGCATAACTAGCGCGACAAAAAGCGTGGTTGGTTGGTATTTATCCCTGCGTGGCTGGACATTAACAAATGGGTGAGAAAAAGAATGTCCAATCGTATACCCACCCACGGCCTATACTAAAAATACGGCCTGATAATTCACATTTTACGTTTGAAATTATCTCTAGTAATCTCTAGTAGACCGTGACCCACCCTATACTACACTGGCACCTAATGTAAGTAGTAAGTTTATTAAAAAATCCAATTTCTTTCTTTTATTGCATATTTCATATAGTGTCTTTTGCACGATAAAATTTGTAAATTTTACACTTTTGATTCGAAATATATTTGAACATGGCGAATATTTATTCCGTTTCTTGGCTATACGTCGATTAAGCTTGTGCTCTTCAACATTTTTTGGGGGTGGTAAACCCCTAAATTTGTTGCGACGAACTTATGCACCTCTGATTGCTTTGACCTAAAACTAATGATGTCATAAAGAAGAAGTGCATACAAGAATAAGTTCCTGTTTGGTCAAAAACACCGTCAATCAAATTGGTTAGGAACAGCTAGGTGGTTTGCAGTTAAAGAGAGGACTAGTTTGGCAATTCCCAGTGATGCAAGATATAGAATTTGTTGCAACTCGACGCTTAAAGTGACGTCACATCACCCAATCACAATACTTCGTTAATCATGTCAACACTGCGGATACGGCTTATCTCACTATTCTCATGAAAACAAACCCCCCGTTGAACGAGGTTAATGATATTCCGTTCAGTGGCTGACAGGCCAAAATCGATTCCATTTTATCGCGGGACGTCACACTGCTGTCACGTGATTCTGTCCGGTATGGAATTTGCCTTTTCCCTAACAAAATAACTAATAACGAAACGAGAATTACCGAACTAACGCCACTATCGGCACTGAGACCTCGAGGTCAGTCTAGGCTCATTCGAGCCCTTGCTCGGCCGTCAAGTAAGCTTTTGCTAGACACTGTATCGTGTACTTGTATACCAGAGTCCGGCGCCGTGGCTTCGTGGTTTAGGCGCCTGCATCGAAAACCAAAGTGTCCCCGGTTCGATGCTCGACGGCGGTACTTACACTGATAGGCGTATGTGGCCTTGGGCAAGACACTTAACGGACATTGCTCCAACCGAGCGGTCACTAATGGGTTGTCCAAATTAACAGTCATATACAGGAAAAGAATTACCCACCTAGTTGCATATATGTGGTGACTCGCTGCCCAAACGAGGATAAACCTTCTGCGTAAGTGCGCCGGTTGTGACGTTGTGAGTACGAGTGTAGTCCTCGAATGATGTTCGCGAATCGTGTGAGAACGAGTCCGCAGATGGAGTCCCACGGGTCAAGAATCGGGACAGAATAAACCGGACTTGGTCGGAACGGAGAACGTGTTCGCAGAAATAGTCTGCAGATGGAACCCCTATATATGCGGGTCAAGAATCGAGACAGGACTTGGTCGGAACACTTCACTACCGCGAGCACGTCACTTTCGGACGGTGTTGGGGTAATGGATCAAGTCTGGCCTAAATCCCAGATCCACACGGACCTCATCACCCATACAGAATAGAATAGAACTTGTATACCAGAACAAGGAATAAAACATAGCAAGACATCATGAACTGTTTGGTCTCTGGTTATAAAAGCAAATAATACTACAGTGGATATAGCACCCCGCTGAAGCCTTTATATAAAGTCAGATCAACACGGAGTCATATAACCCAGCCAGCGGTCCTGTTTATTCAGTGGGGGCTATAAATTCATACAAAAGAATTGTAGGAAAGTGGCTAAATTTGATAAAACTGTTCAAAACTAAATATTTTTGGTAAACATTTTTGAAGTTTGTGATGCACCGTTGTATACCCTTTTGTACTGATGCACTCATGGAATATTTTAATGCTAATCGGTTGAAGAGCACTGGATTAAGCTATCTTGATCTGAAATGATGAACTTCATTTAAAATTATAGTTAATTTGCTTTGTATATGTCATTTTCTTTGGTTATTTCTTGGGATTATTTCGTATAAAGGTTTGTAATTGTCCGCGGCAATCTAAATCTAAACTTTTATCGTCCCCGTTCCATCAAAATGTTTAAAAGTGCGAACCCCAGTGGATATTTAATCTGGGTTAAAAAACAGAAGTCGAAGTAACAAATTTAAGAAGTAAACGAAAAAACAAACTGTTCTTGTTGTTGTTTTGCTTGGAATAAATAAACGTTTAAATTGTAGTAGCCTGACATATTTCGTCAGGGTGTCGTACTACGTTTCTCAGGATGGCAAGCCCCGCAAATATGTCGTTTGCTAAACAGCAGGCAAGTATTAAAAAATGTAATTTAACAAAATACTGTCCCAGTTTTGTTGGTATTCGTTTAGTAACGCTCCCACACATTACTCTGTGTGGTTTTTCGGTTTTAGAGTTAAAAGTGCTATACTTTGCCATTTATATTTTTCACAATTGTAGTGCTTTTGTTTTTACAAATTCGTTGGTTATAATTCAACACGAAATATATATTTTAAAGAAAATGTACATTACAACTTGTTTTGGAAATCTCTTCTGCAAAAAAATTAACTTTTAATTTTGGCTAAAGCCCTACCAGCTAATTCACTGAAGGCACATTTTTTAAAAAACGCCTTACTTTATCTTTATTATTGATCTAATCTAATGTTTAATAAACAAGTATTCCCTATACTTGCAGAAGCTGACAATGGATCCAGAGAAATTGTTTACTAAACAGGAAAGAATTGGTAAAGGGTCATTTGGGGAAGTTTATAAAGGCTTGGATAACCGGACATCAGAGGTAATCCTATTATTATAAAACCAAAACCATTGTTATATTATCTATAGTAATGTTGCATTGTTGAGATTCACGTTAAAGAAAGGTAACATTACACTGATATTATAAATGTATGTACTAGTCTATAAACAAAAGTGCACAAAGTCTTGAAGCCGATCTAAGTAGAAAGTAGAATTAATAGTTGGAACTGCTACTTGATGTAATCTTTAAGGTTACATTCAATTAATAAACGTTTCTAACTTATTTATCTTTGGTTGGTGGGACAACAATACTTAAAGACATTATAACACATTCTTCTGTTTCATACTGTTAGTGGCTTTTGTCCAATTATTAATTTCATTTAATCAAATGAAATTAACAAGTCTAACACAAAAAATGTGAAAAATTAGAAAATCTGTTAAATTTTAAATAATTCATAGCATAGTCTAACACTTCAATAAAAATAACAAAAAGTAATAAAAATGACAAAAACTAGATTGTGGCGATAAAAATCATTGACCTAGAGGAAGCTGAAGATGAAATTGAAGACATCCAGCAGGAAATAACGGTCCTGAGTCAATGCAACAGTTCCCATGTAACAAAATACCACGGATCCTATTTAAAGGTATAACGTCACTTGAATTTAAAAATAAATGCAGATGAGCTGTTTATATGTTTCTCTAGTGTGGTATTGGTATTACTGTGCTGTTATAAATCCCAACAATACATACTGTTTACTTAACGACACCGACAAACTATCTTCAAACCGATTTATGCTTTCTGTCTTTTTGCACACTTTTGTTTCTATTAGAAGTTTTAAATGGCTCTTCTGTCTGCTAGGTGTAGCAACCGCGCTTATTTTTTTTCGAAATAAATGTAAATATGTTTTAGCTGTGAGCTTGTTTTAACAACTGTCGTTTAGTCGCTATATTCTGTCTTATCGTTTAAAATATTTCTAAATCTTTGCTACCGTAATCGATGAGACAAATAATGGTTATTATTATTATACTTGAACTATAACTAGTGAATTACAATGTCAAGTAAAAGAGGTTGGAATATTTGTAAACCATTTGTATAGGCCTAAAATATGGTTTCAAAATCAAAATTTGTGTTATGTATGCAGAATAGTTGATGGTAAATTCAAAATTGGTAATTACCCATTCTTCGTAGGCATAATACTAAGTTTTGTAAACTTGTTCTTAATTTTTACAATAGGCTACAGTATGTGTTAGGGCTATTAGCTAAGCTACAGTAATGTAACATCATCTAGAAAGTTATTCATTAACTTATATATTACAAAACACAATGCATTATTCCCAGGGAACCAAGTTATGGATTATTATGGAATACCTGGGCGGTGGCTCAGCATTAGACTTGGTAAGTTTAAGTACTTAGCTGGATTTTGACCACCAAACACATGTGTGCTAGTGTAATCATGCAATACCTCTATTTGCCGTTTAATATCATTAAAATCGGTATGAATTTTGTCTTTTGCCTTAGTTTTTCTATGTTTTTCAGAATTTTACATTTAGTAAAGCCCCAGATAGGTTACTGTTTAATTTATTGAGGTGTATTAATTATTCATAGTCAAGGCACAATGTACTTAATTATCAATGTTATAGTTAGTGCAAAGTTTCAATTAATTTTAGTCATTGAAAATACATTGACTATAATTTAATTGTTTGGCTGTTGTTAATTTAACATTAGTTTTATGTCTCCTTAATGTTTTAAGGTCTAAAAGTATCTTTTTTTTTATAAATGGGTTTGGAATATATAGGTTCAGAGTCTCCAGACCATAAACAAAGTATTTTTCATCACAAAAATCTACACCACAAATTGCACAAAATACAGTGTTTCATCTTCAATTACATTATATATGTAAATTATTAAACCAGAAATGCCATTTGGCATTTAAAAAGCATTCACACTTAATGTTTGAAACAATTTCTGATCAAAGGCTCTACTTAAACAAAAAGCTGTATATAAATATATGTAATGTCATCTTAGACCAATCACCCATATTTAAGCTGTAGACCAATCACCCATATTTAAGCTATCCATAACAAAACACCCGTTTTTACAATTCCATATTTTGTCTCCAGATGAAAGCAGGTTTTTTTGAAGAGCCTTACATTGCCACGATACTGAGGGAAATATTGAAAGGTCTTGATTATTTACATGGGGAACGAAAACTACACAGAGATGTGAAAGGTTTAAAACAGTTATTTGTATTACGTTGGCTTTACACTCAAAATATGTGTCTGACTCTGCAGAGTCCAGCACCATAGCAAAGTGATTAGCGCGCCTGCCTGTAACCCAAAGGTAATGGGTTTAAGGCATGCTGCTGCTACCATTGTGGGTGTATGTGTCCTTTGGCAAGACACTTAACGGCAATTGCTCCAACCCAGTGTTCTCTAATGGGTTGTCCAAATTATCAGCCATACATAAAAAATCCCTAAAACCCACAAAGTAACATACATGGTAACTCGTAAGCTTGCACGAGGTGTATGAACACTTGTGTCATAAGTTATATACCTTATAACGACTGTCGTTTTCTGGCCAAACGAGGGTAAAATAAGTTACATTTATTCAAGTTTTGTGAAATGCTTAACATTTTTCACCTATAGTCAAAAAAAAAAAAATCTGTTCTATTTTCTAATGAATACACGATTCATTATACCGTGAAACCTGTATTGCGTATTATATGTATATTGTAACATATTGTAATACATATTTAAAACCTGCCATTTTAAATTAATTTTAGTAACAAACTTTGTAATACCTGTGCGATTTGTTATCAAGACATCTCTGTTTTTTGAAGTTAAACTTGGAAACTGCTTCCTAAAGAAATTATGTCATAAACTTAAAACTTAATTGCACCTAGGCCATTTTGCACTGTAGTTTTATTATAACACTATCCGCCTGTCACAACATTGGTAAATCAGTTTTTAAACTTCAATTTTTTACTCAGCTGCAAATGTTCTGTTGTCTGAAAACGGTGAAGTGAAGTTGGCTGATTTTGGTGTGGCTGGTCAGCTTACAGACACACAAATCAAACGTAACACTTTTGTGGGAACACCATTCTGGATGGCTCCTGAAGTTATAAAGCAATCCGCGTATGATTTCAAGGTCAGTGAAAATTGTTGCAACATATAAACCTGGGGTGACAGGGTTGGCAGGCTATTTTACCTGAATAACAGATTAATGAACTTAAAGTACACTATTTTGACTTTTTATTTTTTATGTATGTTACATATTTTGTGCCACTTCATTTCTTGTTTAGCATTACCTCTATAAAAAATATTTCACCGCAGGCCGACATTTGGTCGCTGGGGATCACCGCCCTTGAGCTTGCAAAGGGTGAACCCCCTAATGCGGACCTTCACCCGATGCGGGTCCTCTTCCTCATCCCCAAGAACAATCCTCCTGCCCTGGAGGGAAACTACAGCAAAGATTTCAAAATGTTCGTGGAAGCATGTCTCAACAAGGATCCAAAATTTGTGAGTTTTTTTTAAAAAAACAATAATTTTAGGGCGTGTTATTTTATCGATAAGGTTAAACCATTAGATTTGTATTTTTCTTATTGAATTTAAATATGTAAGTTATAATTGTAGGGCTAGCCTAGTTTTATAGTTTTTTGTGTTCTAGCTTTTTTATAGATAAGGTTAAACCATTGGATTTATATTGTCCGACGCCGTGGCGTAGTGGTTAGCGCGCCTGCCTCTAACCCAGAGGTAATGGGTTCAAGGCTCGTCGCTGCTACCATTGTGGGCGTATGTGTCTTTGGGCAAGACACTTAACGGCAATTGCTCCAACCCAGTGGTCACTAATGGGTTGTCCAAATTATCAGCCATACATAAAAATGAAAAAAATCCAAAAAAAAAATAATCACCCACAAAGTAACATACTTGGTAACTCGTAAGCTGGTGCGAGGTGCACACCCATGTTATAACGACTGTCGTTTTCCGGCCACGCGAGGATAAAGTAAGTTACATTCATTCATATTTTTTTATGTTGAATGTAAATGTAATTTAGGTTAATTTGTAACTTTTAGTATTAGATGTAGGTGTGTTATACTTTCAATTAACTTAAGGAAGACTGTCTGTGATTTACAAGAGCTTAACTTGTAATGTAACAGTTCAAACTACAAGTTTATGGTGTTGAATTCGAATATTTGTTTACACATGTCAAATGTGAAGTTTACATTGCCGGCTGATATGGTCATTTTAATCGCGCTGCAACACATTGTGATGTAATACTACGAAATTAGAACCTTCAAATTTTGAAAAATTAATTATGTGCCTATGCTTGCACAGTAAAACTGAAACTAATTTACTTTAATGGCACCAAATGGAAATTTCTATCCATGTATGGCTGATACTAGCAGATTAGGTCATTGGGCTTAACGCATTATACTAAGAAATAAGAATGATCTTACATCATAATAGAGATATATTGCTTTATATGTGGTTGCTCATTGACGTACATGTATTATTCCTGGTTTTAAATAGCACTCTTGTTGTATGGTCTATAAATAGTTTATTGGATAGTGTATACTGTATATACATATGTACATTAGTACATGGCCACACCAAATCTAGAGTTGACATGTCTCCCTATCCCAGAGTTTTGCATAAAGTAAACATTACAACCATAAACGTTAAACAAAAACTTGAAATTTATTTTACAGGATTGTATGTTTGACTATCGCTCCATAGGCGCCAGGTTTATTTAATGTTTAACACATTCTGGGTTGACATTGCTAAAGTTATGTAACAGTCGTTAGGCATAGGAAACCTTATTATCTAATTTGGTGACTATACGGTAAACCCTTAAAACTTGTGTGCTAAACATGTTGTCGTCTCTGTTTCAAAAACAATGACAAATCAAAATTTCAACTCCTTTTCAGGATATCAGATTTCAGTCTAGTCATGGTACAGCATTTAAAGGTTGTGTTTTTATTGTCGATTATTCTCTTTTTAAGCGAAACAATGACCTAGTGTTGACTTAGGATTTCCTTGTTTTTATTCAGGATTTCCGCTTGCTCCAAACCATTTTCATTTGTCTGTATTTGGTCAGCTTTCTGTTTTTTGAGAGCATCAGTGTTTTATAGACATGGTTTTGAGTATTAAACATTTATTTAAAAAATCATCAGGTTGTACATCAGGGGTGTAAATAGGGATGCACATTACAGAATAATTAGGTATTCTAGGATATCCTAGAATACTTTATTTCGAATCTAGAATTCCGATTTTTTTATATTTATGGAAAAAAATTTTTACCCACATAAATCAGTTTATTGACTCTTTAATAGTATAGCCTTGTTGGATCATGAGCTATGAAATAATCAAAAATTGTAATATTGGGTAATTTTTGCGTCATGATGAACAGTTCCTGAATTTTTCGCATTTGGCGTTCGCATTTTGGCACACCGTATGTTATGCATAACATGGCGTCACATAAGTTTTTCTGCATCACGTAAAGAAATTTTTTACCACATGGTGGTTTGTGTATGATGAATATGCCCATGTATATACTTTATAAATATCTGCACTGTAGAATAGAGTAAGAGACACTATAGGAAACATATTTTTTTGTTAATAAATTAACCACAATCTTGCAGTTTAATTTACACAATTTGTATAATCTATATATGAAACGTAATTAAATATGGTCTTAAATGGCAAGAAAACACTTTCACTCTTTTTAATTTATTCATCATTAACAATGCCTTAATTATTATGCCATGGACTCTGTATTAAAACCAACCCAGGATTTTTTAACATTATACCTCCTGTTTATTAGTGGAAAACCTGAAGTGGTAGGATATGCAGGCCTACCCTGGAATTTTCTGCACTACCTTATTCAAAACACATTACAAGTTTACAACCAATACCTTGTTTCATAGGAATGTTCATCTAACTAGCCCTGCTGCCTGCCTGAATTTAAAAAAAGTTTGGTGCCTACGCTCACGATCATTTTTTTAATACATCTGCCCTCCTGCTATCAGCATAACTTTATGTAACTAAAGATTTTCTGCCACAGAGACCACCAGCAAAGGAGCTTTTGAAACACAAATTTCTGAAACAAGCAAAAAAGACATCTCATCTCGTGGACTTAATCGACAGGTATCGAGTTTGGAAAGCGAATAACAACGATTCTGACAGCTCTGGGGACTCAGACAAGTAAGCACAATAGAATTACCATTAAGCTATATTGTTTAGTTTTTTTGCAGTATAGTATATTTATTCTGGAAAAAAACTGATTATGGTAACTTGGCACAGTATGCAGGCATGCCGTGGGTATTTTTGCACTTCATCACACAATATATACTGCCACCAATAAATCAAGACTTTTTTCATAGGAATTTGCTAACTATCCCTGTCTTTCCTACATTTCAAAGCACATATATGTACATTTTTAAATCTAGTGCATACCTTATGCCTATTACATGTTTAAAGCCTATAACATAAAACCTACATGGTAGGGTGGGGAGAGATGGGACACCTTTAGCACATAATATCCGAATATCCTGATCCTGTTTTAAACAATTAACAACGGTCTAGGGGAGTTGTGAGGATACGGTTTTATAATTATTTAAATGTTCTTTGTTTAGTACTAAATGGGATGAGAAAATAAAATAAAAAGGTGTCCCAACTTCCCCCACCCTACTATATGTCTAAAACCAATAAGGAGTTAAAGTAAAACTCTACCTTCTCCAGTGATGATAATGAAGAGCGGGATGACAGCGATAATACTTGGGAGTTTGACACAATCAAAGTACCCGGGAACAAAGTCCTGGAGAATGGAATCGCAAAAATGTCAATGAATCAAACCAAGCAATCAAAGTCACTCACTGAGTTACTTACACCTCTTGTAAAACAGGTGAGTTGCTCTGAACTATGTCCTATCTTTGTGAGGGTCCATTTTCTGCTTTTTTGTTCGACGGCCTTTTTATTTGCACCTTTTCTTCAGGTTTTTATTTGGCAAGTTTTTTTTATTTGTTGTTTGAATCAGATTTTAAAAGCAAAATAAAATTATGTTTAGTTATATAGGGAATTTTGGTTTTGCAAAGTTTTGCCCATTGCTCTAAATGTTTATGTAAAGGCCTAGAAAGTTTCAGATTTTAATGTCCCTTTAGATAACAATATTTTCTAATTAATGTCTTTTTTATCGAAACAGTTGATTAAATAAGTATTTTACCGGTTTTCAAAAGTTGCAGTATAATTATTAAGTTATACAAATATATTAAATGTTTTATTCAAGCTGAAAGAAAACAAATTTGAGAACGAGACGCGTCATGCTGCTCTGGACGCCATTCTAAAATCACTGGAACAAGCAGAGTCTAAATGCCCGGGTATTACTGATAGTTTGGTGGATGGTATCGTTACAAGGTTCAAAAAGTAAGCACAAGTTTGTCTATGGAGCCAGTATAGTTAATTTATACAAAGCAAAAGTTTTGTACACTATTGTCTTTTGCAAAGGTATTTAAACTTTGTACTGGAAAATACTTTTTAAACATTCTATTTTCCATACTATGATAAAGAATCACATTCCTTTTTGGGCGACATATGTTACATATGTAAACCCATATAAAAAGGCTCCAAAATATGTAAAGGTTATCACAGGGCATATGTGGTTCAGCTAATGGTGAAATAATGTAATACCCAATGCTCAGTTATACCATAAGTCTCTTAACTATTCAAGTGTTGTTTTTTCAGATACAATTTACCGAATTCCACGCGATGAAGCAATTTTCTGATGTTTATCTTTCCATATCTCTTTCTGGTTCCAATTTCTCTTCAAGTAATTTCTAATTTACCGAAAATCTCCCAACAACTGCCAGTGCTTCGGGAACAAGACAGAATCTTCAAAAGTTTCCAAACCTGAGATGATTCTGTTTAGTTCCACAGTTAGTCATGGCAGTATCAAACCAACAATCATAACAAGCATCCAAAATTGTGAATTTCAGGTCAGCGGATTCTGCTTGTTAATTATAAGTACTCCAGGAGCAGGTATTGGATATACTAAATTTACGATAGTTCATTTTCTAGGCTATTTTATCTTAGGCCAGCTTATGTTATAAATCAGACTACCAGTAATTATGCGGCAGTTAATTGAAAAACTAATTTTTCGTGGAATGTACAAGTCGTCTGCAGCATGACATCTACCCAGCTTGAATCTGTGCAATTTTAACCTCTGTGCCTTTTCTTTGCTTCCAAAACAATATCACGTGCACTGTGCCGCGACTTTGGCCGAGAAACCATTAAACAGCTTCGGGAAATGCGAGGGGCTCGCAACATAATGTATCCGTGGTCGGGTACGGCCACCATTGTATAAACCGTGTCGAAATTATATTTTGTTCCCTGGCTGTGTTAAGCGTGCTACTCAATATATCTTAAGTCCTAAAAAGCTCCACGCTGTTAATGTGTGAATGTATAAAACAACGGAGCGGGTTTTCAATGCGAAAAAATATCCCTATGGGATCTTATGCTGTGGCCCGCTCCAAATCGTTGTTCGTTATTTTTACTGAAATGATATAATTAAATTGTATTAAACATATTTCAAAGATATAGCCATGCTACTGTGTAGGTAAAAGCTGCTTATCTGTAAGTCTCGGAACATAAGGTATTGCAGATACAAAGGATTTTCTGCATTTTTTTTCTATGTTCAAATGTACAGTCGAATGTGGGCAAAAGTGCATAAACGTAAACGCGATAAAACAAACACGGAAGAAGAAGGAACAAAAAGCGCGTGTATGTACATGTGTTTCAAAAATAATGTATTTTGTTCTAACATGTAGGCTACACATTTAGCAAAAAGGAAAAGCAGATGCTGTACTGTAGAACAGATGGTGGTATTAATGTAGGCTTAACTCCATGGGTTGGTACTATTGGCATTGCTGCGTGCTCACAGTTAGAAGTAAAGCAACCCTGGACAGTACAAGCCAGTTTTCTCTGCATGCATTTTTACAAAAGTTATAAACAGTTTTAATGTCAGTATCACAAGCCTATCAGAAAGGCCCCGAAGTACGTGTACTGTGGTGCTAGAAAAACTTCAACCGACGGTGGATTGACCGATAAGGAAACTCCATGATTTGCCTTCATGTAAACAATTCCGTTTGAGTGGCAGGTGACGAATCTTTTTCGAGTTGAACTGGCCCGTGGTGTGGAGCGGGTAAGAGTGTTGGAGAACTGGCATCGGGAAAAGGTTGATTGTCCGTCCACGTTCACTCCAATCTCAGACACCATAAACGGTAGGTTTGTTACGTTGAACACAACCTGGAATAAATGCATTTGCAATGCTGGTTTGTGGAAGTGATACTGTGTAAAGGGTTATGTACGCCAACCTTAATTGATTTTCAGCAATATTCTCTCTCTTGTACAGGCCGTCAATTAAGTTTCTAAGTATGCTTACCTGGCTGTACACAAAGTACACCCCTGCAACAGGGACAGTAAAATAACCATCGTTATTCAAATGGCGAGTTCCAAACCCTTTAAAATGAGAATCCGGAGGCGCCCAGTCAGTCAATGTTCTTCCTGGAAATATTATTGTAAAAATCACTAGACAAGCCAGTGGTATTATATTTACTCAGATGTTGATAATACACCAAGTTAATAAAGTTCTGTCTGAACACTTGATATTGTATGCAAAGCGTTTGCGGTGAGACGCGATATTTTATCGCTGTCAATTCGAACGCCTCTTGTTTAATCACAGAGCCCGAAAGATCGCAAACAATCGACTTGCGTCAATAGAGAACGAAGTTCGATATTCTCTTTGTTTGGTTTGTTTGTCCCGTCACCTACGCACCATTTTGTAATAATGATACGTTTTACAATACCAGCTGTAATGACCTGGTATATATTTAGGATTCTATAGGGTTTCTTCGCAATTAAAAAAATATTTCTCCCAACATTAGCAAAGCGCACACTGTGTTAATTTATTAACACCCTATAATACTGTGGAGTAAGATGTTTTTTTTTCTAAGTGTTCTGTTGTATATTTTATTGAGTGTTTTTTACTACCAAATGGGACGAGAGAAAAAGAATGAATAAGTGTCCCATCTTCCCCCACCCCACTTTATAGTGTACAAGGTTGGGGTAAGATGGCCCGTGTATTTATTCAATTTATATCCAGTTTTGGTGGTAAACAAAAAATATTGATGGAAAAATATAACAGTATTCTTTCAACTCTAAAAATGCGTTTTAATTATTAAAAATAGATTAGAAAATATGGGATAATATAAGTGACATTAATATGAAATATTATAGGTTTTCATCTTACCCAACAGTACCACACCTACGGTTTACAAAATGACTTCGTAAAGAAGCATCGTACCTTCAACCGTACCTGGCAGGAAAGTTCCGCCAATTCCTCTCTCTGCGCCTTGCGCCTTCACATGTATCGCCACCGCCTATGCAGTAAATGGTGTCAGCATTTTTTCACCGATTACTACTTGTGTTTTTAGGTATAGTTGGGGTAAAGTTGTTTATGATTTGGTGTCATTTATTTTTCTATTTGTAGTAAATAAAAATATTTCTATACACTTAGTAGGGCGGGGTAATTCGGGACACCTTTATTCATTTTCTTTTCTCGTTCCATTTGGTAGTGAATATACAATATTTACAGAACTATATAACCATATCCAGTATTATCCACTTTATGAATAAGGATTGTTAAATGCTAACGCTATATACATCTTAAACACACAGTACTATGCTTAAATTATTTTTTTATACTAGTTGCAATTTTGCCAAATTTTTCGTGTAGGCTATGGTTTGTGAAAAAAATCCCAAACAATGTCTTACCCGGTTTCGTCTCAGACGATTTTCTGCAAAGAAAATGACATATTATTACTTATCAAACCTGTCATATCGTTGTTTTAAACTTATTTTACAGAATTTTTAATTTTAAAAACGAACGAAAAATTCAGAAATAATTACGGCACATATAATTTTACAAAACCAAAGAAAGAAAAATACATGCAGTGTTTTAAATAGGTACTACTGATTAGTACATCCATTGAAAACCATGCTCCAGTTATATTCTAATGTATATGAAGTGTTACGAGGTTATTATATGTTGTATGTACCATGGTATGTGAGAATATGCCGTTTTGACCTTGCGGCTCTGTCTCCCGCTGTTTGTAATTTAACAGAAATAAATATAGAGTACGGAGGGGGGTAAGATGGAATACTGTTAGCACATAAATCTCCTATTTTCTGATCGTATTTTAAACAAATAATCAATGCTCTTTTTATAGGGTCGCGGGGATATAGGTTTATATAATTCTATAGATATGCTTTAGTTACTACGAAATGGAACGATAAAAGAGAATGAAACGTGTCCCATTTTACCCAACACTACTAAGTATATATAGTAAGTTGAGGTCAGATGATTCATTTTCTTATTCCCTATTATCGTCCCCCCAAAAAACTATAAACGTATACCGCGCATCTTAAACAGCATTGTTATTGTTTAAAACACGATTAGGAAGTATGCACTATCATGTGCTAACGGTATCCATTTTAGCCTACAGTAAACAGAAATTAAGATTTTAAAATCTGACTTACTAATCATTTTTTTCATGTTACTTCCCCGCTTTGAAATCTTACGACTTTTTGATTCCCGTGGTTCTGCGGGATCGTCCGCTGTTGAATCTGATATAAACATCTGTTAGTTAAAATGGCGCCGAAGAATACGTGGCATCTTAATCGCCGAAAACGTTTTGAGATAGAAATACAATTTAATACAGTAATATAATGCATAATAAATATATTTATCTCTTCGATTACAGTATAGCGAAGATTTAGAAATATTTTAAACGAAAGGACAGGGTATAGCGATAAAACAACATTTGTTAAAATATAGTAGGGTCGGAGAAGATTGGACACCTTTTTATTCTATTTTCTCGTGCCATTTGATAGTAAACATAGAAATTTCAAAGAATTATAAAACCATATCTTCAAGGCTCTCATAAGCTGTTGGTAATTGTTTAAAATACGATTAGGAGATTTATATATTACGTGATGCTAAAGGTGTCCCACCTTCCCCTACCCTACTGTATAACATAAGATAAATGGAAAGCCCCGAAACTTTTGAATATAAAGTGTTATCAAGTTTAGCTTTGTATTCAAATTAAGGTATATATGCATATATTACATTGGGACTTCACGTCTAATAAATCTAATGCTTATTAAATGCGTAGGTGGGCGTTTGGAATATGGTACACATACGACAGAAACCACTATAGTACCTACTTATGACCCCTGTATGCACTCCAAAGTCACGTATTTTAATGCTTTAACTACTGTTGTGATAGTAGGTTGGGGTAAAATGGTCGATGTTTTTATTCTCTTTTATCGTTCCATTTCGTAGCAAACAAATTCAACCTATCATCACGACCTCAAAAGAGCATTGTTAACTGTTAAAAACACAATTAAGTAATATGGGACATTCTGTGCTAACACGGTATCCATCTTACCCCAACCTACCATATATGACTTAGAATATATATTGTAAACGGTCCTTCATAATACACACATATGTTTAGTGTCAAAGCTGTACAGTGTACACATCGACTGATATTAGCGATAAAAGTCTTACGTACCCTCCGCATTTCTTTTAACAAGAGATCTGACGAGCGCCCTGTGTTCGAATTCGCTTTCCGCAGTACTTGGCTCGTTTCTGAAGAGCTATTTATGACGAAAGTTATATTTTATATATAATGTCGGGTGGGGGAAGATGGGACACCTTTTCATTAGTTCTTCGTTTCATTTGGTAGTAAACAAAGAATATTCAAAGAATTATAAAACCGTATCCTCACAACTCCCATAGACCGTTGTTAATTCTTTAAAACACGGTAGGGTTTAAATATTATGTGCTAAAAGTGTTCCATCTTACCCCATAGTACTATATATATCTATATTTATGTTTAATAATCTTAGGATTTCTCTTAAAAAAATGTCATATATTCTAGATTTTACTAAAATGTATGCAATTGTTACATTAGGCATGTAGCATAAATGAAGCAATTGTTAAAGGTTTGTCGATGTGGGTAAGTGCCATTACCTTGAATTCTGGTTTATCTTCGGCCATTTGTTTCCTTTCTGCATTTCCTGTCAGTTCCTTTACAGCTAATTTTAATTGCTGCACATCGTTATTTAAACAAAAGCACCAGAATGAAAGTAAGAATACGCCAGTACCCAAAATCATAACCAAAATATTAGTCTGGCCATTTTTTTGCTGCGGGCATCGGCACATACTAGTTGTTGGTTCCACCACAGACGAAGTGTTAGTTGTTTCCATTTGTTTAGTCATATTTTCCGGTAAAAACAGTCTTTAACAATTTCGCCTCACATTAGACAAGTCCACTATGAAGCATCTGCGTGCAAAAACTTTATAAACGCAGAAAATCATGAAAAGGGGAAGAAATGCAACTATCTGGAACAAATCTGTCATCTAATGCCACGCGTTCTGTTTTACTGCTGGCTATCAATTAAAAACAAAAACATAAATGTACACTCGTAAGTCATGCCTATTGCAACAATCGACTGACCCTATTAATAAGTAACTACCCCCCTCGATTTCAATTGCCTATTTACTCTTACCTACGTCTTTTTATGAATTTAAAACTAATTCAATATAGGCTAATTGAAGTGTATCTATTAAGCGCATTGTTAGTAAATACAACTAATAATATGTTACAACACTAACACTACGCATAACTGATTAAGTTTACTAGGTGCATACCGAGCAACAAATAATTGACTACTACTGTTAAGATTTCACATATTGTACTTTGCGCCTGAATGGTAAGCGATTCTATGTACATATACAATTTCTTACCCAACATGATCATATACCTATACAAGCATACACCCGTTCCACACGACGTCCAAACTAATCTACCATGTCCGCGTAACATCAAATCATCAAAACGTCTATGCAAATTGAAAAAAAGCCCCTAAAAGCGTAAAGTAGTTTCGTCCGCCCGAGCGAAAGCCCGAACGAAAAAGGCTTGGCCCTAATGGCAATGTACTAAATTCGTTACCAACGCTCTACTGTAGGGTAATTGCGAAGTTTTTAAGGTTGTTACTAAGCAAAATTGTCATGCACCGATACTGTTGAATTGACCCGTTCTTGATAAAGACCATGGATGATTGCAGAGCTATTCTGCAGCATTCACGCTTCATTGACTTTATTTGTTGGAATCGTATTACTTTAGCGACGTTGGGTTCAAATGACAAATAAACATCGTGTTGCTATAGGTGTAGTCGTAGCGGCACTACAAAACAAAAGTTTGATAACTTGACGCCAATTTAGCCTCAATATAATATGTCAACTAACGTTACTCCTTTCTGTTTGCTTTGTTGGCGTACACCTGCATTATTGCTAATACAACAAAGCGTTTATTCACTGATATTAGTTACTGGTTAACCAAGCCAGAAACTACCTTACTGCATTGTCATGCTGTTCAAAGTAGTTACCACTGTGCACTGACGACTTTCGTAGAAAAGCGTGATTCAGTAAAACCAGGATCTATACGCAACGTAACTGCGTAGTGTAGAAAGTGACGGCAAGCGTGTAAAAGCGCAGAATTGGCACTGTATTAGTTTCGGGTTTGAGAAGTACAAAGGATCTGTTTAAGCCGTGGCCAAGCAAGGATGTCTAACAACATTCCCGCTCAGTACGGGATGGTAACTGCTGCTTATTTCGCCTTGTTTATGTACCGTTACAACCGAGGTCACATATATACTGGTCGGAAAGCAATCGTCAATATTATGATTCTCTTTGTGATCGTGCAACCTTTGTGTAGGTATGTTATTTGTTTAACAGCTTAACCCTATACAATACAGTCTAGCCAGCGTAAAGGTTTGTCGTTTGCGCTGCAGTAAACATACATTAGCGGGTTATAAACGTGTTTTACAAAACGTATTTCAGAGTTGTTGGTGGTACTAACGGTCTTGTAATGTTCTCCGCATTGTGCATGAGCAGCATCATTATGCTCCCCACTCCTCAGGAGGAGAGGAGAGAGTGGGAGAAAGAGCAGGAGAAAAAAAACACAGCTACCGTCGCGAAAAGGAAAAAACAAAGGAACAAAGCGAAAACGTCGTAACTTGGGTAAACTGAGGTCAAAATCTCAGGTCCCCTGGCGTGCCTCAACGAACAACCTCTTTCTTTTGCAACAGAATCCCTCCTTTATTCCATACTCTGGTCACGTAACATTGCCATATTTCCCGTGTTATCATCTATATCTTGTAAAGTTTCGTCTTGTGGTCTGTAGTTCTTACACGCCCAACAACACTCCTGTGTTACGTATTACAAAATTATATCCACGCATTAAACAAATGCCTCACTTACCCCGACTTCACCCCAACATACTGTACAGTACATCATGTGACATTTAACGTCGTCGCATTTAACCAACGGTGACGATTTGGTTTCTTTCACTTCGCAGATAAGGCACCGGGAAGAACCGATTCCGAGAACGGCGAATATTTTGTCGACAGTTTCGCTTCTTATGCGCATAGCGGTAAGAATCGAGTGTCGTTGCTTTAAAGTAAGAAGTGTTGGGAAAAAATAGTTTTTTTTATTGCGTTATATTGTACTTACTCTCAGTCTAAAATTTTGGGCCAATTTCTGCACAGTCATCCTGACGTGGTACAGATGGTTTTTCCTACGCCTCATGACGTCACTGTACAGAAAAATGATTCGTTTTTTCTCGCGTCTTCTGTAAGCAATGGAGGCGACCACGTGGCGTAAACGTAGCGCGTATGCGTCACCTAGCGTCGTCAGGAGAAGCACTCCGTACATTCCGACTATCCAGTAGATGTCGCTGTTGGGTAATTGTCTGGCGACAGGCAGACAGCCTGAAATTATAATTGTCAGTACATTCTGTATAAGATAAATAAAATCAAACTCACTACGAAAATGTGTTTAGTTTAATTTTTTGCGTTCTTATGGGTATGCTAACTTTACATTGTTGTTATGATAGCTTAAAGTCATGTTAATGCACTTCTTACCAAGATTGCTGGCGGTAGTGTTGAACGCATGGTCATTGTCCTTGAAGGGAAGAAAAAGCCGTTTCAGTAATGCAGCCACTGTTTTATTGCCCTCTATATGAACTGTAAACAATCATATACACGTGTTTAGTAGCATTTATATAACGAAATGGTTTACACTATTGACGTTTCTCGGTTTAGTAAAGAAAATTGTATTAGCTTTGAATATTGTCTATTGTATTAGAACGGTATATAAGTGTACATGGAGCCTTCGATGCCTAATATCTATTTTATAATGCCGATAACAAATGTTTGGTTCTTAAATAACACTCAGTGTTATTTACATTTAACCAAAACCCTTTGGCGAATGTACACAAACAAATATTTCAAATTAATTATTAATTTATTCAAATGATTACGTCCATTTCTGTCTGGAAAAAATCAATAAGTTTATTATGTACATCATAAATTGTGGATGGTATGATGTGACTTTAAATCCAAATAATAGAGGTTTTAAACTGTTGACTCGGGCCGGTGGGGTAAGACGGGACTTATTTTCTCGTTTGACATATTTTCTTATTTTAATTCCATTGTGTAGTAAACAAGGAATATTTACAGAATTAAATAACCGCATCCTCACGACTCTAAACAACGTTGTTAATTATACCAAACACGATCAGGAAATGTGGTATTTAGTGATGGCGGCATCCCATCTTACCCCACAATAAAATACGTATATGCCATAAGAGCATCTGTCCTTGGCCTGTTACCGTTATAAAGCCCTTGTCGCGTCGCCTATACCTTCGGGAAAGCGACAGGCTACAGCATCTGGCTAGGTCTGTGCGGCAGCACCCTGGGTATTACGGGGTAATGAGACAGTTTCTTACCTAAATCTTAGGTTTCAAACGTGTAACGCTGTACATATACCTTCTAATTTATGACGAGCTTGAACTGTTACGTCGACTTTTGCGTGCCGTCGAATTAGATCAAGGACCGCATAAATGACATAATCGAACATCAATAAAACGACAGTGAACAGAAACTGTCCGAAAAGCGTGAGCATCTTGAAAAACTGAAAAAAATCCATAATCTAATTGATTTTTTTGCGTTGATGGACGGACTTTGCGGTTTTAGTTTTCAATTTCCACATTTGTGTGACGTAAATGAAAATTTCCACAAGCATACTTACCACCGACTTCTTTTCATTTATCGATAGTTTGGGGGACATTGGTAAAATGAGATGACGCTTTTCAAGCCTTGATAAGGGTAGAAGACAACGTTTTCCCTGCGTTACGATGCATAATGTTACGCGTTGGTAAAATATAAAGCATTTGTTTCACTTACCTGCACTTTTCGCTCTTTGTCTTTCCTTTTGAAGTATGTCGTTACGTACAGATTATCAAAACGAAAGTCAGTCAAGTAGTTTGAGTTATATGAACTCGATCTGTGATAATAAACACGGTTTTCACACGCAGTTCCTTGATTCCACATAAAAAACATTTTGTATAGTAGTTAAGGTTAACATTTTTGATGTTTTAATTTTCTTTACTGTCCTATTATTAAAGAGCAAAGAATATTTACAGAATTATACTTATATCCGTATTTTATGACTCTGAAATAATATTTGTAATTGTTGAAAACTTGATTAGGAGATATGGGATAATGTATTATGGTAACAGTATTCATCTGATCCAATAGTAATATATACATGACTTGAAAGAAAAATCGCTGTTTCTCTTATAAAACACACTTACGAGGACAGAACAAATATAAATGAAATTCCGATGACTTTCTTTACGAGCGCAATGCAAAAGTCAAAAATTTGCTTTTTACGACGAATATCGCTTTCAACGTTTTTAACGATCTCATCGACGGTTAACATCGCCGGGGCGGGCTCGTCACGTGGTACCTGACGTCACAGGAGGCAAAATAGTGTTTATATAGTCTTAATAAATTTATGTCATATGATGCTGGAAAGTAAGTTGGGGTAAGATGGTTAAATGTTTTGTCCCGTTTTGTATTAAACTGGGACTGTCTATATGAACAAGTCTGACGACTCAAAATGTTAGTTGTTAAAACACGATTAAGAAATTTTGGTTATCACCTTATCATGTGCTAATGTTATTCATGAATAGTGTCCGTTTTGAGTATCTCACCTCACGGGAATATATGTTTTACAAATGGTTTGCGCCAATTTACAGTACCGGACTTTGTGAAATTTAATATAGAAACTTATTATACAAATTAGCACCTTCCACAAGAGATTAGATTCGAATTCCCGATTTAGAGACTCAGAAATTTGGTTCATTTTTGAATAATTTTGATTGACAGATGTTTCGTCGACGGCTGGAACGGCAGCGCACCACGTGTTAAAATCTGTAAAAAACATATACTGTACATTGTGTTTTAATGTATTGAGTTCTAATCACTTGAATCATATCATATGGTATATAGTTTCCCCCAATTGAGTTTGGTGTATTGCTTTATTGCTTCAATGGTAGTTATATTTAGAAACTACATTCCAGAACACATGCTTACTGCGTACAATGTTGCAAAGAAATGATGTTTTTAGAACCAAACACAGAATGTCTTTTAAGAAAGGAATTTTGATTGCGTCGTGACATTCCTGCTCCTTTTTCTGGAACAACCGAACACATTCATTCACACCGTACTCGAAGACCCCTGTAGTTGTTTTTTTTGGGTAAAACTTAAAACCTAAATAATAAAAGGCTGAGTACACTCACTGCGCATACAAAATATTTCCGTGTTGCCATTCTATTTTTGTTTCATCATGACGCACCTGTACACCGTTGAACCGCATCGTCCTTCAGTTTTCCAGCGAGATTTGCTTCAGTTACTACAGTTTTTTCACTTGCGGTAGATCCAGTTGGTTTGGTGTCATCATTGCTCCAAAGCTCGCCTTTCATTGTTTCCATTTCATCGTTCAACCTTTTTTCCGTATCATTTAGCACGACAGCGTCGTCCTGCAAAATGGTCAAGTATTTAACTTTACCAGACGTATAACTGTTTAACATGAGACTTGCCACAAGTTGCCTAAAGCCGGCGGTAACTGGTGCGTGTAATAAGTGCAATAACTGCATCATTTGCTTGTTGTGCATGCGCGCTGTGCAAGTCAGGCTGTTCACTGCTTCTCCGCTGTGGTACATCACATTAGCTATCGGTCCTGCAATTTTGTTAGAATGCACAGAACATACGGAAATGGTTCTTTACCAAATAAATGCAATAAAATAGTAATGTATGTACCAGCCAAGATCCACGTCGCAAGAACAGCGCCAAGCACGCTTCGGCCTGTTTTACCAACCATGGTTGGAACGCTTAGTGCTGCAATACAACGAATTTGTACAGACAAAGCACAGCCCAAAGATGACATGCAAATGACAGCCCATAGCACACACAATTGCAACACTCGCTCCTTTTCTTGGAAAGCACCGCTGAACGTCAAGTAATAATATCCTGTATAAATGAAACATGCCTGAGCCGAGATTTTGAATTGGAAAGCTGTACAATATACTTGTTGATTTATGCTAATATGGCAAACATCATAGGCAACATTACTAGGTATAAACTACATATACAATATAGGCTAGTTTGTGTGACTTAGACTTACCATAGCCTATACCAGCCCCAAACACAGATCCAGCCAGGATTTTTACTACTTCGATAACACCTGAGTTACTACAGAATAACCGAGTAATAAAACTTTTCGACTTTGGTTGTTTTGAACCAACTGCTACATACGGATTACGCATTTTGTTTTTCATACGACAACATTTAGGGCTCTATAAGCTTTGGCATAATATGAGTCTGTGCAGTTCGCTATTGCAGGTAATAAATCCAAGTATGTCGTCATAAACCCTTTTATATAGATTATTCCTTTATAATATGTTTATGTTTCAATGGTTAAATAGGTTATGAAAAAAAATAATTCACAGAAACTTGTTTCAAATGTTGTAGCAATAGAAGTGTATTATATTTTTTTATATGACAATGATATTTGAATTACGTATAATTTATTACGATATTTCGTAATGTAAATATTGCTGTACACAAATACCATTATAAAATTAAAACGTAGTTTGCAACTGTTAGAATACTAATGCAACGGCCGAGTAGTACAAGTAATTTATCAAGCTATTCTTTTATAGGTAACCAAAAAAGAACCAACAACGATGGAACCATATTCTTAATCACACAAACAGACGGAATAGATCGCCAGTGCCTTATTCGAAAACTTGACATGTGGTCTACCTGTTCTCAATCACAATATAGTGTACAATATTGTAGGTAAGTACAATGTTCAAACGGATAAGGCTACAAAACTTGCGGTTGGGATATTACAAGGCACGTAGTTTGCTGCAGAATATATCATATATCACCTTAATCGTTATAAGGTGTTTATTTGTTCAATGCAATTTGAACAAAGTTTAAATATACTTCTATAAATGCACCATTGACGCTCTGAATTACCACTCTGTACAGTACCATAATAATGTTTTAAATAGGTTTCACGTTTACGATGGGCTTTTGTATATATCGTTTGATGTCACTTCGTCGTAGGAGGGGGGCAAGTCAGCGTGAATGATTACACCTTGAGGCCGGTATGTGGTAGTCGGTATTTGATTAGTAGGAGCTGTATTTGGATAGGGTTGACCCATTGGAGGTGCATAGTACGGTGCGAAGTTTGCAGCAGTCGTTGGGGCGGTAGTGTAATTGGACGGCTGCTGAAATGATGGTTCTGTCGTTGGTGGGTAGTGTACAGTGCCTGTCTCGTTGGTCATAAATACAGTCGATGGCATAGAACCCATTTGTGTCGTAAAAGTGGTGGTGCTGGTTGTAGAAGGTGGAACGACCGGATTGAGCGACTTCTTGGCTTGTATGGATAAGCAAGTGATTAAACAGACGACGGCGAGTACAACAAAACTAATACCGATGTAAAACAAGGCTCCCATTTCTGAACTTCCGATGGAAAGTAAAGGTACGCTTACAAACGCGAACATAAACAGCAAGGCCACAGAAACACACCCAACTTTTTGGGCAGGGGTTCGTAAATGGACCACCGTAGCAGATCTCCCCCCTCTCACGACTCCAACACGACGAACACGTCCCCTATGGTGTATGTTGTGACGTATGCCAGTCCTGTGATGACGATGGTGATTGGCTCTGCGACGTCTTGCTCTTCCTGCTCTTCTCCCAGCTCTTCTTGCTCCTACTCCCATAGTTACGTCACACAAACAATTGCAACGCAACAGTAACCTTTAGTGCAAGTCGCAACAAAAACTTAAAATTGCATGTGTCATCTTTCTATATCTATACTAACTAAAATATAAAACACAGTGTATGCAATAATGTATGTAGTATATCCAATATATACGTTATATTACACACCATTGAATTGCCAACGATATATATATATGTATTGCCCAGTTTTATAGACATTATCAAAACAAACCTCGGACGTCAGTTACATGTGGCGCCCCGGGCCTTCTACAATTTATACCATGAACCCTCAAAGCTAACAGTTGCCAGCACTGTACATACCATAGTACTTTCTTATAAAGTACAAACTATGTATATGCCGCGCTTAATATTATGCATAATATTATGCAAACGCATGTCTCTCTGCCTTTCTGATAGTTTTCAGCACGTAAACAAACTACATCTACTCGACTTATAAGCGAAGTGGTTCTTTACAAAACGAACTATGGTCCGAAATCGTTGGAGCGTAGCCAAGCGTTCTTAGCAATTGCAAACCACCTATAGGGTACTAATAACTTTAGCCAGGGGTTGTGCACTACGACTACATAACTCTAGAATCTGCGAAACAGTTCGATCTAATCACTCCATACATGCAGAATTGGGCAAAGGAACTAAACAGCGAAAATGAAGCTATTTGTATCCAAGATTTGGCCTCAACTGTACAACGAAGCAATACCGCATATAAGAAAAACGTTTACGAGGTTAGTAGTTACTAAAAACAATGACAACATTCTGTATTTAATATACGATACAATGTACTGTTACGACTTGTAACTGCTATACTAGTATAGTGTCTATTATTAAATTTCCGCTGCGTTGTTATGCAGAACGCTTGTATTGGTTGCGTCATTATATGCTGAGCAACATCTATAGGTACGGAAGTGCGTCATCCCTGTTAAAAAAATTCGAAGAAACCGCGCTGTCACTCAAACTGAGAAAAAATTCCTCCTCCCCCTATAAATCTAGGAATGTTTGCCGCACAAGTTAGGCTAATTTGCAACTTTGCTTCAGGCAACTCGTATTTAAGACGCTGGACGGTACAACAAAACTGGGGTGCTTTGGTGTCTTTAGTATAGTGTACAAAAAATATAGATACAGTTACTGTATGTGTAAAAAAGTTCACGCACTTGCCCAATGAGGCTTATACAACATTTACGGCGATGGAACTTTAACTCTGGCACAGTTAAATCAAGAACTGACAAATAAAAACAACGATTTTTACTTTTTTTGTACAATAGCAGACAGTGTAAACTCATTAAAAAATTGTGTTTTGCGACGTTTAAACAACTTCAAAAAAAGATTGTTTGTAGAAGCGTTATTTAATTATTTCACACCATATATTTGTACATATGTTTCACACCATAGTACTTGCTTGGCCTTTCGTTCCAATAACGTTGAAAGATTTTGTTCTTGGCGAGTGGGCCACCCTGTATTTTAAAAGGTTACAGCATAAAAAACGTTAATGTAATGTACAACCACCACGCTCAGAAGTGTTATTGGATTTCACAAAACCAATGCTAACTGCGTGCGTATATACGTAATGGTATGAAATTCCTTTTTCCGCTTGTCTGTGGATAAGTAAACATGATTATCACGTGGTGTATGTCATGCCAGAACATCAGTCAGAATAATGTAAGCATACAATGCGTTGAATTTTTTATAAAAACGGTAATGCATTTAACAAGCAGAAGCCAAATAACGTTAGACAAATATAAACGCACATGTTCTCCACATGTGTGCATGCCTACTTGTAATTGATTTAACAGCCGTGATTCTTAATGTTTTACTTACATTGTGTACTGGGTTTGTCCTTCTGCATCGAGCGCTACTGTATGTTGTTTGTCAAAGTCTTCCGCAAGTGGTGCATCTGCTTCATCTGGTAGAATTTTCTAAAATAATTTGTGTTATAGTAGCTGGGGTAGAATCGGACGTTATCGTTATCTTCGCTCGTCACATTTGGTAGTAAACAAAAAATATTTACAGAATTAAAAAACCGCAACCCCGCGAGAGGGTTGTTAATTATTTAAACACAAAAACGAAATATAGATTGAGGTGCTAACGGCTTCCCATCCTACCCCACAGCACTAAACAACTCTACACCATATACCTAAAACATATTCATTAAAATGGCAACATAAACTACCATGTATATTTTTTAAACACAAAAGAAATAACTTAGCAGAACAAAAAAACAATAAATTTTAACGACGACGCTAAAATGGTAACATTTAAACTCATACACGCTTAAAATGCCTTGCTTTTTGTTATGACTGGTTTAAAATTACCGAATCAGAGTTGCGTTTACATCGCAAGGACCCTAGCGCCATCAATTGTCCATTGGAGTTGTTTTCTGTTGGTGTCTTTCGTTCTAATGTTGAACTTGCGCCTCGGCATCGTTTGGTTGCAGTATGTAGTATTTCTGTGACCTATATGCGGGTAGCGGGAAAATAAGTGATTAATAAGCAACGGTAGTCGTATGATTGCTTGAGCAAATATCATGATATGTTAATTATTATTATATAAGTTTATAGAATATCATTCTTTATCACCACCTCATGTCGTTTATAATACATCACTTTCGGCCGTGTTCTTTGCTATAAGGTACATGCATGGTGGCGGTAAACTTAATCGTATTACATTAGGTATGAGGTGACATAGGGTCCACTGTAAGCAATAAATTCTCCACCTTTAGCTTTATGTCTTCGCGCATGAACAGGTATAGAATAGGATTCATGCAGCTATGACCCCACGCCAAGCAGTTACTAAACATGTGTATGTAGTAATGCGCAGTACCATGACTCCCTGGAAGAAAATGTGAACTTAATTCTTATCTAATATACCTTTGTTAAAACAATGTGACAAGAAAACATTCACGCTGAAATATATTTGTATTGAAACATACGCGTGCGTTGATGACCTGTTGACGTTTGGAGTAAGATAAGACATCTTTGTTCCTTTTTCTCCTCCCATTTAGTAGTTTAAACAAAAAATACTTACACAAGTATATAACCGTGGCATCGCCACTAAAAAAAGCGTTGTTAACTATGAAAAATCATGATTGGGAATCTGGGTTTTAGGTGCTAAGGGTATCCCATCTTACCCCACAGTAAGTTATAACATTGGCCGCTTATTTAATTCAGCTTTACCATCAATATCTGTTGTAGCATTTTTGTTTTAAATTTTGTTGTCAAAATAATGTTACAAATTATTACTATTCTAATGCTGTGCCATCCTTGTTTAATGGCGCTTAAGAATCAACCGATTTGCAACATTTACTTTGCTTCAAATAAATGTCAAAATATACCGCATTTAACCGCGCCCCACCACAACTGTGAGCTTGTAAAAATAACTTTTAACTTTATGAGTTTAAGTTGAATCGAACTTGTAAAATTGCACTTTACGGTCTTAGACCGTGTGGAATTTATATTATAGTCTTGATCAAAAGGCCGCTTTAATAATACCTCCTGTTTTAACCTTAGCGACCGGAAAACCTAATGGTATAACAAGATTTTTTCTGAACTCCAAATGGTCGAATACCTCGGTTCGTTTGTTATATCATTGTGTGCGATAGCTAAGATACAAATGCTGCTAAGATCAGTAATTTCATTTTCTTATCGATACAAATACTTAATTCCCTGGGTATTATTACGACACGGCGTAATTGCACCCATTGTATTCGCATGGGCTATCATGCCCTTAAATTATGCATACTGCCATTATTAAATATGACCCCAATAAAGGACACGGTATATATGCAAAAGACGTCAGGCGGTGCGCAATATTTTACAACATTTATTAAACAGTCATGCTACAACCTGCAGGAATAAAACCCAATCCTTGTCCAACGTAGACGAAGTTCGACAATTGGTTTGGAAGCCAGCAAAGTAGAAATACCGCAATTATTACCAGCACCATTACTGTTGCTTTATCCTGCAAAATAAAGCAGCTAATGAACATAGGAATGGGGTGGGTCATAGTGCAAAAACAATCAATAAGAGCGTAATAAGTTTAGAATTCCTACTGCGCCCTCAGCAATTTCTTGGCTTCGTGTGTTTTCTAAATTAAATTAGACCATCGGCGACCTGTAAGTGCTGACGTTAAAAGACACTCAGCCAGACAACTTTGTAGCCTACACCTGTAGTGCTTTGTTTGGGAGGAGGAGCTGTTTAAATTGGCAGCAGCACCCTTCTAACTATTCGCATCAATTATTTAAACCTGTCAGCACACTTCACAGAAAATAAGGCCGGAAGTTATAAGGAGTTATTTTTCTGCCGGAATTATTTTTCCAACCGCAGTACAGCACTTTACCACAAGGCTGCATCAATCGATACGCCTAAGAAAAAGGAAAACAACTCATTCGCTAAAATCAAACAAATATAAAAGTTCAAACCCGCAACAGTTTAATAAGCTTTTATATATACCACAATATAGCTTTTATATACGGATAATATACGTACACACGTCGTTGGTGCGCTTCGAAACTGTTCTGCTACATAATTTAGGTATTATACCTGACGTTGACTTGTCAGCCGTCCGCTGGTCTTCCGGGATTTCAGGAACACAGCAATCCATATGTAGCAGACCACTATTACAACAAAAGGCAGGGCAAATGCTATCACAGACCTGCGTGCATAATTTTATGTCAACGAAAACATGTTTAGGAATATGATATTGGGGGCGGGGCTATCCAAAATTGCTATCCAACATTTTTTAATCGTGTTTTAACAACGCAAGTCACAAAAATACAGGTTTATAATTCTGTAAATATTCCTTGTTTACCATCATAAGGTAAACGATGAAATAACATTAAAACATGGGCAATCTAATATATTTTCTGACTACGGGTTATTATCAAGTTATTTTCATCGTCGATCAGTAATCGAAAATGCGACTTTGATTTCCACAAACCGCTTTTTAATTTAAATAACAACAGCTGTTATACCTCAAAAGAAATTGCATCAAGAACCAAATCGTATCTGTATCATTGAATGCCCACACGCACGTACTGTAATCTAAATGGAAAATATATTTTACTGACACTAACACTTGATGAATGGCCTAAATGCTTGGACCTATGGCCACGCTGTCAGCCTAATAGTCAAACGCGTATGCTCTTTACACACTCTATATAGAATATACCTTTTGTAACGTGAATATAACAGATTTATAGTAGGGTGGGGGAAGACGGGACACCTTTAACACATAATATCCAAATATCCTGATCATGTTTTAACCAATTAACAACGGTCTATGTATGTCATGAAAATACGCTTTAGACTTCTGTGTATATGTTCTTCGTTTACTACTAAACGGGACGAGAAAATACAATGATAAGGTGTCCCATCTTCCACCGACCTACTATATATTGTACATCCTAAAAACTATATAGGTTTTATTATTGGTAAAATTTTACCATTAACGGTGGCAAGGTCTCTGAATTGGTAAGGTAGTATGCTCATTATGATTGCCATTATCCACAACACCAAACATCCCCCAATCGCTCCATGCTTAGTTCTGCACAAATTAGAACATTTATTAAGTTGTTGCTTAAATAGATTTAAGGGGCGCTTATAAATTATGTTAGCGTACCTGTACCTCTTGCTGTTAAGATAGCAAACAACAGCAATGAATCGGTCCACGGCCATTGCAGCAAGGAAAAATACACTGGCGTACATGTGTATATGGGTGCTCGCGCTTGATAGCTTACAAATCGTGCGCCCAAACCACCATCTAAAAGTTAAAACAACAATAAAAACCTAGCTTTGTGTAGATTTGCACCCAAAAGATATTTACCGGGAATACCTCGAACCTGGTGGACGTTATGGGTTGTCTAAATTATCAGCCATAAAGAGTGGGGTGGGGGAGACGGCACACCTTTAGTACATAATATCCAAACATCCTGATCGTGTTTTAAACAATTAGCAACGGTCAATGGGAGTCGTGGGGATACGGTTTTATAATTCTTTGTATGTTCACTGTTTACTACAAACTGGGACAAAAAAAAAACAAAATATACTAAAAGATGATAAAAGTCACCCATAAGGTTGCATAATTGTTGATATACTTTATAAGCAAGAGCGGGGTGTATGAAACGGAAAATGTGTGTTATATAACTATCGTCGCCGCCCGTTACGCAAAAACAAATACTATACATTTATTTATACCAAAAACTAAAGGTTATAGTTTAGTGGAATATAAATATAGTTATATTGCCTTTATTCACACGATATGGATATAGTTTTTTATCAGTCATCGAAAACATGTAGTAAGTCCTGACACATCGGTTTCCATTCATAAATATGAATCATATACAGTTTTGGGCGTTGCAGATTTTCGGTCAGATAAGTTAGAGTCGATTTTCATTTATGTCTGGTCAATTACACGCTACGGCAGGGGAAGACCGGACACCTTTAGCACATAATAACCAAATATCCTGATTTTAAACAATTAGCAACGAGGTAGAGAATAAGGTGTTATAATTCATTGAATGTTTTTTAGTTTACTACCTAATGGGGCGGGAAAAACGAATGAAAAGGTGTCCCATCAACCCCCACCCTACTATATAACAACTTCAGTCAATGTATTGCGTTGTTTTCTTGGTTCAAGAAAATGAACTGTGTTTTTTAATGTAAACAAAACAAAGACAGAAATTATTATAATTTGCATATTGTTTTAATCCCAGAATTGCGAAGTTTGTCAACAAATTCTAAATTTGCACTTTTTCAAAGAAAGCCGACGTCATTTATGATCACTAATACGTGTTATTATGTTATGTATACGAAGTTTACCTGTCATGTGCTGCAAGATCAATGATCCAGAACGGCAGCATAGCCAGAAATATGAAGTCCGCGATTGCCAGGTTTATTACGTATACATCCGTAATGCTTCGCCCTCTCATCTGGTAAAGTGTTTAGGCGGTTAGTACAACAACATACAGTAGAGATTTTCAAACCGCGGGTTAGCACAGATACATTACTGTTGGAGCACAGACCTAATTATGTTGTACTTTAAACCGGCGGGGCACCGCCGTTGAATAATTATAGTTCTGTGGGTGAGATTGGTTATCGTCAGGACCAGTATCCTATATTTCCTGATCGTGTTTTCAACAGTTAACAACGCTACGTTAGTGTTGTAGGATTACCAATCTTAACCCACTAAACTATATTTGCCCCACAGAGAAAACTTGGGAATCGTTGTGGCATATAGGGTACAGTTATGTTACCATGCAGTATTACAGTATTACCCGCCTGCAAATGGTGATTGCAGCATACACTGTATACGTGCGTGTAAACAAACCCATTCAGATCAATTCTAAGTTTCGTGGGAACAAACTGCATGTGATTTTAAGCTGAAACCAATTTAAAATCGGCTGTTCCGCCAAGCAAACAGTTTTAAAATAATCAATTGTTGGCTGAAATTAGCAATCAACCCAGCGCACAACAAAAACCACGATAAGAATTGATCCTGGCTTAGCTATATGTTCAAATAAAGTGCAGATATACGTTGGCAATTAAGCGGAAAAGTTGAACATTGCTAATGGACCACATAAGTTATATATGCCTTAATAACTTTCATCGTTTACGTTTAATTAGCTAACTACGCTAATAATCGGTAAAATATAGTAACGAGTCTCGCTTTATGGCTACAATCAAGCGAAAAGCCAACGCTTTATACCATCGGACGCGTGTCTATTTTCATAAAGACTTCTTGTGTTTAACCGCGTGAAACTCTGCGCGTAATGTTATACAGTAGGGTGGGAGAGGACTCGAAACCTTTTAACTCTATTTTCTCGTCCCATTAAGTAGTAAACAAAAAACATATTCAAAAAATTATAAAACTCTATCCTCACGACTCCCATCAGCAAAGGCCGTTGTTAATTGTTTAAAACACGATCAGGAAATTTAAATATTATTATGTGCTAAAGGTTTCCCGTCTTTCCCCACCCTATTATATAATGATTTGAATGCCAAGGCATCGTAGTTTCTTATTTATAATTAGCAGTAAGCAATCGATTGAATGTCTAAGGTAATTTGATATTTGTACCCGCCATACATGCCAAGCTGATTATTCTTTTTCATCAAACAAAGATTTCTTTAAAGTTGATCGGCGTGGAAAAAAATTTAATGCATAAATATGCATGAAAAATGTCCTTAGGTTCAGTAGAATGGTGTAAGGCCATGTTTCTGTTGTTTTCTTTTTCCATCACATTTGGTATTGAACAAACAAAAGTACCGAATTATGTAACCGTAGCACATGACTTTAAAAACGTTGTCAATTGTTAAAAAGCGATTAGAATATACAGGTTATTATGTGCTAGCGGTTACCATACAGTACTTAATTCATCCCTGTTTAGCATGATTATATAATTTTTCACAATTTTTCTCACCCGCATACGTGGTTAAACTGCGCTTGTTATTTGGTTTTCCTATGTTTGGTGGTTTGTTAACGAACTGGGAATAAATGTTCTATCGCATGCAACAACTTATGTAATTGGCGATCTAACCTGACACGCCATTAAAAATTGATAAAGGTAAACAGATCAATTCTGAGGCAGCTTGATCTCTTAATGGCAAAAATAATATTATGCTTATTGTGACTTGAATTACATATTTGTCTGCCGCGTATTAACGAGTAATTTCTCTAAACTGGCGTTTTGAAATTAGACCTTCAAATTAGCTTGCTTTTATCTGGGTATCTTAATATATCTATGAACCGCAGAGGGTTTAAATGGTTTCAAATTATGTAAACTGGTATATGGGATTCAAAATGACACATGTGGGTCAAATGTTTAGTAATGTGTGCGCCTATATGAACAAAACGTCTTACCTTTACTTGTATAATATAAATGATCATTCCGTTACCAATCAGCCCGACACCGCACACAAGGCTGTATATAATTGGTAGCACGATTGATTTTAAGACGGAGTTTGACGTCACGATAGACTCTGATGTGGCCGTGACGTCGATTACTTCGGTAGCTGGTGACGTCATCTTGGTGTGTAATTCTTAAACTGATGCTTAATTTTACAAACACTCTGTTTTACCTTTACCTGAAATAAAAGCAAGACTATTAGCTTTGTAGGTATACATCATAACCATTCGCTGGTGCCTAGTTTTGTGCGGGTTTGTCCACTAATACCGTTTTGTCTTACTGTTGCTTCGATTGTATTCGTTTAAAAACGCAGGTCTGTTTTTGTCCTTGGAAATTGCTGTTCCCACACTTTCGTTCCGACCACTGTTTCAGCGATTCCAACAATGTTTCCCCGAATTTTCTTTTCGCTACGCTGCGGTTTACCAAACCACAGATATAGCGATGCTTGAGTTAATTAAAATCTCCCAACAAAGCAGCTCAGCCTAAGATTAATCTAACTGACGCAAAATCTACGAACCTGTCCCATAAGCATCTAAAATTAGTTTTTACTTTAAAATACTGTTTTTTCTGCTGCGCGCGAAAATCCGTCACCGTTTCTGCCGCAAACGCGATTTGCTCGAATTTGAAAACTTAAAGATCGATCTGGGCCGACCTGAAAGCTTGCACTGTGTAAACGAAGGCATATAGCCGATCATAATATACTTGTATATATACAACCAGCACTCAACATCACTTACACATCGACTGACTGCACTTCAAATTGGCCTCTCATGGTCCATATGCCAAGCTTGATTTGATTTTCAGAATAAGCCAGCCATATCATTCCATTAAATCATTCGTACAATATACAAAACTGAAAATACTTCTGCACTAAGCTCAAAATTGTTTCAATCTGCACGCTGGGCCTTCGACTATAGAGGCTATAAGCACAACAGGTAAAACGCCACGTATAGTTAGCACTTTTATCATTTCGGCAAGAAAGTATAAAGAACTCATACAGGTGTGGTTATCTACATTGTGCATCTAGTTTACAATTTTTCTCTGTTACATCATGTCTCATATTTTATTTAAAGCCCACTTTGAAGTTCGGCAACTAAAAAATTTACGCGCGCGGCTCGCGGAACAGACAAGGCAAAATAAAGGCATAGATGGAATTACACTGATATCGATTTCACAGCGGTCTCACGTATGTGCTTTCATCATTTGTAGAATTCAGGCGCTCCCCTATGGATCTCGATTTTATTGTGCAACAGCGCCACCAATGTAAAAATAATCTGTTATATAGTAGGGTAGGGGAAGATAGAACACATTTCTTTCCATTTTATCGTTCTATTTGGCAGTAAACAAAGAACATTCAAAGATTATAAAACGTATCCTTATCACGACTTCTATAGACCGTTGTTATTTGTTTAAACACGATCAGCATATTTGAATAATATTTGCTAAAAGTGTCCCTTTCCCCCCACACTGTATAATTTTCGTGTAACTTTGGCATGTTCTTATAAACATATAAGCGGAACGAACTTTTTCTTTCAAGATTTAATAAATCATCCTCGTTTGATGCAAAATCGCTATCACAATATTGTTTCCAAATGGTTTGATTATAAGGCTAAAAAATATAAGTTATACCACGTTAAATGAGACTTTTATTGTGGCTCTAATAGCCTAATACTGACCAAGGTTATCAATGTGGTCACTTTTTAGTAGTGAAGTCCTCATTGAATCGTTGTCTTGTTAAAATTCACATACTTTAATACTTTGACGTATCTAATGCAAAACACATAATAGAAAATGTGCGAATACGATGTACGAATGAGCTAAAACAGTTAACACTACAGAAAGTGGAACTATAGTTGGTGTAGTAAAGTTCAGGACATGATAAAACGTAAGTCGTAGAAGTAGAACCATGTTTATATTCTGCTATTAGGGCGACTTAAAATTTCCTACAAACCGCAAAAAAATCGGTTTATGATGTTTTCAAAGACTGAGGTTTCGCTATATATGCGTAGTGATGTGGTGCTCGCTGTGCTAATCAATGTAAACACCTCTGCAAGCTTAGGAAACTAACCTACAGTGCGATTACAGTACAAAGTGTGAGTACATACTTAGTTGAAATACTAAAAATACAAAAATGTTTCAGTACAACAGTGCTGCGGAGCATTAGACTTTAGTACATTTCTGCAGGTTTGAAGGTGAGCCAGCATGTACAGCCTTGATAATAGTTACTGGTTTAGGTTGGGTTTCCTGAAAAGCACAATGTAAAATTTAAATTTTTACTTTAACATGAACTATACTGCCGATTGTCACGTTATACTGAATAAATGTAACTTAATAAGCCTCTCGTGGCGGGGCAACGCCGGTTGTTATAACATGAGTGTTGTGTTTCATACACCTTACGCCAGCTTACGAGTTAGACTTTTATGGGTAATCCTTTTCAATTTTTTGTATGGCTTACAATTTAGAGAATCCATAACGGCCACTGCGGGTTGGAGCTAATGGTAAAAGGCAGGCGCGCTTTCGACCACTTTGTGTTAAAATCTCGAATCGTTATTCTGAAATTCGACTTTGCACCTAACTGTGAACATTGGTTAACAGCCAAAGTACAATTGTTCATTTTACTTCTAACTAGTCCGGCCAATATGTATATATAGCCCCCACCTTCTGCTTCGGCAAAGATTCTTTACTTCTGTAACTCCGGGAAGTTTGTTTTCTTGAATTTTGACCTCGAGTTTGCTGTCAAAATATGGTTATATCATCGTTAAACTGTTGGGTATCTGCCCTAATGGGGTTTGTATATAACAGTGAAGAATTGTGTTTAAATTTTTAAAACTAATGATTACTTTAGTAGTATGGGGTAAGGTGGAAAACATTTAGCACATAATCTACAAATATCCCGATCGTATGTTAAATAATTAACAACAGTCTTCATGTAGGAGTTGTGAGAATACGGGTTTGTAATTCTTTGAATGTTCTTTGTTTACTACCAAATAGGACAAGAAAATAGAACAAAAAAGTGTCCCATCTTCCCCATCCTATACTATATAATAACTGCTGTAAGAATTTTTTATATTTTTGTTGTCATTAGATGGTATAAGAAAAACTGACGGAATTATATACGTCTCTAAAAGGAAGTTGTTATATAACATGTAATATTACGTGCTAAAAGTATCCCGCATATTTCCTTCAGCTACTGTTTCAAAATTTTTACCATTGTTGGCACTATTGCAGAAAACACCAAACGAATGATTTCTACAAATGATAGAAATCTAGCAATTGTTATAACCCGGAAATTAAAATTACATCAATTCAGTAGGCCTATACTAAGGTTAAAGAGTCGTCTATTTAATAACACTCATTTTGGTTTAACCAACTTTGCCTAGCACCTGTGTTTGCTCAGTAACGTTTCTTCTGTCTTTGATTGGCACAAGACAACCGATTTGGTTCACTGTTTCTGTTAGCTAAAAATATAGATTCGCGTTTTTTGGCAATCGTAGTATTTATATATCAGGTATACGTCCTATAACACTATAAATATATTTTGTTTATGTTCATGGTATATTGTAATACTATATTTAGTAGTAAGAGATGACGGGACATCTTTAGCACATAATATCTAAACACCCTGATCGGGTTTTAAACAATTAATAACGGTCAATGGGAATCGTGATAAAGATACGGTTTTATAATTCTTTAAATATTCTTTTCTACGAAAAGGTGTCCCATCTCTCCCACTCCATTATACCATCAGTAACAGGGCAACATTGCAGACACATTGGGTTTACCTTTAATCTAACGTCCTCTCGCATAAACGCGTAAAGGAAAGGGTTGACACATCCGTGGCCCCAGGACAAACAGGTAACTACAAGGTGAATGTTGTATTGCGCCAGTGAAGGAACATCGCTCTGTGCTGAAAAGATTTCATCATAGTTATGAAAACATATTTTAAATCGATCAAGGGTTTTTTTACGATGCCTTTCCAGTCGTTTTGGCTGTGAATACGACGCTTTTGATCAGTTTCCGTATAGAGTGTACAGACTAAAGAAAATCGGTGTTGTTGTGGCATATGGGAATAGGTTTTCAGATATAAAAAAGTAAATGAACGTCAATTTATAATTGTAACTGTGAAAAGGGTCTTCCAGCACTTTTTGTGACATTTGTAGAAAGAACCGACCCCCAGGCGAGACATCATCAGAATTTGCCAATAACTTACAATGCATGCACCAACCGGTAATATATAGGTGGGGGAAATGGGACAACTTTGACGCATAATACCTAAATATCCCAATCAAATTTTAGACAACTAACATCGGTATGGTAGTCGTAAGAATATCGTTATATAACTTTTTAAATGTTCTTTGTTTACTAACAAATAGAATGAAAAGGTGTCCCATCTTCCTCCATCATTTATACGTGTGTTAATATACAAGTTTTATCAATTTGTTTGCACTTACGCAAAATTCCGAGTCCCTGTGCCATGTATATTAAGTTGGAGATCTGGTTAGGGAGGAAACATGCGAGATAAACGACCACCACAGTAGATACAGTAAGAGTAACACGGTCCTGTAAAAATAAAATCTTTCACATTTTTGACATCTGTCTCTCCAGGCACGCCAACGACGTTTGTTTACACACATAAGCCCTATAATTTAACAGAATGGGGGAAGTCAGGACACCTTTATAGGGTGGGGGAAAGGCAGGACACCTTTATAGCACATAATATCCAAACATGCGAAGTAACTTGCCTTCATTGTTTATTGTATATGTTTAAAAAAATACATTAAGTTTATTGATGGGATATAAAGTTAAGAAATAATATAGTAGGGTAGGGATAGATGGGACACCTTTTCAATCTATTTTCTCCTCCAATTTGGTAGTAAACAAACATTCAACGATTTTTTTATATAAAACCTTGTCCACACGACTTTCATAGACCGTTGTTAATTGTTTAAAACACGATCAGAATATTTAGTTATTATGTGTCAAAGTTGTCCCATCTTCCCCCACCTACTATATAGAAATACAGGATGAGCTAACAATACAGACTAACCTGTTTCCGGCGAAGGAGTTTTTTCTGTGACTTTCTTCTTTGTAAGTAGGCAATGATAATAATGTAGGCGACCACCATTGTGCCTAAAGGTAATCCGAAACCGACAAAAAATCTTCAAATAAATTTCGTTTATTTTTTAGCGCATCATTATGTCCAAAACCTATGATATAGTTGGGTGGGGTAAGATAGGACACCTTTAGCACATATTATTCAAATGTGATCGTGTTTTAAACATTTAACAACGGTATGCCGGAGTCGTAAAGATACTGTTTTATAATTCCTTGAATACTCCTTGTATACTACTAAATGAAACGAGATAATAGAACAACAAGGTGTCCCATCTTCCCCACCCCACTATAACACTTACGCGCTTACCTTAGTAGAAAATGAACGCAAAACCAGGTTACGTGCGAAGATATATGCTCGTCAAAGTTCCACCGACAGTGAAAGTGTCCTGAAAAAATATTTATGTAAATCAATGGACCCATTAAAGTTGAGTTAAATATCATTTGCTAGGGTAACAAAATGCAAGTTATTTAATTGTTTTTTAGTGAACGAAATAAATTGTGTTTTTTGTTATACCCTGTCGTATGTGTATATAATGTCGTATGTGTATACGTCGGTTTGTCACGTAACCGATTATGAACGAATGTGAGCGATTGGTTCCGCAATTTCTTGACTAAAGACACAGGACAGATTATCGACCTATTTTGTGTGCATTTATGGGAAAGATGTGAAGCAACTCGCCATAATCGATCATATCATTTTCGATAATAATAAAGTACTTTAAGAAGATTTCCCGAACTCGAAAGTTCGACTATATTTTCAGATTATGCGTACTCGATTTTCATTTATAAATTATTCAATAATTAATAAAATCTCTTTGAAAGCGTTTAAAAATGACGAAGCTTATGATATGAATGCATAGAGGGTAAACATATTTAACCTTTGCATTATATACCGGTTTGCACCTTTTTTCACACAGTTAAACTAATATAAGGAATACTACGTGTATCGATCGATACCATGTACCAGTAACACATTTCAGCTGTTATGAATTGACTGTTGCAAAGAGCAGGTGAAAGTGGCAAATTAAAACGGAAATTGCTTAGCTTTTGTTTTAAGATCAATTCCTTAATTTGTAATGGTACAAACAGGGCGCGTGGCATTCAAGAAAAAATAAATTGACTTGTTTGGTCCATAACAAGCATAATTAAAAAGTTCTGTTTTGAACAGCTGACAAAAAAACGATGGTGTTTTTTTCCTAATTGCCTGTTATTTTTCCAATTTGCTCATAAATTGACTAAAAATATACAAACCAAGCCACCTGTTGTTGAACTGTATTTCGATTCACGGAAATAAAGAGACATACAGCTTGTTATCCCAGCAACCACCCACATAACAAACACCGTAATTTTCGCCTTGCCCCAAGTTCTGTACGTTAAAACATGAGTTGATAAAACGTACATTTATAGCTTACGACATGCAATTGGTATGCTGACTTTTGGGAAAAAGTACTTATACGTCTGTTATAGCTGCCTTTTCGTCGGGCGTGGCCCACTTGTCCCGAGGCAGTATATAACTGAAACTATTCGATTGGGTGTAGACGTGACCGTGTGTCCCGTCTGAACTTCTCTCTGTGCTTACAACGCGTCCTTTATCAGTAGAGCACTACCAGCCTTCCAAACTGTCTTAAGGTTTATTGTGTGAAGTAGAGGAACGGTACACTTTACGGGACGGTACTCTTTAGGATACGGGACGGTACTCTTTAGGATACGGGACGGTACTCTTTAGGATACGGGACGGTTAAACAGGGTGAGAGGACAGGGCCACTCCAGGTGTTACATACAGTTACAAATAAATACAAATTTCACTTACATGTAGTAACCTTATTCAAATAGAATCCTTCGTTAGGGTTAAACACTATAATTAATACAAACATTAACGGTGAAATATATACGAACGGATGGATTACGTCCGATCCGCATTCGGTTACTGGAAAAGAGGAACAAAAAGGGCAAACGAACAAGGCCACGTTTCTTGAAACTAAAAACAATAGAAATAACAGAAAGAATAGGAGCCGGGGATTCTACACTCCCCCCAAATTGCTAAGTCATAAAACGAACAATTTAAACACAAAATCCACGGCGCACATTCGCACGTGGTAACAATAAATGTCTAGAAACGCGAACGCGCTTCTTAGGTGGTCGTCACTTCGGTCGGCATCGTCGCCGGGTCATCATCCTCCCTTCTCGGGACTCGAACATCATCGTCGTCGTCGTCGGCGGGAGCTATCATGCATAGCTTATGGATCGGCCTTCGCATCTCGAGGCCGCGGGCCCGCACAGATACTGTGCGAACGATTCCATGAGCGTCGGGGTAAACCTCACAAATTTTGCCTATGGACCATTGTGAGCGTGGGGTCGAGTTATCGACCAACAGGACAATATCTTTGGATTTAAAGTTCTTTTGACGTAGGTGCCATTTCTGGCGGGCAATGATTGTACGTAAGTACTCGCGGGACCACCGAACCCAGAACTGTTCGGCCAGGTACTGTACATAGCGCCATCGCTTGCGGGCGTAACAGTCTTTCTCGCGGGTAAGTGTCGGTGGTAGGTCAGCGGTTGGCTTCACGCGGAGCAGATGGTTCGGGGTCAAAGGTAATTCACTATCACAATCGATAGTGACCGGGGTGAGAGGACGTGAGTTCAGTATCGCCTCGGCTTCCAGCAGTAGGGTCTGTAGTCCGTCGTCTGTCAGCGGACGTTGAGCGGAAAGGGAGAGCAAGACGCGGCGGACCGACCGGATCATTCTTTCCCATGCGCCGCCCATGTGGCTAGCACATGGCGGGTTGAAGCTCCACTGTATGTCTTTCTGTCGAAGAAAACTGTTAATTTGGGCTTGGTTCCATTCCTGCATTGCTTCGCGCAGGAGCCTTTCAGCGCCAACTAAGTTGGTGCCGTTGTCTGAGTAAATATGCATGGGAGCGCCTCGGCGGGCTATGAAGCGCCGCAGCGCATTGATCATCGCGTCAGCAGTTAAATCTTTCGCCAGCTCCAGGTGAACGGCGCGGGTAGTCATACACGTGAAGAGACAGCCATAACGTTTAACAGAACTTCTTCCCTGGCGGACCATAATAGGTCCAAAGTAGTCCACTCCGGTGTATGAGAACGGCGGGGCTTCCACTTGCAGTCTTGGTGACGGCAACGAGGACATCAGTTGTTCGGCAGGTTTCGCATACCTGCGGCGACACGGTAAACAGTTGTTCAGGACTCGACGGACAGCAGCGGTAGACTTCATGACGAAGAAGCGTTGACTCAACAGGTTCAGGGTATGATTTAACCCAGAATGGCCGGCAGCAGAATGATGGTAGGTGATGATCAAATCCGTAAGATGAGAGGTATGCGGCAGGATAGCTGGGTGACGTGCCTCGTACCCAATGGGCGCCCTTTCCAGTCGGCCACCCACCCGGAGCACACCATCTGAAACAAACGGGTCAAGCTTGAAGACGGGCGACTTTCTACCTGGCTTAAGGGGATTCTTGTCACTTGCGACGCCAAGCATCCACTGAGCATAATTCTGCCTCTGTACATACTTAATAAGTTCAGTTTCGGAGTACTGGAGTTCAGCGACGGACAACGGGCTTGATTCAAATTTCGGGTCCAGCTTCTGGGCACGTTTGCGTAAAAAGCGTTTGACCCTAAGTAGCCAGGCTGTGGCGACCTTGAGGCGGTAAAGACTAGAGAATTGAGATAGCAGCGCGTCAGTAGCGGGTATTGTCACTTGTAACGAGAAAACAGTTGCAGTTTTCTTATCGAATTGCTTTATGTCATGGTCAGACATTTCCTTTTTCGCGAAGGCGTTCGGCCAGTTTTCGGGATCCAAAGTAAGAAAGTCGGGGCCGGAAAACCAGAGGCGTGTCTTCAAGAGTGCGTCGCCACTTGCGCCTCTCGACGCGTAATCAGCAGGGTTTGATTGGGTGGGAACGTGTTTCCAGTTGCTGGTGCACGTATTCTCAGAAATCATAGCAAGACGACGTGAAACGAACAGAGGGAAACGTCGCCGTTCGTTGAATAAGCTCTGCAGTACAACAGCCGAATCGGACCAAAAGATCGAAGGACGCAAATCCAGGCCAAGTTCTCTTCTCAGCATCTGATCCATATTGACGGCGGTGACGGCAGCCATCAGTTCCATGCGGGGAATAGACACTTCGTTCTGAGGTGCCAAGCGGGACTTTCCCATAACGAAAGTGCAGTTCACATTCTGATTGCGGTCGACGGTGCGCAGATAACAAACCGCGCCATACGCGATTTTCGAAGCATCTGCGAAAAAGTGCAGCTGGGAGCGTTGCATATTATCGTACGCTTGCAGACCAAAACTTCTGGAGATGACGATGTCGCGCAGTCGCGGCAAACTAGCAAGCCATTTTTCCCAACGCTTTAGTTCCGGTTCGGGTACTGGTTCGTCCCACTCGAGCTCCTGTTGACACAAATTACGGTAAATAAGTCTCGCTTCTAGAACGATAGGGGCAACAAATCCTAACGGGTCGAATAGGGAGTTCATAGTGGATAACATTCCACGACGAGTGCGGGGTTTCATAGGTAATGCGACCGTGAACATAAACTCGTCTGTGTTCACGCTCCAGTTTATACCAAGTACCCGTTCATGAAGTTGATCGTCAAGGGTACGGACTTGTAGAGATTTCGAGCGTTCTTCTTCTGGGATTGAGTCGATGACTTCCTTGGAGTTCGACAGCCACTTGGTCAGGCGAAATCCAGCTTTAGCCAAAATACTTCGCATATCCTTAGCCATGCGTATACCGGCCTCCGCGTTCGGGACCGAGACCAGGCAGTCGTCGACATAAAAGTTACGCTCAACCGCTGTTGCAACGCTGGGGTCGTACTCACCACCGAAATCCACTGCGGCTTGTCGTAGGCAAAATGAAGCGCAGCTAGGCGAGGACGTGGCTCCGAACAAGTGTACCTTCATGCGATGACATCGGGGTTCAAGTGTCAGGTCTCCGTTCGGCCACCACCAAAATCTTAAGCTATCACGGTCTCGGGGAGTGACGCGTACCTGGTGAAACATCGCCTCGATGTCCGCTACCAGAGCGATAGGTTCCCGACGAAACCTCGTAAGTACACCAACCAGGCTGTTCACCAAATCGGGGCCTTGCATAAGAACCTGGTTAATAGAAATACCTTGATGTTTGGCTGCACAATCAAACACAACGCGCAGCTTGTCTGGTTTGCGGGGATTGATGACGGGATGATGGGGAAGGTACCAGGCTCTGCGATCAGTGTCGATCTCTTCTTCTGGCGTAACTTCTGCGTAGCCCTTCGCAATCATGGTGGATATCTGGTTGACGTACTTCATCTTCATGTCGGGGTTGCAGGTGAGTCTCTTCTTCAGACCGCTCAATCGTCGCTTCGCCATCATGCGGCTATCTGGAAGAATCTGGTAGTCGTGACGCCAGGGCAGGGGCAATTCGTAATGGTTATCTGTAAACTTAACTGAATCTTTCATCAGCCGGTAGGTTCTTCTATCCTCTACGGACAGGGACGCTCCGAGAGCCGATTCATCGGGGTTCGTATCGGCGGTAAACGGATGCAAGTCGCTCTCGTCTTTCAAGAACATCACGTGGGCGGCACGGAGGACTTCCGTGTCTTCGGCCTTAATAGAAATAAAGTTAGAACAAGCAAAGCTGGCAGTTGTGGCGTCAAATGATGGACCCAACAGGGACCATCCCAGGGGCGTCTTAATTGCATCCGGGCATTGGCCGGAACCGCTTCGTGACGACTCGACGCGGAATGCCTGTGGTACGTCGGCGCCAATCAATATCTTCACCGTGCCATTCTTTACATGGCGTAGTTCGACGTCTCGTAAGTAGTTGTGGCGTCTCATCAATCTGGAACTAGGAACAATATTAGGCTTAATCGGAATTGTATCGACAGCCACCACACTAGGCAGCTGCATCCATTCTCCGCCGTCAAGTGACCGGACGGATAAGGTCAGTGAAGTAGTGTCCAAGGACTTCGCTGATGTTAGTGTCTGAAGGGTGAGGCGCCTCGGTGTGCCGGTGGCGTTCAGCTCGTCAACGAGGGATTGCTCACAGAAGGTCGTGGTCGATCCTTGATCCAGGAACGCGTATGTGTTAAGTTCTCGATCCTTAAATCGCACCTTGACTGGAACAACGTTAAGAAACACAGCGGAGGCATTAACACTGGCGCTATATTCGGTTGAGGGGGTAATTTTCTTCGGTTGTTTAACATGCAGCTCCTTGAGCCTCGGGTTATGTAATAGCGTGTGGTGATAGATACCTGAACATCCTGGGGCGTCGCAATATACCGGACTTCTGCAGTGACGGACACTATGCGATTCCTGGAAGCACCTGAAGCATATCTTCTTCGAGCGCACAAAATCCCATCGCTCATCTAGGGACTGAGATTTGAACTTTCCACAGGAGTCTAGCGGGTGGCAACCTTTACAAAGAAAACAAACGTTAGTGGCTTTAAATGTCGGTCTAGACTCCGGATTGGCGGTGCTGCATGCCATTGCTCTGGTTCTTCTATTCGCGGTACGGTTAGAAGACGGGTGTATCGCTCTCCCAAATATCGAATTCGCAAGGGTACTCTGAAGGCAGACAAACTCGGATAAATCGGTGAACTTAGCGCGGTTACCGGTTCTGCGTTCCACGTCGACAGACCACTCAATCCATTTCTCGTGCAGGACTGGGGGCAGTTTGCGGATCACGGACAGCATCACCTCCATCGAATCGACACTGGATGATTGCTTCACATCATGGAGTGAGGTGCAACACTTGTCCATCAGGACCGACAATTTCTTTAATCCTACATTATCAAATTCGTTTACCTTGGATGCATCCTTTAAATGCTCTTCGCAACATCGGGCGATAACGTGTGGTTGGCCGTACTCTTCGTGAAGCGTGTTCCAGGCGGTGCGGTAACCAATATGAGGCGGTTTCGACGTAAGATGACTTATCTTTTCTCGGACGTTTTGCTCGCAATGCTGTATAAGATACAATAATCTCAAATCGTCACCTTGTGTCTTCTTGGTGATGTGGGTGTCGAACTGTCGCACAAAGGTCCAATATCCCATGGGGTCGCCGCTAAACTTCTCGATAACGGGTCGTGGTAGGAAGCGTTCTCCCACGTCAGTTGTTTGGTATTGTTGACGATTGTGGTTGTGTTCGTACTCCTTCTGTGTTCGCAGCACCGGTCGGGGGGACAGGTCGACTTCTGTAAGGGGAGTCGCTTCGAAGGAAGGCAGAGGCGGATTGTAGGGTTCAGGGAAACGTGGTGACGGCGATATCGGGATCGGGAACGTGGGAGGCCGGGGTTCTCGGCGCACGTCAGCTACAAAGCCAGCCGTAGGGTTTGGAGCCGTTCGCAGGGAGAAGGGATTAACGCGAGTGGGGGCTTGATGCAACGGGTTGGCGTGATCTTGCATGGGAGACGGGGAAAGGCCTACCTGGGCGGGGGTTTCGTGCACAACGCCAGGGGGCATTGTCAGGGGTTCGCTTCGGGAAAGTCGAGCGGTGTCGGCAATGGGACGTGGAGGGGCAGCGGAAACTGGCGAACTAAGGGCGGTGCGCATGGATGGTGCTGGCGGGGCGTCATCTTCGTCTCTCCATGCGTTGTCGGCAGCTTCAGCCATTTCCAATTGTCTCTGCTTGTCATTTAGGGATCGTAGGGCTTCCTCTTCGATTTCGCGTTGTTCTTCTTGCGCTTCACGTGCTTTTCGATCAGCATCTTCTTGCGCTTCACGTGATTTTCTTTCGGCATCTTCTTGCGCTTCACGTGCTTTTCTTTCGGCATCTTCTTGCGCTTCACGTGCTTTTCGATCAGCACGTTCTCGGGTACGTTGACGGGTTTCGTGCAGCTTCTGCTCTTCATGTTCCTTCGCTAGAATAGCTAATCTCAGGTTAACGCGACTCTTACGTCGTTCGCTACGTCGAGAACTAGTGGTGGAGCCACCGTAAGATTGTTCTGAACGTCGCTCTGCAGGTAAAGTTTCTCGGGGCTGATCAGTCTTCCTTAGCCATTCCTGGACGTGAACGTCGAACTCTTCCTTTTGATTTCGCAAGTCAGACAGGCGTACGTCTGTACCTTCTAACGGGACGGCGGGGGTAGAGGCACAGGCGTTCATTAAGACTTCGAAATCATTGTCAATAACGGGAAGCAGTTCAATCAGAGGTCCTTTTCCTTCGGGGGATATCATTAACTTTTCAGCAGCAACATATTTCTGATTCAGGCTTTTCAGGGCATCAGAATAAACAACACCTTCTGACGTCATAATGAGACGTGTTGCAATATACCAACAAACAGTAATAAATTCTTGAAATGTCAATGAACAGGCAAATGTCCAACCTGTTTAACGATGTTATAGCTGCCTTTTCGTCGGGCGTGGCCCACTTGTCCCGAGGCAGTATATAACTGAAACTATTCGATTGGGTGTAGACGTGACCGTGTGTCCCGTCTGAACTTCTCTCTGTGCTTACAACGCGTCCTTTATCAGTAGAGCACTACCAGCCTTCCAAACTGTCTTAAGGTTTATTGTGTGAAGTAGAGGAACGGTACACTTTACGGGACGGTACTCTTTAGGATACGGGACGGTACTCTTTAGGATACGGGACGGTACTCTTTAGGATACGGGACGGTTAAACAGGGTGAGAGGACAGGGCCACTCCAGGTGTTACATACAGTTACAAATAAATACAAATTTCACTTACATGTAGTAACCTTATTCAAATAGAATCCTTCGTTAGGGTTAAACACTATAATTAATACAAACATTAACGGTGAAATATATACGAACGGATGGATTACGTCCGATCCGCATTCGGTTACTGGAAAAGAGGAACAAAAAGGGCAAACGAACAAGGCCACGTTTCTTGAAACTAAAAACAATAGAAATAACAGAAAGAATAGGAGCCGGGGATTCTACACGTCTTACGTCTTTGTAACAGCCAGAAATTTTAAAAAGGGTTACAAACATATAGATATAGTAGGCTGGGGAAGACAGGACACCTTTGGCACATAATATCCAAATATCCTGAACGCGATTTAAACAATTAACAACGCTCTATCGAAGTCGTGAGGATACGGTTTTATAATTCTTTAAATTGTCTTTGGTTTACGACCAAATGGAACGACAAAATAGATTTAACAGGTCTCCCATCTTTCCCATTCTATAATTAAAGTTGCCAAACCTAAAAGATTTGCTGTTCTTATAGAAAACCACTGCCAATAGTCGATCGATCGACATAACGGCAAGGAAGAACACACTTGCATAGGCAGAGAACAGTGTCAGAGCTGATGCGATCTTGCACACGGCACTCCCAAACACCCATCTGCGAAAAGATGGCTGTTAATCACAATAAATGTCAACAAAACTACTACCCGGTTATGTGGAAAAAGAAATAAGCTGATCTCGTGAGTTTTGTTTCCTTGATATACAGTATATATAAGGTGAGTGACGACGGGGCTTATTTTATATCTTATTTTACGAGCACCCATTGGATGGTAGACAAAACCAAGAAAAAAATGTTTAAACTTGATTATTAAAGCGTACAACGTATTTTTTTATGTTATTTACGTGTATATTCCTTATAATAAATACACTTATTAATCAAAATTAACAAAGATTTTAAACTGTCCCGTCTTAACTAGTGTTTTTTTTACGGTTGTAAATTACACTTGTTGTGGGGATCGCTAAATAACTCCTCCTGTGTTTTATTATATTTTTTAACTGTTGTCAATTAATAAAGAAACAATGGTACTAATTCGTGGTATCACCCAAAAACCGTCATATATTTTGATTTTGGAAACATTGAGCATTGCTGTGTGCTTAAGGGTCCCGTCTTCCCTCACCTTATTACTATATATGTCATACATTTTGAGCAATATTTTTAATATTGGGCAATACTATGTGCTTATGGGACTCGTCTTCCTTTGCCCTACTGATCAATATCTTTTTATTTATGTTTTGTAATTTGTTAAAAACACAAGCTGGCCGCGCGGGATAGGTTAGCATAGCTTATCTGGGTAATTTAGAAAATGCCTTCTACGGTGCTGCACTGGGACTTTAAATATCAAAAACACTGCTTACGTTGAAGTGCCATAATAGCAATCGACTGTGTGTGTATGGTGACGCATAATGCTGAAAAGCTATAAACCTCTTATTACAATCTTTGGTCCGCTTTTGTGTGAAAAAAATTATAAAACCGAATAAAAACGAAAATTAAAAATAACAAGCCCAACGCTTTTAGAATAATTAATAGCGCGTAACATGACTTTGTTTTAAAATACTAAAAATAACTATAGAATACTAAAAAAACATGTCACATTCAATGCACCCCAAGAAGAAAAATCGTTCTTACCTTCCGCTGGAGAACTCTATGGCCCAAAGCGGTAACACACTAATAAAGAGAATGTCCGCCACGGAAAGATTTATCACAAATATGTCGGCAATTTTTCGTCTACATGACTGAAAAAAAAACGTTTGTAGTAAAAAATGACAACTTAAAATATTTAAAACGTTTGGACCATAAGATCATACCCCACATTACAGTGTGGGGAAAACGGGACGCCTTTAGCACATAATAAGATCATACCCCACAAAATAGTGTGGGGCTAAACGGGACACTTTTAGCATATAATATCCAAATATCTGATTAAGAGTACGGTTTTATAATTCTTTACATGTTCTTTGTTTATTACCAAATCCTAATCTTTCCCCATTCAACTATATATACACTCTAAAAAAACTTGACGCAAAATGCTCAATCAAGTGCTTGATTGAGCGCGTTTTTTCAATCAAGTCGCTTCGACCGAATCAAATTCGCGTCAAACGTCTAGATTCGAGAGAATCGCTCTCGGACTTACATCAAAATTTGATTCAGAGGAGCGACGCGAGAGAGTCACTCACTTCTTCTCGCCCTTATTACGTCACGCGGGAGCGCGCCAAATTTTAAACGGTCTTGAACAAAGTCTTTAGACTGTGGAAGTGTTACTTAATTCTAAGAGGAATCAGGTGTATAATATCGCTTAAGTAAGATGAAAAAAATAACAATGCAGACGCAACGTTGGTCAGTAAGTCTTAAATAAAAGTCACAGTAAAACACGAAAAGAAAACTCGTCAGAAGCTAAAGGTGAGCAATTTTAATACCATTTACAACGGTATGGTCTTACACACTTACTATATCTTTTGTTTAATTAACAGCACTCTAATGTGAAGCAACACCATTATAAATTCAACTATCGACGATAAGATTTCAAAATGGGTCATATATTACAACTCTACTGAAGAAAGATGACAAGTGCACGTTGCTTACCATAAAAGTTAAGTATGCATTTGTGTTTTTATATACAAAGTGGACATAGCATTATGTAATAGCATCCAAATACAAAACCATATTTTATTTTTTTAGACTTAGGCGTCACGACAACTGATTTTCCGAACTACCATCGTTTATACGAATGAATTACCGTCAACAGGGAATGTGAAAATTAGAACGTCGTTAATTCAAATTGGTGAGTATCAAGTAAACTTTTGTCGGAAAGGGTGTGTGGACTTATTCATTTAACTTGCTGCTTTCATTACAGACTGAATGTGATGTCAAGTGGAAACGTTATTGAGGGAGAAGTCCGTTCAACGTTTAATAAAGGAGAGAATTTCTTATCTGCGAGCTTTACTACTTCATGCCTCAGCAATACCCCTGGGAATACGACGTTTTGACAGTCGTTTATAAACCACATTTTCTATCTTTTGTTGTGTTTTAGGTTCCTTCCTATTTATTGTCTTTCATTGCGTATAATTTCCCACGTCAACACTTTATCCGCAGTGTTTATAATAACTTGTGTATGCTGTGCCAATTAAATAAAAAATACAAAACAAACATTTTTCACCCCAGAAATATATATGTAGATTTTTTCATACAAATCAAGTTTAAATCAAAATTTGATTGAGATCGGCCCATTTTAATGCTAAAAAATCGCTGAAACCGAGCGAAATTTTGACGTAAATTTGATTTAAAAAATTGCGTCAAGCACTTGATTCAAAAATTTTGCGTCAAAATTTGGTGTTGAGCGGATTTGATTGAAATTTGATTGAACTTTTTTTACAGTGTAGGAATATAGTTGCAAACTCGCTAAATGTAGAACTTATAAACTATTACGGTACATCCACTAACAATCTATTCAAATTTATAATCCTATAATCACAAGTTTTAAATACTGTGTACATGCTTGATAGTACAAATAAACAGTAATTTTTAGTATTTATATTTGATCATACTTACCAATTTTATCATAACGTAGACAACCAACGAATTTCCAATTCCTCCGATTATAAAGACAGCATAGAGAATGATCGGCAGTACAACGGTGGTGACCGGTGACTGTGGTAAGTGCTGGTGGTCCAAAGTCGTGTTTTGAAACGATACTGATGGCGGAGTCGAGGTAACATGCGAGTGCGAACCTAAGCGGTCAGTGGTAGCGAATATAACTCCAGCCATGTCTGAAACAGTAGTCTAAACTGCATACAGTGCTCTGAGGGGAGAATACATATATGAGAGTCATATACGTGAGAAAAAAGCATGCTTGGTCTATACCAGCGATAACGCCGCAACTCGATGAAACTATAGCGCAAAACCGCCTTTTCAAAGTAGACATGCTGCTGTATAAAATATATCCTACTTAGGGGAATAGAATTTCGTATTCAAAATATAGCCTTATTTAAGAAACAGACCGCGTAGGCCAGATGTTACTATCTGTGATAATCCTTCGTGCACCTTAAGATATATTTGGTCTTATAGATTGACAGTGGCGTTAGGCTATAACGAAAAACCAACATAGAGTATCGTAGGGTAAGATGGGCCACCATTAGCACATTAAATCCAAACATCCTTATAATGTTTTAAACAATTAACAACGGTCTATGGGAGTCATGAGACCACGGTTTTATAATTCTTTGAATGTTCTTTGTTTACTATCACATGTCACGCGAAAATAGGATAAAAAGGTGTCCTATCTTCTCCTACCCTACTACTATAGAGTTAACGCAATTAAAGTAACTTTTCCTTTAGCTATATAATTCCCTTAATGAACACGCATGTAACCAAAGTATACCAGTAGTAAAGCTGATTTAAATCTCGGTACAAGGGCTTATAAAATCAGTAGATTAGTACACCGGTCACATACAAGTCCAAATCATTGATAAAATGCACTAAACTCCAAAATATGTTCTACTGTGTCGTGTGCGGACAAGAAAATAGAAATTAGGCTTGTGTCTCTACCTTCGCCGAAAGTTTTTTTCGTTTCATGTTTTATGGTTAGGAGAAAAGCGAAACTGGTTTTTCATAATTCCTAGGTTTTACATATCAAATATAACAAGCAATATTAATCGCATTAGAAGACAAACCGTATGCACCCTTGCATATTTACAGCACCCCAAAACAACATGCCGAAATAACGCAAGTTAAATATACCTAACTAATAAAAAGTAATTCGTTGACTGTACTAATTACCACTACCATGCTGCATAGGGTTGCCATACGAGATTATAAACTCTATACATTAAATCGATTGATGTATACATAGATCCCTACTGAATTACAACAGCTATAAGTCCTCGGTTACTCTCTTTGATGAAGTACTACAAAAAGAATATTTTTTTCCAAATATCTAGCTGGATTACACATATATAGTCGGGTGGGGAAAGACGGGACACCTTTAACACATGGTATCAAGATATCCTTAATAGTGTTTTAAGCAATTAACAGCAGTCTATGGGGGTCGTGAGGATACGCTATTGTAATTATTTGAATGTTCCTTGTTTACTACCAAATGCGACGAGAAAATAGAATAAAAAGGTGTCCCATCTTCCCCCACCCTACTATAGTATTAATACACCAACATATACTTAGCCTGGACGCTAGCACACTAAACTGCTTTTAAACAACACATATTTGTGCCCACTCTAACGGTCAAGGGGTGAATGGTCAGAGTAATTACGACATGAACAAATTCAATCTAGATAGGAGCTTGGGTTGACTTAACCTGACCGAAATGAGCTCCAGAGAATTCCTCTGCACTTCTGAGCTGCTGGTCGATTCACGGCTTACTAAAGATGCTTCTAGTATAGGGCTGTGGTCGATTACTGAGCATCTTAAACCGACAGGTTGCCATATACATTATCCTGTCTTTTATAGCTGAATAAGGATTTTAACTTGTTGCCGACCTTAATGAATTAAAAACGTATTTTAGTAAAATCGACGAAAATCCGCGCAAAAAATGTGAAATTTTATGTTCCACGCAAAAAAACTAACTTTTCAATTTGCTATTTTACTAAAGTCCTGATTTACAATACTAAACTTCTAACGCTAAAATAAAGTACTGGCCACCGTTTTAAGGACGCTAGCTTAAAGTTCAAAAAATCGTCAGCGACAATGTGACGTCAAAAAATAGACATGATTCACTTAATTTTGTTTTTTTAACTGCCCTGTAACTAGACTGTGTCGTTTCACAGTACAATATATTTGATGATACCGCCAATACCAGTCAGTAACCTATTTCCGAGATATCGTATTATCTCGTCATAGATGTATGTGTCTTATCAATGAATACTCCTCCTAGATTATTCTTTGGTCTTATTGACACATAGATTCATGACGCAGTTTGAGGTGTACCACAACAGTTTAATACTGACTCTTCAGTTATACACGTCTGATTATTCCTGAAGTAAAACGCTAAGAATTTAAAGTTAAAACAGGTTAAACGAGACCTTTATTAGGATACTAATAGCGTAATACGTAATACTATAGCTTGCGTAAACAATATAGTAGGGTGTGGAAAGTCGGGACACCTTTAGCACATAATATCCAAATTAACAATGATCCATGGAAGTCGTGAGGATGCGGTTTTACAACTGTATAAAATAGTCTTTTGTGTGATTCTCAAAAACAAAAATCTTGGTTTGTAACCTTGTCCTAGAGTAAGTAATCATATTTAAAACATTTATACGGCGAAACTCTTTCTTTTCTTGCAACAACAACATAATGTATTGTGTCTAAAGTTTAAACATTTAATTCCACGCGTTTAATTATAACGACTTGGTAAACACACGTGGTTTTAGAAAATGCCAACTGTTCATTCACTACGCCACTAAACGACGCCCAAGAGGTACCTCGTGGTAGAGATTTCGCGGTTTGAACAGCTTTATAAAATTGGTGATTTTAACAGAACTACATACTTCTCAATTAAAAAAATGTAAAATTCAATTAAACCCAAATTTCCCCCAAAACATTCTTAACTTTTAACGTTGTTTAAGCTAAAGATACACAAAACACGTGATGTTTCCAGCGCTTTTGTTCCCGTTCTGTGTTGAGTTTTTGTGGTTTGTCGCTCGCTTTTATTGCCGCCAGCAGCGTAGAGTTGACTCTGTAACTAAAAACCTTGTTTTCTAGTTTGGCTTCTATTTTAAAAAAACAAAGTGTCGTTTCACCAAGTGAAAGCGCGCTATAGCTGAAACAATAGCAGTAACTCAACACCAGAGCAATTCAAGAGCCGCGAGTCCGAGTTGTAACTGTTGCGCAAAACAATCGCTTTCGCCTTCTTCGAGTTCTGTCCGCCTTTGACCGAAGTTGTCAAGCGTCGTAGTAACCATGTCGCAATGAACATTAGGCTAGGAAATTTGAGCGGTACATGCCGGTTCAGGTTAGGTGTTCACAAAAGTACTTGCAATATGGAATACAAAAATACTGGTTTTCACGAAAAAAACTACTGCAAGTGATATTTTTAATGGTAATGAAAGTTTTTTTATAGAGAGTGTATGACATTTTTTGCATAAAAGTAATCAGCGTTCAGTGTACCTTTGCACCTGTGTTTTAAAACCTATCGAATTAAAGGGTTTTTGTAATTTACCGCACAGAAAGTTCTTATGGGGGTGAAATTGCATTAACACCAGCGCTTTATTCTCTGAGGCGTTGTACGAAGACGTTGCTGCGTTTATCATTTTAACGTTTACTTGTAATTAGGTTAATGGATTGGACGGCGCGGGGTGTCTGTGGTGTCAATAGTCGACTGACCGCATGTTTTGTGTGAGTTTGCCAGCTAATGTAGATTATACAGTTCATATAGTTAAATTTTTACTACAGTACTATTACACAAGCAGGTATTCAAGCTAAGGTTAGTACAGAATGGAGAGGATGAAACACATTTTTATTCTATTTTTGCTCTTCCCAATTGGTAGTAAACAAAGAACATTCAAAGGATTATAAAACTGAGATTTTTCACGAGACACATTAACCGTTGTTAATTGTTAAAACACGATCAGGATATTTATGTTAAAGGTGTCCCGTCTTCCCCCAATCTGTTAAATTTTTGATATGTCGTAGTAAAGGTTTAATTAAACGTACGTTGCATATGTGTAGCTGTTAGCGTTACCCTGCTGTCACATTTATTGTCGCTAATAAGGCGATTATTGTTGCGGGTCAATCGATATTTACGGGCAATTTGAAATTCAAATGTTTGCTAGGGGTGTTCGTGACGTCCGGTCCACTTTCGTCGGTGATTGGTTGTCGTGGTCACGTGTTTTACAGTTAAAGGGTCATTCAAGTAAAATCGATTAAGCCGCTACTTGAAGTGGTGACTACAGCAGGAGCGTCACGGACTTCACACTGTGTTAATTCCGCGGGCTTTCACAACTGTCTTCGCCAAAAATAGGCTCCGTTGTTTTTCCCAACCCCCGCAAAGGCTTATACAGTCTATTGAATTTGGCTCACTGACGTCATAGCGTAATTCATTTTAGGTATTATTGTCGCTTTTAAAAAAAAATGTTTGGATTTTCGTCACCAGACGATTTAAACTTTAAAGCGAATTTTTTAATTGTCAGCGTTTTGTATTCACAAACAATTATCAAAGCAATTTACTTCTGTGTTGAAATCGCTTTAGAGTGTTGGAATATGATCACTACCTAAAACAAGGCTGAAAGTGGTGTTGATTGCCTATTATAGGAAGTACATCTTGCTCGTAGAATCCAAAATAACTCCGGGGGCTTCTGTAAAAAAGGCTTCTAAGAAATAATTGTTTGTATACCTTAACTGTAACCTAACCGCCCGTCAGCTTGTCGTAACGTACACGACAGGTGCTGAACAAAACACGACACTTGACGCTTTCCTAAACCTCGGCGAGCGGTAGAGTCTATCATATTGCATTGGATACAAACATGCAGGCCCACTTTCGGCAATTACAGTTTACAACAGTGAAAAATATAACTATACGAGTAACATTATACATATTTAGTAGGATGGGGAAAGATGGGAATCCTTTTTATTCTATTTTCTCGTTTTATTTGGTAGTAAACAAAGAAAATTCAAAAAATTATAAATCGTATCTTTGCAACTTCCATAGACCGTTGTTGATTGTTTAAAAACGACAGGATTCTTGAATATTATGTGCTAAAGGTGTCCCGTCTTCCCCTACCCTACCTTATATAAAAGAACCATATAAAATCTGATCGTTTGGGATTAAAAGAATTAAGCGGCGCAAATACCGACTTTCGCAAACTGGCCATGCTTACCGGTCAAGCTACATGCCCCAATAAGCATTACGAAATACGCTTATATGAGTTTCTAGGCATATATTGTATATAAACAAAAACAGGCATAAATATGTTTGCGTGTGACCAAAACTTTAAACACTTGCAAACAACATAATAACTTTGCCCGATAAATCCTTATTAAAATATAGGTATATTGTGCATATTTATTCAGTGCCGAATAAAGCTTTTATAATGTGTTTAAAATAAAGTCAAATCGTGACCAAATGTCCTTCTCCAATTAGAAAACACCCCACCGTTCTTAAGAATATAGCGTTTGCATTCTCAGACTGTGTAACGGTTAATTATGATATCATAAACAGAGCTTAATGACACGAAACCGGCTATTATGACTTCATAATTCCCATATAAAGGTCCCATTTTCCACGCGAACTCGACACCGAAACCCGCGTCCATACGCTGAAACACGTGACTGTGACGTAATTTGATTGTTTCAAAACTCGCCCGACCTGAAAAGTTCGCTTCATATTCTGACCTTTGAGTGTCATTATTGCCATTGATAAGTATAATGTTATTTATCAAAAATATTGTACCAGCAGTAACATGAAACCAGACACACTCAGAGTCTGCTGTGATTGAAGTATAGATGCTGTACCGCCTACACATGGTATGTTTTAATCTACTTTTATAGTAACGTATTATAATGTAATGTGTACCACCTTGGTATTACATACTTTTGCTGTAATTTAACGCAATCGTTTATACACCCAATCGATTGTAAATTCAAGTAAATTAATTCCGTTGGGACGAACACTGCGTTTATTTTCGCCTAACATGATCAATCAACGCAGTCACCCCTGCTGATCACTTAAATGTATTGGATCGTCTGTTCATGCTCACAGCGCAGTTTAGTGTATATGCCGCAACAGATGGTAGCCGTTTCAGTCGGTTGTACGGCTCGCTGTATGAAATATTAATGCTCATTGTTTCATAACAATACCAGCTGAAGGGCAATGTAAGTTTAGTGAGCAGGTGAACATACTATGAAGAAATTCAGGAGTTCTGAACAGGTATGAGGCGTATAGTACACAAAGTTAAGGGCAATACAAAATTTCCTTGCCTCCAGTTTAAGTCAGGCACTCTATTGTTGTTACAGTCTGACTTGGTATTAATTTGCAAAATAAATTAGTTCTAAAAGCCCGTACCGGGTGGTAAAGACACGGTAATCCTATTCTATACAGCTTCGTCATTTTCCAGTTTCAAGCGTAATCGGCTTACGGCACGAGGCCGAATCCACGGTTGTCGAGGCCAGGTTTCTCAGCTGACCGGTTTTGCTGTCCGATGTTAATTTGGCGTACAGTTTTTGCTTTGTTGCTTTAATTTTGTTTGTGCAACGGTGTAATTTGTCGGTGAGAAAATGAGAGGTTATGCTACATTAGCAATTTTACGTCTAGTTATCGGTTTACCAGTTTGGGCAAATTTACGAGCTTATGACGGTGTTTTAACCCGTGTTTAGCCATATATACCTCATATATAAGTCGGAGATTTTCAAAACAATAACTTAATACTGCTTACTGGTAAATGAAGTGTATTATACCGTATTTCTTTATTGCTAAGGGTAACATTTCGTATTACAGCCATTTCTGAATCGACAACGTGGACGACCAGTATTCGTAATTAAGGGTCTTGTTATTTGTCTTTGAGTTAATACCGTTAATGGCGTACACGTTAGTGGTTTCATTATATTTTCTAATTTTCACCCTTAAAATCCATTAGAGGGATTTGCTTGTTTTCTTTGTGTTAGTATAGACGTATCGAAACTGAAAGTGGGCAATGTAGAATAGTCGTAACTTATACAATATTGGTTACTGCACTGTAATATGTTTGTACCATATTTTTTTATTAAAAATAGGTCATTCAGTTTATTTTTAGGGGTTATTAGTTTACAGTATAGTAAGATGAGAAAGATGGGACACCTTTCATTCTATTTTCTCGTCCCATTTGGTAGTAAACAAAAAACAATCGAAGAATTATAATACCGTATCCACGCGACTTCCATAAGGCGTTGTTAAAATGTTTAAAAAACGATTGAAATATTTAAATACTATGTGCCAAAGGTGTCCCATCGTCCCCCAGCCTACTATACAATGCACTGAAAAGTCAGCTTTCGATAGGTTTTTAGTCATAGATCATTGGTAAATGCTAGTAAATTATGTGCGTATGAACAGTAGGATATATATACAGCTATTATAAGCTGTTAGCTTGTTTAACGCATCTATATAAGTCTAAAATTTCGACAATTTATCATTTTTCCTGTTGGATTACATGATTTAGATGCTGTTCTCTGAAAAAAGGCAAAATGTGGAGTAAGCTAAGCTTTTCTTATCTGAAAAATGGATCGTACTGAAACCTCCACTTTACCACCCCCTATGATTACTGATGACGTAGGATCTGGTGACGTCACTCAACCTTTTATACCATCTCGTACGTAACATTTCATATTTTTTACACTAACTTATTTTTAAAGCGTATATTTTAAAAGTACTTAACTTCGTATAGGTAAGATAAAGCTTTAAACAAATTTATGTTCTAAGTTTGGACGTAACGTTTGTTATTTAACTATTTTACAGCTCCACCAAACGTCGGAGTCAACATTGTTATCGTCGTTGTAGTTGTTGTGCTAATAGTTCTGGCACTTGCTGCAATTGGATTGCGAATTTGGTAAGTCTAACCAGAAAACCTCCAGAAACTGCATTAATAACGTTAATAGTTCTAAGTAAGCATTATTCTACAAATCTACGATACTGTAGTAAAAGATGGATACCTTTATTCCGGTATTTCCTAAACTTTTTATTAAAGAAATAACATCGCGTTTTAAGTCATGTGGGCACGATTATACAGTTCTGTAAATATTCTTAGTTTACTACTAAACGTGACGATAAAAGATCATAATAACAAGTTCCATCTTACCCCAGCCAACTATAGTAGGGTTGAGGAGATGGGACACCTTTTCATTCTGTTTTCGCTTCTCATTTTGTAGTAAACAAAGAACATTTAAACAATTATAAAACTGTATCCTCACGACTTACATGGACCGGTATTAACTGTTTAAAACACGATCAGAATATTTGGATATTATGTGCTAAAGGTGTCCCATCTTTCCCCATTATACTATATATATGCTTTCGTCCGAGAAGCAAAAAGTTATTTTTCACAGGAACCGTGTTAGGAAGGCGAGTTATTCCCCAGATATGGTGCGAACCAACCGTGTGCGCTACCTATACAGGTGGCACTGATACCCACCATGCTAAACTATGTACCTGCCATGCATAAACTTACCTATTCTGCCCCAGCCGCACAACAAAAGTAAAAAACCTCATCGTCACGCCATAAAAACGTCGAATCGACGTCAAACATTCATCCCAACAAAACAATTATATACTCTATAAATGTCGCCATCACTTGTTTTTTAGTTGTTCTCGCGCTGGATTTTACCAGAAGATTTTGCATCAATCTTTAGAAATTGGACAAAACTTTTATCATTTGCTAACTATAGTTCTATATTTGCAGGTACTTTAGAAGGCAGCATGGCCACTGGCCAATACCTTTTAAACGAGACCGCACGCCAAGCTCCCAACTGCGACCTTTTGGTGATAAATCCTATACCGCGAGGTGGCAGGGAAGATCAGGGAATACGCCGCCACTGACCTCAACGAAAACATCATCGCAGCGTTGTCCAGAAAAATCTGTGTTTTCGGTAACAGGTTCCATGCGTACACAAAAACCAAAGTTGCATTCCCCGCAAAAACAACTTGGTTCAACTACTAAGTTAAGTAGGAACGAGGTGACCGTCTCTGTAGAAAGCGGTTACTCAACTGAAGATGTACAACCGAAAAAGTTTGCCAGGTCAAAGTCGTGCGATTTTGGCGACGAAATTGGTGTGTATCAGGATAGGACGCTCCCCGCCACGCTTATGATGACGTCGGAGTCGAAATCGCGTCTTTTCGCAAAAGAGCAAGAAGCGCTGAAGCGTTCGAACTCCGCCACACTCCGGGATTCCGGAGGAAAATTGCGAAGCAGGAAGAGCTTGGCCGGTAATCCTGGAAGAAGACCGATTTCGGCGAACTTGCAAAAGTACAATGACTTTGCCGGTAACATGGGCATTCGCGGGATAGGGAAGTCCCCGAAGTCATCAGCACTGAGTAATAAGCCAAGTAACACTTCAGATTATGTGTCGGATTTTGACGGGAGCGTGTTAGATGGGAACCGTGGAAGGTTCAGGGCAAATGGGAACTATCTCCGACATATGGATCGGAGGAAACGAATTTCCGACTGCGATTCCGCTATTAAGGAGCTCGCGATTGCAGATCCCAGGAACCTGACCAGTGTTAGTGTTGTACAAGCACTAAAGTTGAATATATCCACTGATGGAATATTTAGAAACTACAGGGGTGGTGTTGTGATGAAGGAAGACGAGAGGACAGAGTCCCAACAGAACACGGTGAGAATTGGGAGCATGAGTGATCTCATCCAGGAAATGGAAGGAGAGGAAGAAGACGGGATGCAGAGCAGTGATACGGAGAGCATGACAGGATCATTCGATAGGACATCTTTTCGGAGCAGAAGACGCATGTACGACTCCGACGGTGGAAGCAGGGTCTTTGGCTCTACCTCGCGGCGAAGTAAAGCGAGAAAAAGTTCCGCCAAGCGACACTGTCGTCGTGCCCATAGCGACGGTGGATGGGACTCTGGAGACTCAAAACGAAAACGACGAGTTTCAAGAAGTAGTGGAAATAACATTTCTTTTTCTAAACAAGTCGAAAAACATATCGAATTGAATAAAATTCCGCAGAACCATGTTGCACACCCGGTGCACCATTCAGTGTCACTGAAGTCACCTATGGGTGGCACTGTCATAGAAATGCCAATCTACGCCCAAGCTACTTGGGCTGGCCCCGGCAGCAGTCCCAAACGTCGTCATCGGCGACCCAAAAAATCAGCAAAAGCATCGAAAAATGCGACATCCGCACCACCAAAGAAGAACCAGTCTCAACCAGTTCGACCCAGTTCTGCCCGGTCTCCACAAAAACACACAAAACGCAGCCGAAAGCTCAGCATAGGCGGCGGCGGCAAGTACGTATGCGAATACGGTACTTTACCCGTCGACCTTAGCAAACTGCCCAAGGAACTCGTCGCAAAACTCGGTGGCCAGCCGCATCGACTGCTAGAGCCCATAGACCAGTTAAATTTCGATAAACTGTGTCGCCCTTTGCCTGCCCTGGGCGACCCGGATGGTCAAATGAGCGCCCGCAAACTCGTATCCCTGCCGCCTGACCACATGGACAGGGAAATACTCGCAAACACGTATCAGTATGAAGACACTGGTCTTGTAACGACCGACTTATAGCACAATTTGTGTGGGAAATTTACCTAGATCTTATTAACCACAAATACTTTACCTCCACGGCCAACTCATGCACTAACAACCCGGTGCTTTGAAAATTGACAAGATATTTATGTGGCTTCCAACAAGCCTATGTATGATACGCCAGCAACAATCTTTCGGCGTTGTTCCAGTTTTAACCATTTGCACGCATACGATGTACTGAATCAGTGTTTGTCACTTTTGTTCCTTATTTCCCACACAAGAACGTATTTAGCAACGTGGTTTAAGCATTCTAACCACTGCACACAAGTTTTTTTTTAAAAAAACACAAAAAATAGCGAGGCATGTTTTCATTAAATTTGAAAAAAAAACATAAATTCAAAACTGACTTTTATACGTTTAATTTCCCATTGCACGAATTTTTATGCAGTCATTCAAGCATGCCACAACTGTTAACATACGCCTTTACGTTTGTGTACACATATACTGCCCAACCGCTCAAGTTTTGAAACATATAATTACAACGTGGCACATTCGAATACTGAATGAAGAACATGTCACAGAATGCGTGATTTTTCTTCTTACAAAGCGTTTTTACATTGTGACTTGTAAAACATATTATAGCCTCTTTATCTTAATTTTTCTAAATAAATCTTTTGTCGACGGTTTTAGAAACTTTTGGTACCGCAGGAGTTACAGCATTCGTTGTGTCATTGAGTCATAAGGAAGCTTATGACGTCATAATCTGTGTAGATTGCGCGCGATTCGAGTGACGTTCACGTCAGAGAAATATGCACTAACTATTTTGGTAACTAAAAAAAATATTATTTTTGAACACTCTTCATAAATGTTTAGAAACACGCAAAACTGTTTTCAAATTACCCAGTAAGTATATAACAGGAATTTCAATCAGTTTTTCCGTATACCAATTTGCTGAAATCCAGCGTTTTAATTGGAGCCGGCGGTGCTGGCAGTGAGCAAGTCCAACACAGTTTTCGCCTGCGGGCACCAGCGTCCGACTCATGACGCTATAATCGCACAGCGCTGAGCTACTTGCCCGGCAAGTATTGCTCAAATGACAAGCGGACCTATATGGTCGTATCAGTATTGTTGTCAGTTACATCAAGTCTTAGGTAACCGTATCAAGTGTACAAGTTGTATTTGAGGTACAATCTCAACTATAACGCAGTATTGTTAGAACAGTATGCCTAGTCAGCATAATATAGCAAAACTTTAGTATAGTGAAGCTTCTTTTATGTAATATGCATAGTCAGGATACCAAGTTTATACTTTCTAGGTTAATTTTGCTTACATAACCTCGTACTAATACAACGTACATTTTTAGACTACAGTTTCTGTAACTTTAGTTAGTAGGCTAATATTGAGAAAGAAAGTCGTTAGATCACGACAGTTCTTTCGTCAAATAGACTTGAACACCTGGTCTGACAATGAGCAGACCAGATCGATATCAAGACGTAAGTAGATTTAAGTAACCTGTATTCACCGTTTGTTTATATCGCTGTTCTCAATATTACCATGTGGGGTTATTTTACGCCATTAAAATCATTGCGAAGGGTTTCTGTAGTTTGATACACAAATTGTTAAATTACAACTACATTGGAATATCGTGTAAAGCGTAATGCAAGTTTTTAACATTCAAAATCTATATAAACTATATAAACTTAACATAATAGTGTATAGTAGGATGGGGGAAGATGGGACACCTGTAGCACATATAATATTCAAATAGCCTGATCATGTTTTAAACAATTAACAACGGTATATGGGAGTCGTGAGGATATAGTTTTATTATTCTTTGAATATTTTTCGTTTACTACTAAAAGGGACGAGAAAATAGAGTCAAAATGTGTCCCATCTTCCCCGCCCTACTATATATATAATACTGCGGAGTGAGATAGGATACCGTTAATTGTGTTTTTAACAATTAACACATTCTTTTTTTTAGTCTTGTAACTATACGGTTATATAATTTCCTAAATAAACTATGTGTACTAACAAAGAAAAATGTTTAAAAGCAAGTCCCATCTTACCCCACCCTACCATACACCAATAAAAAGGGGGTTGATTGTTTTTTTTTTTACTCTCTTCCCTTTTGAACACCTACGTAATATACCTACTGTAACACACATGTCATAAATATCGCCTTGACTTTTCGTATGATACGTTTATAACTGTACCGTAAATATCACCAGCTGCCTGGAGCATACAGAAGAAGCGGATTCTCTGAAGGCCGTAGTCTTCCCAGGAGTTCTATCCCCCCCAAACCATCAAGATATACGAGTTCTTATGTAAGTTGCTTGAAATAAAACTAGTCGTTATTATTATTTTTCTCAGTATAAGAACTGAAATTAGAAGGATTTGAACCCATTACCTCACGTTTTATCATGTTACTTTACAACTTACCGCCAAATGGCCAACTGCATTTGTCAAATACAGTTATGTATATTTGAATTTAAATGTGAGAATGATGCTTGAACATACGGTACCAAGATTAAACACGGTTATTGCGTGTTAATAAAGATTTGGTCCTTTTGAACCGTCACGTTGCATGCACTTTATTGATTTAAAATAGTAAAACCGCATATTACCGCAAGCGTTTGGGGTATGTTTTACTTTACGGGCATATACATCTTATTTTATAACTACCCTTTACATGCCGCTAGCATAATTATTGGCCAGAGAGACTGCAATTAAGTGATTTGTTGTATTAGTTCGGGAAACGATACCCTGAAAACTGAACGAGTGTTGCGTAACCTCGGCGTCGTGAAGTTACGAGCGTCTCCGCTTCTAATTGCTTTATTAACGACGCGCAGTGAAATACTGCCCTGGCAAGTTTTGACGCATCACGAAACTTTCATGTGAATAATTCACTGCAGTACACGATCACGGAAATTAATTGTTAAACTAGCTATGCGTTTGTTTAAACACCAACATAGTCACCCCGCGGGCAAAAACGATGTTTCTGCATTAAAGTTACACATAAAAGGAACCCTCTCTTTAAAATACATGTTTTAAACTCGTAAACACCCACACTACTATTAACGTATCAACATACAATTACATACGGAAATGTATAAGCTAACTTTACTCCTACAATCCTAGACAGCAGTGATGTAATACCAATAATATAAACAGTTTAGACTATATCTATTACCATGTGCCACGTACATTTCAGGGTACGTCTGAGAACGACTTTGGACCTGACCACTTTAATTTCACCGATGGAGACACGTCTGCAAGGTAAACAAACCCGTTTATATTTCACCCTTTAATTTAACTATTACAGCGCGGATAGAATGCTTGTTTTTAAGACCAACGTAGTTTCTCATACTGCATATAGAAACTGAAGTAATAAGTTGTAAGTTCCCTAATTCTAACCCTGATCTGGTGCTCATATACGCCAGGACGATTCTTGTGTATAATGAAATACAGTCAGGATATGGTGCTTGATAGCAGTATTAGTTAACACAACAATCACAGTAGTCAAATTGAAATAATTTTGTTACCTTTTTTAATATTTTAAACGTTTCGGGTTTTGTTAATATATTTATTCTAAATGATATTGTATCGTGGATTGAATAGCCACGCCTTTTAACACTTTTATACTTAACAGTTCTTAGCCGTGGGTATGTTCAAAACGAATATAGTTGTGTTGTTAATTCCATACTCTTTGTTTAGAATATTTTAATCTTCAGTATGTATTTAAAGAGATAGATAAAAAACGATTTTTGGTCTTCATTTTACACCCATATATGTCCTAAAATTTGTACCAGATCAGTTGTTGGCAAACATTGTACCTTAACAGCTTGTTATCTGACTAATTTTATTCAAATGTAATAAACCCAATGTATGACATATACTGCATGTTTATAGCGGTAGATCTCGTAACGCCAGCACGCTACCGAGTGGACCCAGTGGTAGCAGCGCAGCATTCTCCATCCGTGACTCCCATCCTCCACCTGTTTCCGACTCAAAGAGGAGGACGATCTCCATGGGAGCCAACATCCAACCTCCGAGGAGTAAAAGGAGCGGAGGAACAAGACATAGAGACAGAAATCAGACACTTCCTCCATACTCGGTTGGTTACTAAATATGTTAGGGTGGGGGAAGATGTGTTGTCTTTTCATTTTATCTCCAGGCCCATTTGGTAGTAAACAAAAACATTCAAAAAACTATAAAACCGTGTTCCACGACTTCCGTTGACCGTTGTTAAATATTTAAAATACGGTCAGGGTTTATTTTAAGCTTGTAATAACGACTAAAATATTTTAAAATTTTTGGATTTTTTTTTATATTTTTGGACAAAATGGCAATTATTTTTGCATGTCGATTTTTTGTGATAAAGTCTATACCAGGTTATACACGTTCTTTCATTCTTGCAATGATATCATTTAGGTGAGTAATTCCAGCCGTCGAACCACCTCCGGAAATGACGAAAATAACCGGTTTGGATCGGATGGATCGAGTGTTTACAGCTCGGATAGTTTTGGTAAGTTTACCAAATGATAGCATTTCCCATATAGCATCAATTCTATTTATTGTGGGGGAAAGGCAACGATAGACTTGATGCAAAGTTTAATTATGCGATGATTAATACCAAATTAGAGCCAAAGAATTATTATTTAAAAACAACCAAGTTACGAAAATTACCCAAAAAAACCACGCCCTTTTACACAGGAAAGATAAAATAGACTTTCACAAAAGCTTGACCGCCAAAAATTTTAACACAACAATGCAGTTACGAAAGTTGCTAAGGGTTATATACACATTTCACATATTTAAATTTAATTTATTATTTTTCCAGACTCTCAAGATGATTTCGATCGGCGATACCCTCCTCGCCCGCCAAAACCCGTGAGAATTATTACAATTTACCCAATACTATTTACCCTATATATAAGCTAAGCTTATTTTTTTGACTTACTTTGTTTTATTTCATTTCAGGACAAATACAAAAGCACCTCTTCAAGTAATTTTACCGGACAATTTTATCCTGACCCGTTAGAGGTGAATACTCTTTAAACAAAAGCTATTTCTTTTTTACAATCGTTATTTCCTTCTCCATGTGTTTTGTACATAGCTGTATGTCCCAACATCAGTTCGCCCAAGGGCTAAATTGAAATCTCGTGGTTATCGTACGATTAATGTTCAGGATCTTCTTATCAACTAGTTTAACTAAATATAGAAAGCTCGTACGTTGAAACTATAACTGTTTCGTATGATGACCTATGGCTAAGTTATTTTTGGACATACTGTTTGTCTTTTGCAATAAGTTTTAAAAATAATTGCAAACACTGTCGTTGCCCCAAAAGCGATTGATTTGTTGTTATATTTATTCAATTTCTCCTTAAAACGTCCTCTTCATGTTTTCCGATTTTCTTCTTCAAACGAATTTAATTTATTTTAAATTACTCTTTTATCAGAGCGCTGACATTCGACGTTTACAGTCCGGTTACTCAGAAGATACTAACACTACGATCACAAACGGAGGTAGCAGGCCTACCAATCTCGATGAACTAGCAGAGTACTTCAACAAGTAAGCGTGTCTATATAAACGAGGAGTTTCTTCCAAGTTTTACGTATTTACATATACCGCACTGTGAGTTAATATGGATACCGTTAGCTCATATAATATCCAATATTTCATATAACCGTGTTTTTAACAACCTCCTTAGAGTTGTAGGGAGGTACTATCGGTATATATTTCTGTATTTTTTACCGCCGAATGGGACAATAAAAATGAGTAAAACATGAACCATCTTACCTCAACCTATATAGTAGAGTGGGGGGAAGATGGGACACCTTTTCAACCTATTTTTTCCTCCAATTTGGTAGTAAACGAACGTTCAACGATTTTGTATGAAACTTTATCGTCGCGGCTCCCATAGATCGTTGTTAATTGTTTAAAACACGATCAGGATATTTGGTTATTATGTGTTAAAGGTGTCCCATCTTTCCCCACCCTACTATATAGTAATTTTTATTATCTACGTTTTTAGAAAACTGGAAGATGTCCAGCGGCAAGCGGACAGTGCCATGCACCAAATGCAAGGTCGAAATAGAAGCGAGGTATGTATTATATTTTTACTCACCGTCATTTATACCATACACACACGCGTTTGTTTTAGAGTTCTTGTAAAATATTATCAGAAAAGGAAGTTAACGTTTTAACATTTGTATATTGTTTTGTATAAAGCTTTCAGGTTTGCAGAATGCCTTTAGGGTGAATTACATTCTTGCGAGCTGTTAATCATCATGCAAGAATGAATAGGACAAAAATATTTACAATTAGTATGATTGAGTAAGCATATAACATTGTATACTCAAATTCTACAAAGAAAAACTATGTTGTTAATTGTTCAGAACACGATCATAAAATATAGTGGTACTATATATATGGCGTCTTTGTATTCCAGTTAATAAAATGTTATGTTATGTATTTATATTCAAACATATAAATAAAAATTGTTTTTATGTATCTGATTACAGAGAACTGACTCCACACAAGAAAGCTCTATGTTCAGCTACCCTGCTGGTCCGTCAGGTCGCCACACAGTTCGTCCAACTAACCGAGCTGGTGTTTCATCTGACGCTTCTACGATAACTCCAACAAACAGTCGGACGTTTCAAACGGTTAGTGATTTTGTTTTGTGTTGCAAAGACTGTACATTTAAAGATTCAATAATGTTTTGCAGTTTAATAAACCGTTTTTTTTTTTTATATTTATTAAGCTATAAATTTTAGTGAGCTTAAAAACTCACTCATTTAACACCCATTCTCCGGGCGCCACGGCGAAGTGGTTAGCGCGGCATTTATTGCTCCAATCCAGTGGTCACTAAATCAATTGTTTTATTTATTAGTATGGCATAGAAATATCAGTTTGTTCTCTATATTTCCAGCTGGAATCTACACAACCTACAGAAAGTAGCATCTCAGCCGTTAGGGACGAAATCGAAAGTTTAAAATCACAGTTATCGCGAGGCTTAGGAAACATGGGAGCTCGTGGTGAATCGCAAGACATGGACGAGATGGCTGACTATTTCAGTAAGAGACTTGAAGAATGTCAAAATCAGGTACGTGGTTCTAACCTGTATAAGTATGAATATGATATGCTGTTTTATTGGTTGGGGTTGTAAGTTTAGAACTTACACGGAACTATAATTTAATTCCGATAGCTATAGGGATTTGCAATTCATAAAAACTGGATTTAAAATCTTTAAAGTTCAGGTGTACTTCGACCCGAAACCCAGCTCTGTTGTTTGTTCAAATTCAGAAAATGTTGCTTTAAAAGTGTATATTTAACAGGTGTATAAGGCTGTGAACAAAGTACAAGGTCAAATGGGAGATCTTAGACGAGGGTTCGACGGTAGACAACCAAGGGTGAGAGTTGTCTTATTACTTTACAGTCTTCCAAAAAATGCACTTTCTTTCTTTCGGAAATATCGTTAAAAGAAATCACCTCTTGTCTGGACGTTAAAATTTAGATTACCCAAAATAAGAAATCACCTCTTGTCTGGACGTTAAAATTTAGATTACCCAAAAAAAGAAATCACCTCTTGTCTGGACGTTAAAATTTAGATTACCCAAAAAAAGAAATCACCTCTTGTCTGGACGTTAAAATTTAGATTACCCAAAAAACTGGTCTGTCAGTTGCATAAACATGGATTTTATTAATAAAATTTGGCTTTGCAGCATCACCAGGAATTTGAAAATCGAGACGACGAGGTGTACGACAGCAGTGACAGCGGAATTGGGCCAATAAATCTAACTATACGCCCGCTTACCCGTGCACATGCCAATGCTTTAGAAAACAGTAAGTTAAAATATATAAGTATATTGTACTTTTTGCCTGTGGTATCAAGTCCTCGTGTGCACATGAAACGAAGATCCTTATAACACATACACCTCGTGCTCATATTACAAGTTACCACGTATATTAGGTAACTTTCAAGGCGACTGTTTTTTTTCTGCATAACTGACACTTCGTATAAATGTATGAAAGCTTGCTTTTCCAATGTTGTAAACGTCCAACCGATAAAACATCTAACTTATCAGTATAAATAAATCTTTTATCCGTTTCCATTTTAGACCAACCGCCAAATGGACCAAGTCATAACCCCCCACCAGTTGTGCGACAACATAGGAATTACAGGGAATTTGATCATCACCGAGAGCAGGATAACCACAGACATACTTATCCACCACCATTACCACAAGGTTTGTTAAAAAATGATCGTGTTTCAAAGAAACAAAGTTGCTCGCGTGCAAACCGTTTAGAACGGGTGTTATATAAAACACTATTGCTAAGCTGTTGCTTAAGTTTAAGACACGAAATGCAACATTCAAACCTTAAAAAATCCAATAGATAACCGAACATCGAATATATAGAAGGTGGGGGAAGATAAGACACCTTAACGTTCTATTTTTCGTTGCATTTGGTAGTAAAGACCATTGTTAACACGTTCAGAATGTATGGATACTATATCTGCTAAGGGTGTCCCGTCTGCCCCCACCAACTTTACGTAATAAAAAAAATATGGATCAGCAAAAACACAGTTTTTTTTTTATTTTTAGATGACGACGAGTCCTTCAGTATTGCTGCATCGGAGAAGTTGAGAGATGCTCCTCCTCCTGTATACAGGGATGACATGGATTTCCCACAAATGGCTCCTCTAAACGAGGATGATAGTTGTTACATGGGATCAGATGATGAGAATGATTGGGACGATTATGAAGATGTATGTGGGATATGTTTACATACTCCTAAATAAACGTTTAACCCTACACTGACACAATCATAGAATTTATTTATTCATCTTTTTAATACTATGATGAACCGTGATATCTTACACAAAAGCTTTCAAACTTTTATAAAAAAGTAATCACATTATTCTTACATATATAAACGCATACTTAACCAGCATTTCTTTACAGTTTATAGACGATGATACTCCAGCCCCAGAGACATCGATTCCAGTTCCCAAGATTACCTTCAAATCGGACAACTACATTTATCAATCTCTCTACATCTTTTACATCTGCTCTTTCCTTGCTTACGTGTTCGTGCGTATACAGTACACACTGGATGCGCCCGGTTTGAACCGGATTTACTGCATTGTTGTCGCTATCCTTGAGATTATTACTGCACCGTCTCTTATTCTCCAGGTTCGTAAAACAAAACACTAAACGGAAAATTTACCTTTTAATAAGTTCAGTCACCAATTATAATAGTTTTGGGTTTCCATAACCAAAAACCTAATATTTTGTTTCTTACTTAGGGTTTGTGTCTGTGGAAATGGGTTTCCCGTGAACCCCTGCCTGACGACGCCTATCTCCGCCAAAAGTTTCACACAGCTAGAATCATGGTCCCAACATACAAGGTGAGCATTTTGTAATGATATCCAACGCAGGTAATTTGTCTTATACATTTCTCTTCATTCTGGAGTATGTACGCGTACTGCTTTGAAATTTACGAGTGTTCTTTTGCCACCACAACTAATTTTCGTAATATAATTTAATGCAACATAAACTATCTGTACAGGAACCGCTGGAAGTGGTAGCAGGTACTGTACACGAAATCGTTCATATGGATCTCCCACCTAATTTCCATGTCCATGTATACGTGCTTGATGATGGTCGAAGAGAAAGTCTCGAAAATTGGGTTTTGTCGAAACGTACAAAGAGGTAAGCAACACAAAGTTATATAAGAGCCTCCATTCTTACAAAAGACTTATAATACCAACTGTACCTTAAAAGTTAACACCTGGTGCTTTTATTCAAGGGGTGTCTATTTGCATTACGTCGCACGAACGAAGCTGCCTGGTGTTCCCCATCACGCTAAGGCAGGCAACATCAACCATACATTGCACTTCGTGTTCGACGACGCTTACGCAGAGCAGGAATGTGTAATCATCTTTGACGCAGATTTCATGCCAAGGTAAATTGATTTTTTGCCGAACCATCATTTCCCGTATTTTTATCTATAGAGTTTAGGTAATGGATTCTGCATTTTTTGTGTGCTTAGGACTATTTTACCAAGCAACCATTAAAACTGTATGCATTGTCCTACTTTTCAGGCGAAACTATCTTCTCCGTGTGCTTCCTGTGTTCTCTGAAAAACGAACACGTCCACTTGCTCTGGTGCAAACCCCACAGTTCTTCTACAATGTCAACTCTGACGAAGACGTGTGGGACCATCTCAACGTCTCGTTCTTCCATCGTATCGAACCCAGTCTTGATCGTTGGAGTGCTGTCAACTGCTGCGGAACAAATTTCACGGTCAGAGCAGACGCTTTGAAGGACGTCGGCTACTTTCCTGTCGGTTGTTTGACTGAGGACACTTTATTGTCTCTACGTCTATGTACTATGGGTTGGGGTGTGGCTTATCATCATGAAGTTCTTGCTATTGGACAGTCACCTCACGAAATCACAGAGATTTTCAAACAGCGGTCAAGATGGTGTAAAGGAAACTTACAAATCTTCCTCGACGAGTTCCCGCTCATGCAGTCTGGTCTCTCAATGTCGCAACGTGTCTTCTACAGCTCGTGTGGCTTCAACTACTTCTGTGCTTCCATCTCAATTCCGTTCTTTCAACTTGTCCCGGCCTGGGCTATCTTTTTCGGTTTGTGGCCAGTGTCGAAAATCGGGCTCGAGTTCGCCTTTGCTTTCTTCATCTATTATCTTCTTGGAAACTTCCTCCTTCTCTACCCTCCTCCCGGGTTTGGAATCAAGGACATGTGGAACGGCGAATTGGCTTCGACTAACTTGTGGTTCACTTATTTCAACGGAGTACGCAGAATCGTTGGCACAAAACTACTGAAAGGAAAAGGTAAATAATACCGCTAGAAAGATTCATTACCAAATGACATATAAACAAAAGTGTTAAAAACTTGGTTTAATGTTAAAACCAAAACGTCAAAATGTGTTCCCCATTTAATTTTATTGTAAAACACAAATGCACCGGATTTAAATCATTTTAATCACGGTTACAGGTGAACTGACTTTCAAAACTACAAAAAAGAAGACGGACGAAGACGAAGAAGGTTCGAATGTTGGTTTCCAGAAAGAAGACGTTCGTGCTTGACAAGGAATCTAACAGAAAACTTCGTGTGTCCCCACGAGTACACGGGTCAACTAGGTCAGTTGCTAAAGGACATACGATAGAAAACAGCTTTCCACTTTAAAAACTAGGTCCTATATTAAACAGTTTTTTTGGCTTTATAGGCGCTAGTCCACTTGCTATGGTCAAAACCCTGGATATAACTTCGAATCTCCAAGTTAGTCGAAACGCTTTCTGGCTCCTCGGTCTCACCGACGATTTCTACACCATCCAGCAGATTAAAAAGACAGCTTGTAATGAGGACGAAATACCTGTAATCGTGTTTTTCATGCGACCGTCTGCTGGTCTAGTTCTAGATGCTGAATCTAGCCATTACATGCCTACAGACCGAATTGGTAAATTTATTTTATCCTTGATATACTTTTTTATAGTTTATATAGTAAGATGGGAGAAATTGGGACACCTTTTGTATTTAATATTCTCGTTCCGTTAGGTAGTAAACAAAGGACATTCAAAGAATAATACCGTATCCTCACGACTTCCATAGGCCGTTGTTAATTATTTAAAACACGGTCAGGGTGTTTGGATATTATGTGCTAGAGGTGTCCCGTCTTTTACCCCACTGACATCGCTTCCGTTAAAATGTATCTATGTCCGTTTTCCTTATATACCATAACATTGGCAACTAAAGGTGTCTACAAATATCAATGCGCTTAAAGTTATCAAAATTGAATGGCAGGCAAAGCGAGACTCGTATGTTTCTAAAAATCATGTATTTTTTAATTAAAGTTTTTATTTAACTTGTATAAACAGTCACCCTGCGACGGGCTCGTTGTTTATGCTATAGTACAAACATGTTTCAAACTATTGATGTGTTACAGATACACTAACACTAGTTAACACTCTCCAATATTTATCTAGCATCCTGGGAGGAATACGATGTAAAACTAGAAAACTACGCCAAACAGTTGGCTGATGTCCCATCATTGATTGTGATGGAACCTTCGTTGCTCATGCACACGTTTAACTCTCAAAATAGTCAGCACGATACTGCTTACCAGGTCAGTAACTAATTGGTGTAAATTGGAGATAAAATTTAACATATAATACTTGAAACTAGCCTGCTGATAAAGGAGCGCGAATTTAAACCAACATTTCGTTATAGTCATCGTGAGACTATCGTCATGGTACATTCTGCTTAGCAATACCAGCAGTCAACTTTAAAATAATCATATATGTTCATTTAAGATTAAAATTGAAGGATTCCAGTTTCAAACTTTTGATAAAAACCTTTGACCAAACTTGATACATTCTATCTTTCAGGTTCAATTCGCCCAGCGTGTCCAGAACGCTGTGAATCTGTTTTCAAAGTCCTGGATATACGTCGACGCTGGTAACGCTATGTACCTGCAGTGGAATGTTAACTTAAATCATGTCATCAACGTGCTGAAACAAATGCCGCCCTACGATACGCGGCTTTACCATCAATGTCGGGTCCTTTGTCAACAGCTCATACAATGAGATCCTGGCCAACGAAATTCATTGCCAGACGGGATACCATTTCCTCATCGACACGTCACGAAACGGTGGAGAGTTTTCCTCGCGGTAAGACAGATTTGTTGCTGCTGCTTCTAAACTACTTTTAGCTATTTTTAGATTTCTTACGGCGTCAAACATTTGCGAAGCTAAATCCTTTAAGTTATACATGGGGTAACTCGTAGGCGAATACGAGATGACCAACATTGGACACTCGTGTTATAACGACTGTCATTGCCCCACACGTCAAATGTTCATTCATTCTACCTAACGTAGTTTAAACACCACAACCTCCCGCCATATAGTTTAATATAGTTTATAACTACCATACATAATACGGTCCAGTATACCGACTATAACTTTCACACCGATTCAGGTCGTTGGACGAGATTAACTCTTGTACTTACGATCCACCCCGTGTGAGAAACGGCAGCAGACCAACCTGGAGAGATGGGGCAGCCACTGTAACATTAGTTGGTCAAACTGGCCTTGCCTCAGCAGCTGCTACGGTTCCACCGACAGAAACTCCCCGTAAGAAAATGTTATTTGGCTTTAACAATATCATAAACTTTGCATATCTTCTGGAATACGATAGCGAATATAAAATGAATTTAAACCTTAAAAAGAAAAAAGAGTATATGAGCCAAAAGAGACAATTAGTAACTAAACCTTTTTTTCTATATGTTCCAAACTTCAAATTAACCCAAACAGACTGTACCAATCGTAATAGATTCTACTTGTTTATAGGAATTTATAATCCATACGCAACATTTGTACATTGTATTTGTTTCAGTTCCTGCCAGTGTAAAGAAACGTTGGGCGCTGAATGCTCCTGCTGCCGGTGATCCAGTCGTCGAAGCCAACAATCCAGCCGCTGGTGGAGGTAGGTTATAAATGTTTATGTAAACTCCATTGAATAAAATTTCGCTTTTTTCAAGGAAAGATACTCTCGTGATTAATTGTAAAATAAACGACTTTATATTGATTAAAATTTCGTATAAAAACTAAAACTACTCCCTTTTCTCTTATAGCACCAGCTATTTGTTGATCTAGTAGCAAACTTTTACTCTGATTGTAAAACGACTTTTATATAGTGGCTAAAATGTTAATTACGATATACGACGGTTAAATCAAACAAAAACTTTTATGGTATAATATAAAATCTTTAATTTTACAGCTTTACCGGCTGCTAACGCGGGGGCAGCCGCAGGAGGTGCAGGTGGCGGCGCTGCTGCTGCTGGTGGAGGGGCTGCTGCCGGAGCAGCCGATACCAGCTACGAATACAGTTACGATTACACTGCTGGAGGAGCGACCGCCGCAATAACTTGTGTCACTACGGAGGCGACAGGTCTTGATGCTTACGCTTGGATTAAAACACCTGGAGAGTCAGACGGCAGAATGTTCGACGCTGGTACCTACCATCCATGCCTCACTGACCACACCACTGAATGCTCGGAAACTTGCAGTCAGTACGTCACTAAAGTGGACGGTGCCTTCCAACGTTCTGAAGCTTGTCAGTGCGGTACGGTTCCCGAAGTTTGAAATTAGTTGCGAGGTGAGTGTAATATTCATTTTAATATTCAACTAGTTTTGTTTGCTTTTGTAAACGACCATTTCTAGAAACCTGGCATAATTCAACCAGATATAAATTAACTTAAAGTAACTCGAGTTTGCATCTTTTCGTTCACTAAAATACACTTTTTGTTACTGCAGAATCTAAGAATGCGTGAAGATTCAAAAAAGCTCTCCAGAAATTGGTAAAATGCGCAGCTTTTAAGTCGTCGAATGCTCTCCCGTTCTTCCCACTGCTGTACATTACTTCCTGCACTTCTTTTCCCTTAAAACTCGATGTAAATTATGTCTTTCTCACGTTCTACTATATATATATTCTGTCCACAATGTCGGTTGCTTTACGAAAAAATACGATTGTACAGTGTTGAGAAAATTATGCAGACTGGCGCGAAATACAATAGTGGTGCTCTGTAACTGTGTTGTTATAGTCGACCACCATCAGGGCTAAAATACCAGAACCTCCGAATTTTAGTGGATTCGCTATTTTGAATCGTCTCGCAGCTATTGCCGTTCTATAGTTAACATATTTGTTAATCTTCGAAGTCGAATTAACCGACTGTAAAAACACCTTACGCGCGTTCCCACGGAGTGCCTTTAGACCAGATACTAAGGTGGTCGAGGCTTAATGCCACTACTGTGGCGTATTTGTCCTTTGTCCTTTTTTTAGAGCTATATCTTATTTCATTTTTTGCTCCTTAGCGCCACATATCGGCTGTGTGACGTCATCAGCGCTGTTTGTTAATTACCCCCCGCTTTCTCCTCATTTAATACGACGTCCTTCGAGCGCGCGATCTTGTAACGCGCTGTAGTTTGGATAAAAGTCACCAGCAGATTATAATCACGTGCGTTTCTCTACTACAAGGCTTGAGTTAAGTAATTTATTTCTTGTATTGCTATTATATACTAACCATGCACCACTAATATAACTATAATCTAACTATATTCATAACATACTATTATACTAACATAGCAATGCGCCGTGTGTTTAACTATTATTATTATTATAATACAGAATCTTTCTTTCTAGATATTTTTTTACGTCACTTACATTGTGACGACATTTTGCGGCGTTATAACGGTTCATTATATAGGTTATATGTTTATTACGTCACTCGCGACGTTGTGTTCGATGTAATCGTTACGTAACAGTACCGATTTATTACGTCATCATTCTTTCATGAGAACCAATGCGCGTTTTGCGTCGACGCTATAGGCACATTATATATTCTAATTATATTTGCGCTATAAGCGCGAGGAAAATGGTAAAATTTCCAATCGGCATTATTACATACATTAGCTACAAAGGCAATAATTACTTCGATTTGCGAAATTATTATTTGAATTCGAATCCATTATTCGCTTTATTCGAAAAAAAACAAAACAATTTTAGTAACTCAATGACACTGACTGAAGTCTTATCAATCCAATGCCAGCATTGCACTTCTGCCTTACCATCTTCAGAGCAATGATGGATTTGGTCTTGTATACTTTTCACATTGGTGTACATTTTTTCAGGTGTGTTTTTCGCTTAAAAACTAGTCGGGTGAAATTAAAGATACCAGTAAGTGTATTTTAGGTATAGTAGGGTGGGGGAAGATGGGACACCTTAAGCACGTAATATCCAGAAATCCTGATCGTATTAAACAATTAACAACGGTCTATGAGAGTAATGAGGACATAGTTTCATATTTCTTTGAATGTTCTTTGTTTACTACTAAATGGGAGGAGAAAATAGAGTTAAAAAGTGTCCCATCTTTCCCCATCCTACTGTATAATCTATTTTTTGCACGTAATTGCAAAATCAAAGTGTTGTCATTAGCCATAGCTAACTAGCCAGCGGAATCTTTTCTCCCGACATTCGGCTTTCTTGCCACAGACTTGATTTTTTTCGCGCAAGCAATTTTATTATAACGTTTTGCATGCCGTTTAACGAACTTTACGAACTGTTTCGGTTAGTGCTGTTAACACATAGTTACAAACAGGCCTGTTGTGAATGACATTTTATCTTGAACCGGAGTGATGGTGATTGAGTTATATGGTGCACTGTATATGATCATGTATTCGGTTTACTACTTTTGGCTATTATTTTTTCAGTAAATTGTAGTGGTAATATCATAAGGGTGCGACAATGGGACCAAATCGTTTATGTATACCAGTATATAAAGTTTTGTGGTTGGGCAGAAAGCTGAATATACTTTGTAACTAATCATTTTCGCTATAATTGAAAATATGTAATAGGCTATACAGCCTTTATTTTTGCCTTACATCTTTATTGCGTTTTTACAAAACATAAACACTTATAAAAAAAAATAGAAAATTAGATTTGATATAGTATAAAAAATAGTACTTCAGAGAGATATACTATAAAAGTAAGAACTGATAAAAACTGGAAAAAATGTTACGAATTTTTAAATTGAGTTGCACCATTAAAATATCAAAATTGCGCTGTATAAATATATAAATAAAAAAAATGTGTTTAAACAAACGTATAGTCAATGACTGATCGTTACGTCATTGCTGCTAACAACTTTGGTGTTAATTTATATTCAAGTGATCAGAAATTACATCAGATCTGTATATTCCGCAGATGTGCTTGGGTTTTGTTTTCAGTCTCTTATACCTCCTAGTGCAGCTCTATAAAGTTTAAAACATGTTAAAATAATATAAAATAAAAATACTGTGTTTAAGTAAGTTTCAATTATAATTGTGTTATTACCAAAAATTCCATATTTCCTGATGGTGTTTTAAAAAACCAATAACGTCGTTTTAGTACGGTAGTACGGTGGGGTAAGATGGGACTTTTTTATATGGTCCCACTCGATATAGCATAGACACAAAACTTTTACAGAATTATATCACCGTAGCCCCAATATATATAGTAGGGTGGGGGAAGATGGGACACATTTAACACAAAATAACCAAATATCCTGATCGTATTTTAAACAATTAACAATAATTTATTGGAGCCGTGAGGATACGGTTTTATGATTCTTTAAATGCATTTTGTTTACTACCAAATAGGTCGAGAAAATAGAATGAAATAGTGTCCCATCTTTCCCCATCTTACTATATATATTGGGGCTACGGTGATATAATTCTGTAAACATTTTGTGTCTATACTATCGAGTGGGACCATATAAAAAAGTCCCATCTTACCCCACCGTACTATAACCCCAAAGCTCGAGTAAATTTAACATTTTTTGGTATTTAAAGAACGAATTGTTAGTTAGATTTGCTTACGTTAAAAAGTTTTGTGTTATTAGAAAATATAGAACTAGCAAGTGTTGAGGCGGCTCGCTCCAAGTCTTGTAAGCACGCCCTGTCGACGCTACGAGGGTCACATCTTGTCTGAAAGTAATCAGTTTTAATTTGAGAAATATTGATACTGGTTTTAGAGGCAATTAATGGGTTTAAATAGCTGATTAGTCAAATATAGGGTACATTTAGTATACATTTAGGGTATAGACCAGATTTTCGCTACTATAATGTTGCATTTTTGGGGACGGTTATACTGGAAATAGTTTATTAAAGCATATATATAGATTCTTTTAGAGTTTTAGGTACTAACCGTAATAATATTACGAGGTGATAAATTTTTGTCCGCGCAATTCACCGTTTCTGTCAGCTGCAAATAATAATTTTTACTTTGAAATGTCGTTAGCCATAAAAAGGTGATTCACACACGGCTATTTCTGAACATAGATTTAATAAAACTGACATAATTGGTATAGCCAAACCGTCCATGTCTCATTTTTTTGTGTAATAACGAAACACATTGCATGGGTAGATGCATAGTATAGGTTGCGGAAATATGGGACACCTTGAAATTATGTTTCTCGTTTTCTAGTTGGTAGTTAACAAGAAATATTTATACAGTTTGTAACCGTAGCCCCGCTACTCGCTGTTGATTTTTTAAAACACGGTTAGTAAAAATGGGATTTTGGCGCTACGTTGTCCTATCTTACCCCACAGTACTATACTGTTGTATATTCTGATATTAATAGTTCAACATTCTGAATTCTCTTACCCCTAGTTGAGTACCAAGCTTTTTGTACCACAGTGAGAGCCGCCAAGCGTTTATTCCTAGAATCCCGTTATCGCCAAAAGCTTTTCGTACTTTGTTTTCCTGTTTTCTCCGCAACCATACTTTTTTGGTCATATTTCGCAATCTTTTCTGGGTCTTTGATTTAAACTGAAACAAACAATTTTATTAAACTTACTGCGAAGTTTCTATCACTGACTTGATGTGTTAGTATCTACTATTAAGTTTCAAACTTACAAATGAATTCCTGTCTCTCCAAATGTCGGGAAGTAAAAGTTGTTCATTTACTGACAGAAAAGTACTTTTATAACTGCCGATGTCACCCCTTATTAATTCTTTGCAGTTACGTCGGGATCGTCCTTTATGAACTTTTCGTTTTGCAAGCACAGATTGAATGTAGTAAAATAAGCACAAAAGTAAAATATTGGACAGTCTCATGGTTGATATCGTGTTCTAACTCAGTAGGCTTACACTTGAATGATGCTGCCGTCTTCTCCATCGCCGTATTTATGTATTTGATCTGCATGGGAAATTTAACTGCAACCGAAAGGGGTTGGTTTCTATAATAAGCACCAGCACAATCCGCAATTTCTGTGACGGCGTGCTCTATTATTTGTCGTTTTTTTTCTTCACCTTTTGTTTGTTGTAAGGTTTCAATTTTGGTTGGGTGTGTGCTGCTCCCCGTTTCGTCATATTTCGTCATTACCCCAGTATGCTGAAAATAGTATGCCAGGAAAAGGATGTGTGCTTTCCTGCGCGATTATATTTTCTTAGGTCGTTTAACACCGGCTCTTGAATATTTCACCCAATCATAGGCCACGTTAGAAGACTTTCCCAGTTTCCAAATTAGAACCAACGTTTTTACCCAAACGAAACATATGCAAACACTTTTTCTTTAAAACGCACTAGATAAATTAATATTACTATTTCCATTTATAGTAAGCCATGGGTTCCCCATACCATTACATCATTTGGTATTTCCCACAGTACGTAGTGGCCACTACTGTCACACAAGATAAACCTCATTGTTTTGTAGTAGGAAATATTTACATTTCGTCTATTTTAGAGCCTTTGTTGGCTTTCAAAATCGATATTCGTTTTGACAAACAGAGAATGGAGCATGTTTAACAATTTTATCATATCAAACGGAAACACTAATATGATAGGGTTTGAAAATAGGAATAGGGGAGTTATTTTTGTTTTATAACGGATATTAGAAAGTTAGAACAACTAAGCTCATTTAACTTTGTTTCACATCTTTGTATTAAATTCGGGAAACATTATCTTTAAACAATATTTCCAATGCATAATTTTGTTGTATTATTTGAGCTGCTATTGCATCATTTTTAAAATATAAGTATGCCGAAAAAAAAACTTTTTTGGGTACATATTTTGGGACCACGACTGTTTTTTGGGTACATACTTTGAGACCACGAACGAGTAAGGTTTCTCTACTTTTGCATTTGCGTATCGTGGAGTTTCACGTGAAGTTTGGTAAATGAGAAACGTGCGATGTAAAACAAATCATGTTCCTAAATAGTCACAAAAAGACATGGACATAAATACGTCAATTTTTTTTGAAAATTAAAACAACAACTTGGCTCTTGAGTTTCTGTGGGCGTATTGTATTGTAGAAATGCGAGTTTTTAGTGCCGTTATTACATGTTTTTGTTTATGTGTTATAGTTTTTCAAGTTGTTTTTTACCTTTATGCAGTGGGTGATATTTATAAATAGGACGCCAAAAGTAAACTTCAAACATGCCACAAAATGAGCATATTGAGCTGCATAGAAAGCGGCATGGCTATCGCTTGGATTTTCATGAACGTAAGAGAAAGAAGGAGGGACGAATGGCCCATGATCGCGCAAAGAAAGCCAAGAAATTAATCGGCTTGAAGGCGAAGCTGTACAACAAGCAGCGACATCATGAAAAGATTCAGATGAAGAAGACGCTGAAGATGCATGACAAGAGAAACACCAAGCAGAAAGATAACGAGAAGACACCGGATGGAGCTGTTCCTGCGTACTTGCTCGACCGTGAGAGCCAGAGTCGAGCTAAAGTTTTGTCGAACATGATAAAGCAGAAACGAAAGGAAAAAGCTGGCAAGTGGGATGTACCGATCCCGAAAGTCCGAGCACAGAGTGAAGCAGAGGTCTTCCGTGTGGTGACGACTGGGAAGAGGAAGAAAAAAGCTTGGAAGAGAATGTGCACCAAAGTTTGCTTTGTGCCGGATAACTTTACACGAAAACCACCAAAATATGAGAGGTTTATACGCCCAATGGCGCTCCGGTTTAAAAAAGCCCACGTTACCCACCCTGAGTTAAAAGCCACATTTTGTCTGCCAGTAATTGGTGTGAAAAAGAACCCCTCTTCCCCCATGTATACATCATTAGGGGTGATAACCAAGGGTACAGTGATTGAAATAAACGTGAGTGAGCTTGGACTCGTCACTCAAGGTGGAAAAGTTATTTGGGGCAAATATGCCCAAGTTACGAACAATCCTGAAAACGATGGTTGTATTAATGCCGTGTTGCTTGTATGAGGTGGTGTGGTTACACAGGGGTATTTTTACCTCTTTGAAATAGTTACTTGCTTTCACAAGTTATCTTCTGTGCTCTTTGAGACTAGAAAAGTGTCACTTAGGTTGCTGTTTTAGTTCACTAAAATGTTTATTTCAAAATTGGAATTTAAATGTCATTTAACGATAAAGTGTGTTTCTATAATTTTAAATTGGCAAAGAAACTATGTTATTTTTCACAATTTTGGTTGTTTATGTCTTATGTGTTAAACTTAATATCCCTGTCAATCCAGTTGATAAATGCATAAAGTATCATCAACTATACATACTTTGCAAAATTTAAATCTAATACTGAATAAATTCCTGTCGCTTTTAAAACAAAAACCCAAAAACCCAAATGTCCATTGCCTTGTTAATGTTTCTCATGCTGCATTGCATTGCACCATGTAAGATACAATTATAAGAAATTATAAAATTCCAGATTGCTTAGTTAGTATCTTGACCTTTAATTGAACCTTGTCCATTGTGATGTCATACTTCATCACTGCTCATGAAGAAGATGAGGAAGACTTCACAAAAGATGTTTTCTTCACGGAGCAAGGACCATTCGGTGTTTCCGGTTTCAATATGGATGGAAAAGAGGTGGGAAGTGAGTTTACTTTTTATAAAAATAAACATAACATAGCCGTCCTTACTCCTTACTATGTCGAAAAGTTGAATGAAAGCTACTTTGGCCTTACTTGTTTTTAAAACGCCTAACAGCAGGGTAAATGCTATTAACATTTGGGGTATAACACATGATTTTTTAAAAATTGGGATGACATGTTGCCCAATGGCAGACACGCTGGACACTTGGTCTAGTCTGGGCCGTAGCACAGTTGGTTAGCACGCCTGCCTTTAACCCAGAGGTATAGTTTCAAGTCTCTTAGCTGCTACCATTGAAGGCGTATGTGTCCTTCGGCAAAACACTAAACGGCAATTGCTTCAACCCAGTGGTCACTAATGGTATCACCCTAGGCAATAATACCATCGTGGTTTGCTTTCCATCTTTATTTTTAATTTATTATACATACTTGTAAACCCTATTAATAGATTATTAAAGTAAAACGTTCATCGGGTATGTTTAAATTTGGAGTGCCAATAAATGCATTTATTTTTACTATACCCATACTGTAATTAGATGCTGTAATGAAACTCAATAAAAATTTTTTTATTGCACTTAATATTGGATTGGCTATTATATGTAACTTAAGTTATTATATTGTAAATTAATTACCTTCTTTATTGCAGTGCATTGTGAATTGTGCAATGCCAAACTGGAAACATCGGTACAACTAATCACACATTTTTCGAGCAAGAAACACACAGCTAAAGTAAAACAACTGAGAACATCGAAAGGTAAATTTTAGCCTCTGCTTTTATTTACAAATATTTTTTTAACTGCTTGATACTGTGAGCATTAGTTTTAACCTGGTGTTCACTAAGGGGTTATAAAAATTATCAGCCATACAGATAAAAAGGAAAAATTACCCATAAAGTGGCTTCCGGATAAATTGGGGTTACATTTATCTATTCATGATCCATTTTAAACAAACAATGTTACTTTACTACCAATTAGTACATGAAATAAAATCTGTGTTATTCACTCTCATTTCTTTACCAGAGTTGGTATTGGAGTCCTCTACAGGCAAGGAAGATGATCCAGATAATATGTTCCTTTCTGATCTTTGTAAAGTTTGTAATGCTGAGTTAAACACTACAGATCAATCACAAGCTCATTATATGGTTAGTGGAAAATTTATTCATCCAGACAAAAGTGTCATAGCCGGTTTTCATTATATTGTCAAAGGTGAAACACAATTTGACAAATTTTATGAACAGTAATGTGACTCAGTGGTAAGAGGACTCGCGTCTTAAACATGGTCCCTGGTTTGACGCTTGATGTTGTAACGTGTGTCTGTGGGCAAGAGTTGCATGAAATGAAATGCCCTTGTTATAACGACTGTTGTTGTTTTGCTCATAGTATAAACAAGATATTAATTATTCATTCATATGCTTAACCATAAGAGTGATTTACATACATTGTAAACAGACCACTGTTTCACAATCATGTTTAAAGTTGTTTATTTTAGAGTGATAAGCATCAGAAAAAAGTGAGACATTATTTTCTGGTGAAAGTTGGGGCATTACCAGAGAAAGGTGAAGAAAAGGAAGAGGTAAGTTGCATTTATAATTGTCTAGTGTTTTCAAATCCACTAAGTGTAATTCAAAAACTTTTTGTATCGTTTCACGTAAAAAAACATCCAAATAATAATGGTTCAATCAGCGAAAAGTATAAAACACCATTTTAAACAACATTGAAAAACAGAGTCAACTGAAAAAAGTAATCAACTATGCGATAAATGAAATAAAAACAGTAAATGCTGATTTCTTTTCAGGTTAAGAAAAAAAAATCTGAGTTTGAGCGATGCAATCTGTGTTCGTGTGACTTCACTTCCGAGATAGTTGCGAATGCCCATTACCTTGGCAAGAAACATGCAAAAAAACTAAAGGAATTATCGGAGCGACGTAAATTTTTGTGCTTTTTTAAATGTTGAAAAATTAAAGCAATTTTATGACCTTTTTATAAAACAAACAAATCTTTTTTGCATCTGTTGTTAAAAGATAGGTTAAGCTAAAATTAGGTTAAGTAGAAAAAAATTATTTAATCTGAAAACTTTGGTATAATAAAGATTGACCTTTTTTAAAAGTATATGTACAATGTCTGTTCACTGTTCTGTATATGCCACGCCATCAATATGTCATTTAAATATAAACCATGAACAGTGGGCACCCAGGGGGTTAAGGGTGACACCTCTCCCCCCTTTTACATTGCACAAATGGGGCTGTTTACGTATTCCCAGTTTTGGGGTGTTACATTATTTCCATCCGAACGCGCCTAGCCTTAAATTTGTCTTAACTCATATCATAACTGTTTTTTGTCCATAAACATTGTAACCTTTTCCAACTCTGTTTTTTAATCACTTTTATATTTTTCTGTTTAGAAGCAAACAAGTATTTTAACAAGTGCTTTGCCTGTGGTGTGGTGTCGGGCAATGCACGTCAGTATGAGATTCATATGCAATCATCCAAGCATGCCATGATGGTGGAAAAACTAAAATCATCAAAAAATGGGGAACTGTCTCGTCGGTAAGTTTTAATTTGTAGATATGTGTGGGTTTAACAGCCACGAAGTGGTATGTTCAAGAAATTTAGTAAAAAAATATCAATAAAATACACTAATACCCCTTTTAAACATTGTTTTTAAAGAGTTTGTTTAAAAATAAATTATAATCTATTTAATTGCTGGCAATGTTTACTGTTTATTAAAATAACTGATTTTCTTAAATTTGCTTTTGGGTTGGCCACGCCGCCACTCCCGGATGGTGCCTATGATTAATGTATTTTGTTTACAAGTTTCTTTTTAAATTCAGGCGTGCAGAGCTTGAAACAGAGATCAAAAATGAAGCAGCAAAACGTGCCCGTCTGGAGAGAGAACTGGCAGAGTTACAAGAGACAGAAATGTCCCTTGCTGGGACAAGCAATGAAGGTTGAGGTGTGTTCAATTGATCACGTGATTCACCTGGGTGATTTTTAACTCACAAACTCACGACTTGATTCAACACCAGGGAATGTTATGAGGGAACATTAGGTTGCCAAGTTTATTAAACCACGATGTGAAAAATTAAGTTCTTTTTTGTATCAGGTGTCTTTCTTATTTTATTTAAAGTCTTTGTTTAACTTTCTATTCTGATTTTAACAAAAATACATAAAATGCTTCTTTATTTTTGTAGTCCTAAAAGTTGCAACAGAAAATCAAAGTCAAAAACTTCTAAGTAAAAACGCTCGAAACAATGACAATATAATGATAAATTAAATTGAGGTAAAATCTCAGAAATTTAAAAACTTTTATAAATTATAGTGAGTATCTTCAGCACTGTTCACTGTGTACTTGCATGCTGCTTTTGTTGCTGTGACTGTAAGTATCAGTGCTACTATAGTGTAACACAACAGACATGCTGTCCATCCAAGCCAGTAAGAGTAACCATAGATATACGGAGAGTGGCAAAATGAACTGAAAATTGCCATGGCAATAATACCAGGAATTCCTGAATTTGAATTGTTTTAGGGTAAAATTTGTATAAAATGTAAAAACACATTACTAAGTGTACAAACAGTTTATCAGCACTTTTATAGCATTAATTTTAAACTATTGTTATACCATACACATGTAGGCATACTTAATCTACCTAGTGCTTGCTATTGATTACCTGCAACTGTAAAGACAAGAGCATGAGCCGTTCCCAATGCGTTTATATCATCACCATTTTTCAAAGTATAATACGAGTATGTGGTGTTAAACACCAATGCGAAAAAGAATGTGAGGATGCAAATCCACATGAAGGCATGCACTGCAGCAAACCAACCATATTTATCTTCTGTAAAAGAACAAAAATGTAAATTACTTTTGCTGCAAGGAAGAGTCTGAAATATTTGTATGCCATAGTGCAGACATATGTTGTATAGAATTCTTTTTTATTTTTAAAGTTCAGAAAGTAAGACCAAGGTTACATTTGATGAGTTTTATGTGATAGTTTATACAGGTAGACAGATAAAAGTTTCTATACATAATTGTGATGAGTAATTTCAATATGTTATTAAGCATATATCTTGCATTGAACGGAACCATTTGTTTACAATACACAATTTATTTCAACTTTTATAAACTTTGACCTTTTCCATATCCATAGGGCATACTTAATCTACCTAGTGCTTGCTATTGATTACCTGCAACTGTAAAGACAAGAGCATGAGCCGTTCCCAATGCGTTTATATCATCACCATTTTTCAAAGTATAATACGAGTATGTGGTGTTAAACACCAATGCGAAAAAGAATGTGAGGATGCAAATCCACATGAAGGCATGCACTGCAGCAAACCAACCATATTTATCTTCTGTAAAAGAACAAAAATGTAAATTACTTTTGCTGCAAGGAAGAGTCTGAAATATTTGTATGCCATAGTGCAGACATATGTTGTATAGAATTCTTTTTTATTTTTAAAGTTCAGAAAGTAAGACCAAGGTTACATTTGATGAGTTTTATGTGATAGTTTATACAGGTAGACAGATAAAAGTTTCTATACATAATTGTGATGAGTAATTTCAATATGTTATTAAGCATATATCTTGCATTGAACGGAACCATTTGTTTACAATACACAATTTATTTCAACTTTTATAAACTTTGACCTTTTCCATATCCATAGCAGCGTGTTCCATTACAATAAATGTGTAGACCAGTTCTGAAGTCAATTTCTGGGTTGTAAGCCCAGTCTGGTGTGGCAAATGCTGTTATTATAGTGACAAGACAACCAAGTGCACCAAGGGAAGTTATGTGAGGTAAAATTGTAACCATGAATAAATATTTTTTTTGATTTTAATTACCTAATATTTTTTCACAATATAAAGGTTGTATTAAGGATTCCTGATAATTGAATTTTAATCATTTTAATTTTTCCCTTTTATATACTCTAAGTATATATAATTTAAAACTAAGAGCATCTTATGGCTTAAGAAAGGTACTTTAAGCAAAGAGATTAAAACTAAATTTAAAGTCTTTGTTTTTATCTGTAACCTGTATTAATTTTTTCTGCTACAAAGATTCGGTTTTAAGTCTATAACCTTTTGGGTCTTCTTATGATTCAAATTTGAATGCCTTTCTGCAGACAGATATATTATGTTACTGCAACCAACCATTCATTGAAATACATAATGAGAAGAAACCCATGACTGGTTAATTGTTAACTTGGATTTACACACAGGTCTTGTGCTTATAATATCAAAGCAGTTGGGTTAGGAGAATTTCAGATTTGCTTTTGCTGATGTTACATGTGTTACAACCAGTGGAAAGTTTCAAAAAGGTGAATTGCAAGAGTGTAATGTTTTACATATGACTTATACTTTTTGTGCCATAATGTGAAAATGTGAATGTGTTATATAATTATGAAACCACTGTTGTTGCATATGTAACTAGTCTTTGGCCTTTAGCCTTTACAGTGCTTATATAGACTTTGTGGCAAATGGCATTTACAATTAACAGAGCAACATTATCATGACCCAAATGTTACAGTGAGTTTAAGGTCTGATTTAAACCATTCAGAAACAAAAGACAAGTTCTGGCAAGTACATTTTACTGATACAATCCACAAGACAAGTAACCTGAGGTATTCAACAAAAAGAAACAGTATTGTGATGTCATAATCATCTCTTATATGTCACAAACACACAAGTAGCTGTTACAAGTTTAAAAGTTGTATGGTTAAACTTATTTTTATCTATGTACACACAGCATACGAACACCTAAAAACAAAATACTCATATATCTATATATTTACACACTAGGACGAAAAAGGTAAAATACAAAAGTCAGCATAAAACCACACCTTAAAAAAAAATGCATCAATTACTTGTTTAGTCAAAATTTTTGTAAATTACTTTAAAATTTTTTACCAATGTTAATACAGTAGTTTCGACATAGCAGTAGATAGGACCATTTTGTGTGGAAATTTTATATAAAAAATGAAAAAAAAACAAAAAAAAATAAATAAAAAATCCAATTTAGCGTTTGTGCTGAAACATGAACAACCTCAGATTGATGACCTTTGACCCAAGCAACCTATTCGTGAAGTCAGTTTGGATTGGCTGAACAGCTGTTTCCAGTTTTTCTGCATTGAAACGGGTAAAAAAGGGCTTGGGCATGATATTGACATCGTCATATGGAGCTCTCAGGAGCAAAATATCAACTTCTAACGGATCCGTAATCTGATGAGAAGAAATTGTTTTTATATAAACATAACTTATTTATCTTAGTAAAAACACATGTGGCTATGGGTGAACTATTCTGGCTACAACATTAGGAACTGTATGTTGATTCAGAAAAAAAACAAACAATTAAACAATGCAGCACATACCTATCTAATGCTGTTTTAAAACTTACACATACGCCCACAATGGTAGCAGCGTCCAGTCTTGAACCCAAACCCCTGAGCTTAAGGCAGACAGGCCAACAACTGTGCCATGGCACCGGATCAATGATGTTTCGATTAACTTAAAATATTTATCATGCTTTGCAATATGCATTTGCAAGGTTTCATTAGCCGTTGTAATTCCTAATTTAGGTCATTTTACTGCAGACCAACCGGGTTAAACGCTATGTTGGAAACAACACATGGAAACAATGTTACTAAAGTTTCACCTTTGACTTAAGAAACAGCTGACACGTTAGCCTTCTCTCTGCTGACACCGTGGGGTTTGAAGGATGGTTCTCAACAGCTGACACGTAAGCCTAAAAATACATTACTTTAGATTAAATAGATACTATAAATAAAAAGCCCATTTATTTGCTCTTACTGTGCATCTTTTTACACCGTTTCTGCTTACAATTTAAGTATAAAGTATAATTTCTTTTTACCAGCCATTTGGGGTGAATTATCTATAGCAGTTACTGTTTAAATTTTTTTAGATTATATTGATACTATATATAAAAAAAATCTATTTTTGCTCTTACTGTGCATCTTTTAGACTTTCACTGCTTACAATTTAAGTACAAAGTATAATTTCTTTTTACCAGCCAGTCTTTTAAGTGAATTAACTATTTAGCACTTTCTGCTTGCATTTTCCGCATAAAGCAAAATTGGGTGTAGTCTTAGTTATTTTCTAAAACCAAAACTAATTGTTCGTCAACCTTGAGTATCCAAGTTTGTCCAAGCAAATGGAATCTGTTTGATTCATAGAATAACTTGGTTACAAAATCATCAGTTCTGTATGGACGTAACTGGACCTCCATATAAGATATAAGATCACAGCTCAATAAATCTACTATGTTTCGAAGCACTGCCCCCTGAAAATAAAGCGCTTTTATTATGGCTGGTATATAGTATTTCCAATTACGGTGTGTAGTTCAAAGTGGCCTATTAGGGCTATTACCATTTATTTAAATAATGCATAAGGGTTTTGAAATTTTGAAATTATGTGTTGTATTGCTAGAGTTATATAAGCGCAATAAAGTTGTACTTGTTAGGATGGAAAACAGAGAATATTAAAATATTCTAGTTCTACACAAGAACGAAGATATTTAATAACACTTTACTATATCTAATTACATCGTTTTACCTACATAATTTGCATTTTCTGAAACATCATAGTGATAATTAATATTATTACAGAATACTAAAAAAAATTTGGTTGGTTTGTAAGCCTATGGATGGCTCATTATGTTATTAACAGAGAAACATAATACTATCAACAGGCATTTTGTATTGTTTAGTTGACAAATAGAAACGTGTTGCTCTTTCATAACCTACACACTATGTAGCATTTCCTACAGGAAACTGCTGTACGATATAGAAACCTCTTGGTTACATAATAAAACAACACCTGTTTTTCTTGCTGTGAATGGATATGGTCTAGACACTTTAGAAGCTCAGTTGGTGACTTAGCGTGCTGGTTGCAATCGGTTGTGTGATTGTCCAACTCATGCGCTGGGCCAGACCAATAACAACCAAGCTGCTTAAATCTGAATTTAACACAATTTTTCGTTAACACCCTATAATATATTCAAAGACATCTGGAGGTTATTACGACACAAAAATAAAAACCAGTTTTGTGACACAAAAATAAAAACCAATTTACAGTGACACTAAAGTACATAAAACAGAAGCATTATGTTTCAATACAAACATTTCAGCCAACATATGTGACACAACTGTCTTCTAGCTGATTTTAGTTTTGAAAGGCCGTTTGAAATAAAGATAACTGCGCATCACTAATATATATGGACTGAAACACAGTGACACTGCTTTAGCAGAAAACAGATTAAGCAGAATGAACCTGCAAGGGACCACACGCTCCGAACACTGATGCAGTTCATGATTAACAATGTTGCTTCTCGGGAAAGTTCCCCCGCATGTTCTGCATTCAACAGGGAGCTCGGAAATTGCTTTTTCGACAGCGAGGTTTCGAA